>NW_028086172.1:900417-1297709 GCF_014824575.4 Sturnira hondurensis
CACAATACCTGATATCAAACTGTATTACAAGGCCACTGTAATCAAAACAGCCTGGTACTGGCACAAAAACAGGCACATAGACCAATGGAATAGAACAGAGAGCCCAGAAATAAACCCAACTCTCTACAGTCAATTAATATTCGACAAAGGGGGCAATAACATAAAATGGAGTAAAGACAGCCTTTTCAACAAATGGTGTTGGGAGAACTGGACAGCTACATGCAAAAAAATGAAACTTGAGCACCAACTTACACCATACACCAAAATAAATTCAAGGTGGATAAAAGACTTAAATATAAGCCGTGAAACCATTAAAACCCTAGAGGAGAGCCTTGGCAAGAAAATCTCAGATATTCCACGCAGCAATATTTTTACTGATACGTCCCCTAGAGCAAGGAACATAAAGGAAAGAATAAACAAATGGGATCTCATCAAAATTAAAAGCTTCTGCATGGCTAAGGAAAACAGTATCAAGATAAAAAGAGAAGCAACTGTTTGGGAAAACATATTTGCCAATGATACCTCAGACAAGGGTTTAATCTCCAAAATATACAAAGAACTCACTCGACTCCACTCAAAGAAGACAAGCAACCAGATTAAAAAATGGGCAGAGGACTTGAACAGACATTTCTCCAAGGAGGACATACAGAGGATCCAGAGACACATGAAAAGATGCTCGATATCACTAGCTATCAGAGAGATGCAAATTAAAACCGCAATGAGATACCACTTAACACCAGTCAGATTGGCTATCATAAACAAAGAAACAAACAACAAGTGCTGGAGAGGTTGTGGGGAAAAGGGGACTCTAGTTCACTGTTGGTGGGATTGCAGACTGGTACAACCACTATGGAAAACAGTATGGAATTTTCTAAGAAAACTAAAAATGGATGTGCCTTTTGACCCAGCAATTCCACTCTTAGGAGTATATCCTAAGAATCCTGAAACATCAATCCAAAAGAGCCTATGCACCCCAATGTTCATAGCAGCACAATTCATGATAGCCAAGAATTGGAAGCAACCTAGATGCCCATCGGTCAATGACTGGGAAAAGAGAAAATCTATGGATCAAAAAACTTTGGTACATTTACACAATGGAATTCTTTGCTGCAGAAAGGAAGAGGGAACTACTGCCCTTTGCAACATCATGGATGGAACTGGAAAGCATTATGCTGAGTGAAATAAGCCAGGCGATGAAAGACAAATACCATATGATATCATTGTTAACAGGAATCTAAACAACAAAACAAACAAGGAAAATACGACCAATGACATTCAAACATGGAACAGGCTGACAGGGTCCAGAAGGGAGAGGGGAGAGAATCATAGGGGAAAAGGGAATGGACTCACCTGAACAAGTATAAAGGACACATGGACAATAAGTAAGGGTGAGGGGTGGAAAGGGGAGGGAGACGGGGACCATGGGGCGGGGGGCGGGCAGGGTTGGGAATATAAGACAGAAACCTGTACTTGAACAAGAATTAAATTAAAAATTAAAAAATAAAAAATAAATAGAAGTACTTAGAGGAATGCATATTGTTTGAATTTGGTATAATTTCGACCATTTGAATCCAAAGATCAATAAACTAAAATGTTTTCTTTGAGTTGGAAAGAAGACTTGAGATACTAACAAGCACTTTTTGAACATGCAAAATAGGGTAAATCATTTAGATCTTTTATGTATTGTCTAATGCTGAGAATGAGAATTTACAAAGTTACAAGGTGAAATCCCATTATTTTGACAATTGGCATCAAAATTCTACCTAAGGGAGGAATTACCCACTTTCTCAAATATGTCAACATGTTGCTTTATGGGATAGTGAAACTCCGAAGACAGGAGATTCACTGAGCAGAAGCCAAAGCTGTATATATGGTAGCTTAATGGTTGTGCGCGTGAAATAAATCAGGATTGCTTAAGAGGTAGACAAAAATATATAGGAAAAGAGGCCTAATAATTTAAAACTTAAGTCTTTGAGGACTTAAGTGGAGTAGGAAAAAGTTCCTGGTATTGAGGTGGACAAAGTGTAGGGGGCATATTTTGTATCTGTAATGTAAATCTCTCTCATCTCTATGCAGAGTCTTAGAAAGTCTCATAAAACACATGTGAGTTCTGAGTGGGAGAGCACCCTGTGGAAGTAAATCTATCAAGATTTTGCAGCAATCTTGGGGAGGACTTTGGACTTCTGTTATTTACAGATTAGGAGTTTGAGGCTTTCTTATCTTGGTATGAAAGGAGATCACAGATGCCATGTGAATCACAGTATTTTAAAGCTTTCAGCACCAAGGCCAAAGTAAAAAGCATCCTGTAGCTTGTTAACCATGCAAGGACTATACTCCTTCCAACTGTGCCCCGAAGTTTAGAAGAGACTCTATTTAAATGGGGGAAACAATTTTCTAAGTTAAGATAGAACTCAGATGTTCTGTTGGTAAAAGACAATAGTCAAATGCAGTGTTTTCATCAACAATTCATTCAGCAGATACTCGTTGCGGGACAACTCCAAGCCAACCACTGTACTAAGCACTAGCACAAAGCGGTAAATGGACCAAGGCTAACAGTCTAATGTGACAACCTTAAAAAGCAATTACACAAATAGATTTATACTTACAAATGGATGTCAGTTCTAAGAAGGTAAAGCATAAAGTGGTATTAGAGAATATTTGCCAGCGCCAGAATGAGATTTGTTGCCATGGAAGTTCTATGGATGGAAATGGCATTTAAACTTGGCATTTAAGACTTGGAGGGTGAGTAAGATGTAGCTAAGCAAATAGTAGAAAAGATTTCTATTTAAAAATGTTTAGTTATGTATGGAGATTTAGTTATAATTTTTCAAAAGACCACTGTTCAATTTAGTATGATTATAGTGATTATTATTTTTTAATTAATATTTGATATTATATATTCATTTATATACACAAATCTACATGACTCATTTAACTTTCTGTTATAATATTAATAAGTACATAGTTCAAACTACAAGCTCAGTATTATTATTATTATTACTAAACATGGGAACTGGAAATGAAAGAATTTCTTTGTTAGAATTCTAGCTGAGTGATTTTGGAATGGTGGGCATAATATCCTTTCATTGGAAATTTATGTTTAAGTTCTATATGTTTTGGGTATCTCCAAATTGTCAAGAGGAATATCTTGCTCAACTACTTAATGAAACTTTTCTTGGTTTATCTTGCCTTTTATTTTTATGTTTAAAAGATACAGAAACTATTCCATGACTATTGCCTGTGGGGATTTTTCAAAGGAATCAGATTGTTATGGAATGTCAACAAAAAGAGTAAAATCTGGCATCATATTAAAAGACCATAAATCACTTTTTTTGCACTGAATTATCTTCAAAGTTTCATTAACAACAGATTTCTTATCACCAAAGTCAACTCCAGAATTGGAAACCTGACAAGTTTCTCCCTTGTTGAAAGGGAAAACATTTTTTGTCTCTTTACTCTTTTAATTTTGCTCCATTCAGGATATAAATAGGATTGTATAAAATACATTTCTTAAATGGGAGTACACAGACAAATTTAAAACAACACCTGAATCTGTGCTAAATTTTAAAGGATATCAATATTTTAAATAAGTTTGAAGTGTGTTTTTCTTTTCTTAAAAGTTATGAGTATAAAGTGACTCATTAGTATGGATAAAAACAGCACTGTGGGTTCTCATATTCAAGAGCATATTATCTCAAATTTGGGTCATTTATAATCATTTCAAAATTAGTAGCCAGTTCTAACTAGTGACCTTGAGTTAGCTGATTAATGATTCTTCCAGGAGATGAAAGTAAAAATGTGGGTACAATGATCATCAAAGCAACATTTATTGGGATTATTACATTCAAGACACTAAGAAAACTTAAAGTTCTTCTAGTTTCGAATCTACCAAAACCAACTAATATGGAAATTTAATTTAGACAATAGCACTGAGATTTATTATGGTTGAGATTAGATGTAGAGGGTATACCTTTGTCTGAGCAGAATGCACTTTTTTTTACCATCAGAACTTCATTTTTAGAGCATTCTTTATGAAGTTAAAATAGTATTTTGTTCTTATCAAAGTTCTTAAAATTCTAGGTCTCCTATTTCCCCAATAAAATTCCACTAAATAGAGAGCATCATCGCTTTGTTTTTTATTAATTACAAAGAAAGCATTTCTTCAGAGATGATATCCTAGTCCATTTTGGTCACTGTGGGGGCGACTTCCCTCACAAGTCCCCCCAAGTGCCATGGATGAGAGTAAATATGACTGAGACATGATGTGATTTGCTTAGGGAGGAGAAGTGGCCGTTTTCCCAGAGGGAAAAGGCCATGGGCTGGTGGCCAGTTTCTCAGGGGAGACAAAGGCCAGTAGCAGCCAGTTTCTTAGAGGAGAAAAAGGCCTCGAGATCCCTCCTCCAGGGCCTTTTATTGGGTTCTCACAGGAATGCAGGGCGGCAAGGATCAAACAGTAGATAATATTTCAGAGAAATCTGAGGGCTTACTCTGAGTCAGAGTCTGTCAGGAACAAAGTTTTAGGGTTTCTTGCTTGAACCCTTAACATATGAATGAAAACATTCTTAGCAGAGCAGATTTCACAGGTTTATCAGGAAGTCTTTGTGATGCCAGATTTTCCCCCAGGACACCCTCTAGCAAGGCAAGGAGCTGCACCTCTCCCCAACAGGTATTCAGGCTTAAGGGGATTAGAGCCAGGAAGCACTTCTCCCAGAGAACATGGGGACTCAGGCTATCTCAAAGCTGGGAGGCAAGAGTCCATTGCTCTTTGTTGTAGCCCCCCATGTCCTTCCATTAAGGCCTCCCAAGTGATCTAGTGTGGCTTAGGTTGCCCCTCTCTGTGAGGGGTCTCACCCATCATTGTCTTCCTACCAAGTTTTGGGGGCAGGGAGAGGAAACTGAGGCAGCATTTGCTACCAGAGGCAAGCTTTGTCTCCTGCGGCTGGCACTTCAAAGGTTGTCCCTCACCCTTAGCCACAAGGGGTCAAGATACAATTCCTAAAACCAGGCAGAGAGGTCTACAACAGGTCACCATGAAATTTGTTTTAAATATAAATTTTTATTTAGAATTAAAGCAAATACTTCAGTATCACAAACACAATATTAAACTTCAAGAAGTATACCAGTAATTTGGAGTGAGCATTTATTTGCATGATGACAACATATGGACCAAACCGGAAGAAGGGAGCAGGCCTGACATTTGTACCCCAGTGCAGCAGCCAGTCACACCACTCACACAAAGTGATTTGAGGACTCTTTAGAACTATGTATAGTATCTTTCAGTTCTACTTTGAGCATGCTAAGCAACCATTCGGCACCAGGTGTGACTGGTCTGGCTGGAGACACAAAGGAGGGAATAAAAGCTAAGTCGTGAAGTCAAGCAAAAATAAATAAATACCAGAATAATCATGCCTACCACTATGAATGTATTGATTCTCATTCCATGAGATGCTTTAACTCCCCCAGTCTATTTATTTTTCAAAATCCAACTCAAGTCCTGCCTCTTACACCTCCAACAATAATATATATCCACTAAAATCATAACTTTTGTTTCAGACTGATTCCAGAAGTACCGTTGAGGAATGCAGGTTGAATTTTTTCTATCAAAAATGATAACTGTATAATTGCATGAAGTTCTATACTCAACCTTTTAACATAGACACTGTTATTCTAGAGAAGACACAGAAAAGAATAATTAGAACACTGAGAGATCTGGAAACCATGATATGTAGGAACAATGAGAGAAAGTGGGGTAAGTTTCTTGGGGGAGACATAAAAATTTCTTCAGATATTTAGTTAAGAATCACATTGATGAGGAACAGAATATATTTCTTATAAGTAAAACTAGGAAAAAATATAAGAAGGTGGATATTTTCTCACTTAGATAGAAAACCTTTTACACCCCTCAAAAAACCCACAAATGGAATATCTAGCTTTTTCCCATGAAGATGTTTAAGCGCTGGCTGAACAATGATTATTTGTCAATATAAAACTAGAACTTGAACTCCATACACAACACATTCCCAAAGTCTGATTATCATTTCATCAATGACAAAAAAACTAACCTCAAAATTCTAAGCACAGCAGGTTTCAAGGTTCAAATGAAGATACAACACGCTCTCTGGGTTCTTGGTGGGAGGAAAAGAGGCCTTCAGCCCTGGGTAATGTGAACATTGTGTTACCTCATGTCGCATCGAGTACTGAAACACGCAATTCTAAAACTATACATTTATTGGTGTAATAAAGTATCCTTAATCCATAACTTAAGATACAGCCTTATTTCATTGTTACCATGAAGAAAGCAATAAATGTTATTATTATAACAGAGATCAATTAATATTTTTCATTAATAAAATATTAATGCATAAGTTAGATGATTCCTTGTTCTGTAATTGTAAGAGTAGATATTAATTCTGAGTGTTGAAATTGAAACACAATTAGAGTAAAATTTCAACTATTTCTATTTTAGAAATGACATAGTGTATTGTAGATCATTTTGTGTGGTGTGGGCCCAGGCCCCAGTGGCAAATATTTACTGTAAAGTAACTTCCTAAAATCCATGCTAAACCTTTCAAGTAAGAGTGTAACTGGTTCAACTACTTTTGCCTTTTCATTTGCAAATATCCTTCTTCCAAGTGATGTGATTAGTGGCATTGGCTCCTTTGTTTTCTGTAAAACGTAACCACCTAAAGCGACCTGTGCATAGTAAATGAGGACCATCAAGTAATGTGCCCAGAAACCCAAAAAAGGCCTTTTGCTCCCCTTGAGAGAGAAGCCATGCTGTCCCTTTTTCTCCACAGGACTCGGTAGTCCGTTTGAATGTCTCATTTCATCCATAATGACGCGGACACTGTGGGTCAGTGTCCGCATCAGTGTATTGAGTTCAGAAAGTAAAAACAATAAAATTATATGAAACTATGAGTGAATATGTTTCTAGTTTAAATAACTGATGTTATTTTTATATTGTCTACAGTTTATTTCAAGAAATAATACATTTACTGTAATATAATTGTCATTTGTAAAATTTGTACCACAGAAATGAGCCAGTTTTATGACCAGTACAGCTATTTCCAATCAAGAAACTGTTTCACCTGTAATTTAATTTAGACTATTTACAGTGTGCTAATATTTTTTCCATACATTTAATGCCCTTACTCTTGTAGTCTATTGTGTTGCTTTATAACTATAGAATAATTTTTCTTGCTTTAATCTTTTCAGAAATATTTCATACTTTTAAAAGAATATTTTAAACTAATATAAGCCAATTAGGCCAGTCCTACATGGTAGAAGTATAAAAGGAAGGTCCCATGAATCTTCTGAATTGAGACTGCATACACACCAACTAAAATTTATTCAGAGTCTTAAAGAATATAATTAGCATAAATCATCCATATTAACAACTTTATTTTCCAATGTCTCCAGGTAAATACCATAACCTTATTTCTATTTTGAAATAAGAGAACTTGGTCCACTGGCCATTCATTATAGGCCTTAGTTTATCAGTTGTAAAGATAAATTTAGCAAAACAAAACAAAATACACACACACACAAAGTGTTTGTTTGCATTTGTTTTTCTCCAACAAATGCAAAGTTTTAATGAAATTTGTTGAGATTTACAAAAATTGGTATTTTATACTAATATGCTTCTTTATATCTTAATATGTTTTCCCTGCTACCCATGCTACATGTTTGTGCTCATGAAAATACACACACACTATCACATAAAGGGAAAATCACATGTATGGTAACACCATTAATGCCCATACAAACTTTCCAGATCCGAATAAGCCTCCTGCCCCATCTTTCTGTGATGTTTCTGTAAACAGAAGCCATAGTCACCATGAGATGTACCTGTTGCTCCTCCCCATCTTCAGTTTGCAGTTCGGTAAACTTTGCTGTATTTTCCATTAATCAGAATAACATTTCATTTAGCCTTAAGTTAAAAAAAAATATTTTCATTGTGAAAATATGTGTAAAAAGTACAAAAATGTAAGATAAAATAGAAGGCAAAAAAATGAATTCTAGGAGACTGTTCTGCATGGTGTGGGCCCAGGTCCCACTCGGGGGTGCACAGGACCCATGCCCATGGATAGGTTCTCCCGTGGGGAATGAGGCCTGCACTGTACCCCTTTGAGACTTGCTTTTGCTAAAACTCACTCACCTTGAATTGAAACAGCAAGTGCTTAGTGTAACTTCCTAAAATCCATGCTAAAACTCCCCAGTAGGGAGTGTAACTAGTTCAACCACTTTTCCCTTTTCATTTGCTAATATCCTTCTTCTGTGATGTGATTAGCGTCATCAGCTCCTTTGTTTTCTGTAAAAGGTAACTACCTAGAGCAACCTGTGCATAGCAAATGAGAACCATCAGGTATTGTGCAGAGAAACCCAATAAAACCAGTCATGGCAGAGTCTGAGGCTTTTTGCTCCCCTTGAGAGAAAAGCCATGCTGTCCCTGTTCCTCCACAGGACTGTTTCTCCCCCATCCACAATGTCGAGGACCCCACAAGCTGGGGTCTGCATCACTGAATTCTGAATAGAGAAAAAATGATTATAGCAGTATGGAATTATTATTCACTTTACCTTAATTTATATCAGTTTCAACTTCATTGATTGACTTAGATGGCTTGGGCTGGACATTTATTATAATTTTACGGTTTGGAAATCCACGACTCAAATTTACTTTTAGCTTTGGAACTATCCCCATTATGTGGACCTTGGTATCAGCCAGGTTCTGCTTCTTGAGACAGAAACTAAGGGGGTTACCCTGATCAACTTGAGTAATGTGCAGACACATTTTAGACTCAGCTAACTACTGGCCATTGCCCTATATGTGGATGGTTTTCAGGTAGTGATGTAAAGTCAGCATCAATGGAGAAGTTATTCATTGTGGCATAAATTAGTTAAGATTTCTTTGGCAGCATGTTTGCATGTCTAAAAGCGGCAGTATCCAATGATGGTGGTATGATTCTAACAAGACCAACCTCCCCTCCCTCACTATTCTCTAATTACTGGCCAAAGGATTTCTACTCATAGAATTTACATTAGCCTGCTGACGTGAGAATCAATCTCAAAAAACCTGTTCATAAAGCCATTCAGACTCAAAAGAGGCATATCTATCATTCTTTAAATATATTAAATTGCAAGACAAATATTCTGGGCCCATCTTTCCATTTAACTTACATTGACTTTTAAAGCTAGAGATTAGGAGTAAAGTTCTGGCTTCACCTACTAGCCATTTTATTCTTCATTATAAAAAGCAGACAAATTACATCTATACCTTTTCCTCTCAAAAGTCTGTGTTTCTTTCAGTTATCCGAGTTACATTGAGATTTGGACTATACTGTTAGCAGAGGACAGCGCATCTATAGACTTCCTCACATATGGTTTAGAGAACACTACCACAGCATCAGCACATGGGGGAGAACTCAGGAGGACTTATTATAAATGATTTTCCCCATTCTAGAATTTCCCTAAGCCTCTAATTTTATTTCCTCTCCACCCTTTGTCATAGAAGGACTTCAAATTGTGATTTAATAATACTCAAAGTTGCAGAGTGTGTGGTAGAAGTTACCCTTTTACTAAATTCCTGCCATATTTTCAATTCTTTCTTTTTTGCTCTTCATCCTTTACTCTTTCTATGTGTTTTGGGTGAAGTAAAATGAGTTTTTTCAAAAGTATGTTCTCTAAACAATATAAAATAATAAATAAAATGAGTTTAGTGTGCAATGGGAAAAAATCTAGCAGAACTCTGGAATCTGTCAATTTTAATAATCACAACTTTTGCTCCCTCCCCCAGGCTTGTACAAATGACAGAATCCAAATCCTGTCTAGTTTGCAAGGGCCTCCATCGGGAGCTGTGTATCAAGCTGTGATTATCTACAGAGATTATCTCTAGATATAGCATGAGATGGTAGGTCTGAAACAGTGAATCTAAGGAGCATTCAATTATTATAATAATATAACAATAGTAATGATAACATTTTAGACTTTAACCACTGTGAAATTAGGCATTATTTAGGATTTATGGAACTTAGAGATTCACTAAATCATCCAATCCAGTGCTTTTAAAAATAAGGTACATGTGTCTAGGATAGGATTAATCAAGTGTAATTAAGGGATATGTAAAGTGAGAAGTATGGTTTGGCATCATTTGTTTTAAATTTCAACAAGTCCTTAGTAACTTAAAACATTGCTTCTATATCTTTGAATGGCACTTCTTCACTTACGCTTTACTTTGTGTGGGAAATGCAGGTATTCAGGCTTCAAAGTCATTTTTCTTGATAAGTTTCAGTAAGCTTCTTGAATGTTTCTGGAATAGCAGGAGTTGGGACTGATGTTGCAAAAGGTTGCTGTGGTGGCCATCAGACTAGTGGAGTGCAGCATGGAAGTGTGAAGGGACTGCTCACACCTGTTGGAAGGCCAGCTCATTGGGTTTCGTTCATGAATGCAGAAAGGGTTAAGATCCACTGCAAACACAGAGGGACCACCTATTCTGGCTTAAGTTAATTTCAGGCCACGGTCTGGGTTTACCATTCAATGTACTTTGATAGGATCATCGGAAAGACACATAACTAGCACAGCCTCCTTATTGTATAGACACTGAAGTCACAGAAATGAAAACATTATCCCATAGTCACATAACTAAGGCCACAGTGGAGACCAACCTCCCCCCCCCCCCAAAAAAAAACACCAAACTAGTTTTCTGCATTTCAGGCTATGTCTCTTTCCACTCCACCACATCAATTCATCTTATACAATTTCTGGTAAGATTATTTTTGCCCTGGAACTTGGAACTAATCTTGTAAATAGGCAATCATAGCCCTGTTACAATTTCATGGGCCTCTCTGGAAGTAGGGAAAAGGTCATTCTGTCTTGTGTAAATTGGCACTTCTGCTGTAAATAGTAAATGGGCTCGTTTTTGTAACTTAATTTGCTATGAAATTTTTTAAATTTGAGAATAATTTCCATTATAAGCACAAATATATGATTAAAACTTTGACTTTTTTATTAGCCCTTAGTTTCAGGGTACCAATTTTAGTGACTACTACAAAAAGATATCTTTGTTTCAGATAGACAGCATCTAGGCTTATGACATCAGAGGGTAATGACACAGTCAAAAAATGCCTTAATAATGGACCAAATTATTTTGACACACAGCTGGAAAAATGTAACTTAAATATACACCTGCTTCGAACACACATGGCACTCTAGCATAATCCTAACTTTGTAGTCTGAGGCCTCCGAGTTTATAAGAAGACAACAAAGAAAATTTGAATTTTGCAAGTTGTACTATCTCTCTGACTTTTCTGAGAAATAAGTTTTTCTTTGTAAATTCAAAATGTGAATGATACACTTTACTTCTTGTCATTGTTTAATGTCTGGGACTATGGCCTAGCAGGGGTGTCCAACCTTTTGGCATTTCTGGGTGACACTGGAAGAAGAAAAGTTGTTTTGGGCCACACATTAAATATATTACAACACGTCATCACAAAAAAAATCTCATAATGTTTTAAATAAATCTACGATTTTGTGTTGGGCCACATTCATAGCCATCCTGGGCTACATGCAGCCCATGGGCTTCAGGTTGGACACCCCTGTTAACAAGACAATTATTGGATACAGCTAACTACCTATGGTAGGCTGAGTACTGCCATCCAAAAGTTGTCCACATCCTAATTTTTGATACCTGTGAATATCTTATCTTACATGGATAATGCAACTTTGCTTTTGTGATGAAAGATCCTACATTAAAAGGGGGAGAACACCCTGTATTATACAGTTCGGACCAGTGGTTCTTCAGAAGAGCAAACGTCAGAGAGAGGGATGTGATGATGTAAGTAGAAGGAGGTAGAGTGACCTGGTGATGGAAGTTGAGGTAGGGTTGGGGAGCAAGAGAGACAGTTTGATTTGAAGATGCAATACAGCAATGCTGCTGGCTCTGAAGATAGAAACAGGGGGCCATGTATAAGCCAAGAAGTGGAGACAACCTCTAGAAGACAGAAAAAGCAAGGCAATGGGTTCTCACCTAGACCTTCAGATGGAACACAGTGCTGTGAACATCCAGACCTGTAAGATAATAAATATGTGTTGTTTTATGCAACTAAGTTTATGGTATTTTGTTATAGCAGCAATGTGAAGCTAATACAATATGTCTACATTCACTAGAAAATGAGCATATAAGAGAAATGAAATACCAATTTTTTATGTTTGCATTAATCCATATATGCTTTATTTCTGTTTCAAAAGTTGAAAATTTTAAAGTTATTAGAACACCTAATATGTTATTATTTCTTCAGCTTCCCTAACAGCTCCAAGTAAGACATACTTATGGGATAAATTCAAACTGCTATCTTAAAAATGCAAGTACACTGGAACCCTTTACTGATTGGAGTTTGAGACTAAAATATAAAATATTAACAAGACTAGTGTACACTTACTGAACCATAGAGTATTGTTAGTGCTTTATATATGTGATGGCATTTATTCTCCCAAATAAGTCTATGACAATGCCATTATTGTTAAACTGAGTCTCCATGAAGTTAAGTAACCTGTCCAGCATCACACATTTATACTAGCAAATGGCAGATATGTGATTCTAAAGCAGTCACACATTATGTGCTTGTACATATAATTGTACGCACTTGTGTTGTACTCTTTTTAACACACAATGGACACCAAATAAAATATCATCATCTTAAGTAAATAGCATGATTCAGTTTTACAAAGACATACATTTATGAAACCACAATGCAGGTCAAGACACAGAATAGTTGCAGAACTTCAGCAGCTCTCCTTCTTCTTTTTCACAAGCAATATTTCCTTCAGAGATAAACATTATACTGACTACTGAGGGCAAGGCCCCATGACCTTTTTACCTGTTCTTAGAGCTCAGGTAAATAAAGCCATACAGTCCATAAACTTTTTCCTTATTTCTACTGCAAAGTAATGTGATACCCATCCATGTTGCTGCATGTATCACTAGTATATTTTGTTGTTTTATCCCAGTGTATGAACAGACTATACTATTCCATCATTTCATTACTGAACATTTCAGAGTTTCACAGTTTGGTGGTATTAAGAATTAAGCTGCCATGAATATTTCTGTGTGAGTCTTTGGTGGACATGTGTTTTCTTTTTCCATGGGCCCATACTGGGTAGGCCAAAAAGTTCATTTGTTTTTCTTGGTAAGATGGTTCTAGTAGTGTTTAGTTGTCTTTAACTTCATTTGAAACAATTTTGTTAGATTGTATTGTGACAGCTGTCATATCAGCATGCATTTAAAATAATTCATCAAAATCAGTGAATTTTTTGTATAGCTATTTTAACATAGAATATGGAAGAAAATATGCAACATTTTGGCATATTATGCTTTATTATTTTAAGGAGGGTAAAATGCAATTGAAATGCAAAAAAAAAAAAACACAAAAACATCTGTGCCATGTACAGAGAAGGTGCTGCGACTGATCGAATGTGTCAAAAGTGGTTTGCAAAGTTTTGTGCTGGAGATTTCCTTCTGGATGATGTTCTCTGGTCGGGTAGACTAGTTGAAGTTGATAGTGATCAAATCGAGACATTAACTGAGAACAATCAATGTTCACCACTCAGGAGAAAGCCAGAATACTCAAGATATCCATATCAATAAAGTTATTGATGAAAATAAAAAATATGTCTTTTATTTTATGGAAACAAAAACTAAATGAACTTTTTGGCCTACCCAATACAACCTGAGAACAGAATTTGTAGATCACTCAATATGGGTACATTACACTTTAGTTGATGATGACAAATACTTTCAAAGTGGTTGTAGCAATTTACACTCCCTCCAGAAATACCTTAAATTCTTAGTTGCAAAGTCCACACTTTTTAAACAAAAGTTGCATGTACTCAAGATGTACAATATTGTGATTTGATATGCATATGCATAGTGAAATTATAACTAGTCAAGATAATTAACACATATTCTCAAGTGTTCCTGGGGTTTTGTGTGTGTGTGTGTGTGTGGTGTGTGTGTGTGTGTGTGAGTGGGAGTGATAAGAGCACCTGAAATAAACTCTCTTAACAAATTTCTGGTGTTGAATAAACTATTAATTGTCCTCATGGTGTCCATTCATTCAGTCTTTAGACTGACCCTTCACCATTGCAGCTTTGTTCTCTGACCAACATCTCCCCATTTTGCCCATATCTCCACTGCTGGTAACAAGTGTTCTACTCGCTGTTTCTATGTATTCATGCAGGTCCACACTTTTTTTTGAAAAAAATTATTTATTTTTAGAGAAGAGAAGGAGCAAGAGAGGGAGAGAAACATCTATGTGTGGTTGCCTCTCGCATGCCCCCTACTGGAGACCTGGCCTGCAACCCAGGCACATACCTTGACTGGGAATCGAACCAACAACCTTTTGGTTCATGGAGCAGCACTCAGTCCACTGACCCACACCAGCCAGGGTCAGGCCAGTCCACACTTTTAACCATGAGGCTAAAAGAAGTAATAGGGGCCAAATCATATAGGCT
Organism: Sturnira hondurensis; assembly: GCF_014824575.4. Classification (NCBI taxonomy): domain Eukaryota; kingdom Metazoa; phylum Chordata; class Mammalia; order Chiroptera; family Phyllostomidae; genus Sturnira; species Sturnira hondurensis. The sequence goes on from NW_028086172.1 coordinate 914,923, forward strand.
CAGGTAATGTAAATCAGGGAAGGGTTTTAAGCAAAGGACTTACATATTCAACTTTACATTTCAGGGAGATCATTTGAGCTGTAATGCAAAACCCAAATCATAAGGGGACAAAATGGGAGATGCGTATTTCGGTTTGATTGCAATAATCTCAGTGATGGATGAAGGCCTAGACTGGGGTATTCTAGTCTAGTTTCAAAGACATTGATGAATTTGACATATTTTGAAGTAGTACTAGTAGTACTCAGTTATTGCTTGCATGTAGATTTACAGAGAAAAGGGGATATGGTGTATGACCCTATGCTTGAGGCTTACTCAAACCCACCCACAAACATTGCTGTCTGTCCATTTACTGAGACTGGACACAAAGAAGAAAAAACTAGGTTTTGGGGGAAGATAATTAGTTGTGTTTGGGACATATAGAAAAGTCTGTTGATTTCCTGTACTGTGGTACCTGAGCTCACCTCCTAGTTTACAGATAATGAAGCCGCCTACACACAGTGGCCGCTTCAAGCATCTGTGTCTTCCAATCTCTCTACTAAGCTTTCCCGCTCAGTCTACTTTCAAGGCTGAAAGGGCTGGAGAATGGACACTAGCAAGGGCAACCGAAAAACAGCTGCACTGCCAGTCTCTCAGCAGAGGGGTGTGTGCTTGTCTCCCATACATTGAATGTGCATGAAATATAAGAGATTTGACAAAACAGTGGCTTAGATATAATTTTCAAGAGAATAACAAGAAGGGCAAGGGGGTCCTCATGAAGAAAACTGGAAATTGCACTGCTAGATTCTTCTGGAAAGAATTATAAGCAACTAACCAGAATAGGACCACATGCACTCATGCCAAGGGAATCATGCTAAGGGACAGCTAGTAATGGCCATGGGCTGCGTGGTTCTGAACAATTCCTAGAAGTCTACAGGAAAGTCAGCATGCATTGAATGTCTGCAAGGCACAAAAGACTCAGGAAAACAGAGTCTCACATTGTCAGTCAGGTGAGAACTGTGCTACTCATGTTACCTCTTAGGCTTCCTCCTGGTCCAGGTCTGGATGGCAGGGGAAAGAAGGCAAGACCAGGCACTAGCTGAGAAGGGCGACAAATCCTATGCAAAGATAGAAGGAGTCATTTTTGCGCATGTCCTCAACCCCACTGTAAGTGCTCAGCTTTCAGCAGGTCCACTATTTTACTGGTTTTAATGTTTTTATTATTGTCTAACAGCTGCTTCATAACTGAAGAAAGATCAAAAAAGTCATTCTTCAGTTATGGGGGCTGGCTTTTCTATTAAACTGACTAAAATACAGAAGGACAAGGGTTAGAAAAATTAAATTACTTTGTGATTATGGCCCATCAGTCATGTTTCTTTAACATATCACTTACATCTATACATACTGTTGTTTGTTTTTACAAAGAAAGGACTACAGAAAATCTTTTGCTACTTGCTTTATCTTAAAAATCTATAATGGGCATCTCATTTCTCTTCTCATTTCAGTGCATACAGCTCTCCCTCATTCTTCCAGTTGCTATTACCTGTCTGTATAGTTTCACTGTAATTAATTTCACTGCTCCTTTAACAGTGGATGTTAAAGTCATATGTGGTTTTTTGCTACTACAACTGTGGCTGTAAACATATAGGATTCTCTCTCTGTGTGTATATATTCTTATGCATCTGTGCAGAATAATTAAATAAATTTGTAGAAGTACAATTATTAAAATTGCCGTGAACATTTTAGTTTTCACAGATATTGCTATATTTGTTTCTGAAAAATGTTTTGAATATCTGCATTGTTGAGATTTCAAAATATATCTACAAACTCTTTGCTACTCCTCTCTTTAAAAGGAAAGAGCCTAATTTCATCTCTTTTCATGTGGACTGTACTGAGAACCTCATCTAAATAAGTAGATCATGGTAAATTGATGATGTTTGAATTCTGAGACTGTATAATACAATCACTATCTCTGGCGGAAGTCACCTGCCATGTTATGTTTGAGAAACATAACTGTTTTAGAAAATCTATGGAGATGTTCATGCTGTGAGGCAAAGAGGCCTCCTGCCAATACCCAACAGGGCACTGGGACCTTCTGCTGGGAAGTGGGTCTATTTGGAAGCCCTAGACATTGTCTTTATTGCAGTGTCACGAGAACCCCCCATCTACGCCATTTCTGAATTGCTAACCCACAACACCTGAGTTAATATATGTGTGTGGCTATAATCTGTTAAATTTTGAGAAAATGTTTTTTTTCCACCAATACATAAATAATATACACAGTTTCACCTACAGTGTTTAAAGGGGCTCTTTTCCTGATACCCTTGGAATTGTCAGTGCTTCTTTCATTAATTATGTTATGTCATAAGGAAAGTTGGCCTAAATAAACATGATTCCTACTCATCTTTCCAATCTCTGATTATCCAGCTCTCTAATGCTTGACCTTTGGACTGCTACTCTTCTTTGCATTCACTTCCTTGACAATTTCTTTAAAATCATGGCTTGGAAATTTAATTATATGCTTATATGTCTTTTAAATTTTTTAAAAATATTTTATTTATTTTTTAGAGTGGGGAAGGGAAGGAGAAAGAGAGGGAAAGAAACGTCGATGTGTGGTTGCCTCTCCAGTGCCTCTTACTGGGGACCTGGCATGTGCAGGTCACAGGCATGTGCCCTGGCTGGGAATTAATTGAACCAGCAACCCTTTGGTTCACAGGCCAGCACTCAACCCACTAAGCCACACTAGCCAGGGCTAATTATATACTTATGTATCTTAAATTTATATGTCTAGCCCTCTCCCGAACTATACAACTGCATACTTGATGTCTTTACTTGGATAGCTAACAAATATCTCTAAATTATTTTGACTTCACACAATTTCTGGTCTTCCCCTTTAACTGATACACCTGTAGTTTTCCCCTTCTCAATAAATGCAACTCTATCTTTAGAGTTGCTTAGGTCAAAAATTTAGCAATCATCCTGGTTTGTTCTCACACACTGTATTTACTCTATCAGCAAATGTTGCCTATCTATACCTTTAAAAGAATACTTAGAACTCAGTTACTTTTCTCTACTTCCTCTGCTATTGCCATTGGCCAAGCTACAACTATCCTAAGTGGTCTACCAGCTTCTACACTTGCTCCCTATAGTTTATACTCTGCATAGCAAACAATGAGATCTTTCATAAAACATAAGGGGAATCCTATCAATTCTCTCCTAAAAATTCTCTAATATCTTCTCTTTCCATGCAATGTCAAAACCAAGGTCTTACAGGGACTTACAGTTGCTTTCCCTACTTTTGTCTGCCACTAGGCATCTCCTTGTGTACTGTGCTCAGCAACACTGACCTTGGCTGTTATTGCACACTGCTATATGTTGTTCTGCCACAGGACCTTCCCATTAAGTTGTCTCTTTCTTACTAATCAGTGAGAATATACTTCTTTGTTAATGTTTTTTCCATCAAATTCCCTTTATTCACATATAACAAATGTGACTCATTTTGCATATTCCACAAGAATTTCTGTTTTGTGACTGGATTCCGATATATATTACTACTTGACTTCAACTATAATTTTTATATAGATAACATTACTGCAATGAAACAGTTCATTGTTTCACTTGTAATGAATTCCAAAAGAACTGCACAACTTTGGCCCTGTCTGGTGTGGCTCAGTGAATTGAGGGCTGGCATGCAAACCAAAGGGTCATTGGTTCAATTCCAAGTCGGGGCACATGTGTGGGTTGTGGGTCCCCAGAAGGGGTGTGCGAGAGGCAACTACACATTGATGTTTCTCTCCCTCTCCTTCTCCTTCCCTTCCCCTCTCTCTAAAAATAAATAAAATCTTAAAAAAAAGAAATGTACAACTTCAAAAAAAGGAATAGTTAACTAGCAAACTCATTTAATTGTACTGTGTACTAAAAATTTTTAAATAATATATGTTGAGTGTGAGTTAAAGAGGGATATGACTCATCCTGACATTTAAAAAGTGTTCTAGTTGTCTCTATTGCAGCCTATTAATTACTTCAGCAGACATGTTTTATTTCTTTATTTCCTCTGGAGGATTAGATACCACAAAACATACGTTAGATTTTGGCAGTCTTACATATGCAGAAGTTTAAAAATATTTTCAGTAGTTGTGCATAAAATTATTCCATGTCTCCCATGAGAGGAAATGCTAACAATGTTTTAATAAAAGAAAACTGCTTTCTATGAATATATTTTTTGCATATAGATCCTGAATTAACTATCAGATCTAAAATCTCAGCAAGTTTTCATGTAAAGATACTCCAACTATAATGTTATATAAAAATATATTAGCCCCCCCAAAAACAAAAATAAAAAACAATTAAAAATTATTTGTTTGGAAAAGTTAGAGTCTTTACTTAAGGAAGTGAATTTTACTTATTACAATTTTCCAGACATGTGACTGTGGTAAGGATAAAATGGGTATATTCTATTGCATGAACTGAGTGATAAGAAAAGTGTACCTGAAGCCTAGAAAATCATTTCATCACCAGTCCTGTAATGCAAAATTGCTTAATGAAACTGTTAATTAGACTAGATTTTTATTTACAATTAATATCAAATAGAAACTGGACCATTCCCTATAATGTATAGAAGACCACAAGATTTGATACAGATTACATTTATCTCAAAAAACAATCAGAAGTGGCATGGGAAGCTAATAGTCAGATTTCTACCTCCTTAGCCTAATACAATATCTGGCACACAGGAAATATTTGTTAAGTTAATGTATGAAAAGCACTTTCGTTTTCAATGGAATATACAAGATCTGACCAAAAATATTTCAAAGTCAAATCTGCTCATTTGTTTAGGAACAAGGAGTAAAGCTCTAAAATAGACTATTATTTTTGAAAAGTAGTTTTCAAATTGGGAAAATTTTTATATTTGTAAAAATTATATTGAATTTGTTGGAGTGACATTAGTTGAAAAATTATATAGGTTTCAGGTGTACAATTCTATAATTATATGGTCTTTAAAGTACTCATGACCTACCCATTTCTAAATCTTAGAAATCTTAAAGTATTTTATTTAAAAAAGTTTCCTCTTTATTGAATGCATTGGGGTAATACTGTTTAATAAAATTATATAGTTCTACTGTGTGGCCTTGGAAAAGTAATTTATTTTCTCTGAGTTTCACTTCTCTTGACAGTAAAATTAGGACAAAATAACTTATATCAGCACATTGTCATAGCCTGCCCCCACCCCCATTTTCTTAAGGTGCATTTTTTAAGTTTTATTTATACAAATGGAATCATAAAGAATATGCTCTTTTTCGAGTGGCTTCTTTCACATATAGTAATTATTTTGAGAATCATCCTTGTCACACATGTCATAGTTATTTTTTCTTAATACCGAGTAATACTCCACTGCATGGACATATCACAAGTGGTTTATCTATTTATTGTGATTGGTAAAATTTGTGTTGTTTCTAGTTTGGGGCTGCTGTGATAAAGTTGTTTTTGAACATTAACTTGACAGTCTTCAAATTACATGTAATTTTATTTCTCTTGATGAAATATCTAGAAGTGAATCATATAATAGTAAACACTGCTAAACAGTTTTCCAAAGTGGTGGTACAATGTTATCGTATTCTTACTTGTTTAAAAGATTTTATTTATTTATTATTAGAAAGAGGAGAAGGGAGGGAGAAAGAGAGGGAGAGAAACATCAATGTGTGGTTGCCTTTCATGTGCCCCCTACTGGGGACCTGGTGTGCAACCCAGGCATGTGCCCTGACTGGGAATTGAACTGGCGACTCCTTGGTCTGCAGCTCACACTCAATCCACTGAGCTACATCAGCCAGGGCTGTGTTCTTATTTTTTGGCAGTACAATTTTAAGTTTCTACTTGCAGAATATGTAAGTTCCAGTTGTTCCACATCTTCAATAACACTTAGGACAGTGGTCACTCATGTCTTTAATTTTAGAAAGTCGGATAGATGCATAGTAGTATCTCCATGATGACTACTAATGTTGCTCACCTTTCCATGTGCTCAGTTGTCATCAGCATATCTTCTTCTGTGAAATGTCTGTTTAAATCTTCTGTTCCTCCCTTATTTTTATATATGCAGGATAACAAGGCTTTACAAGATATGTGACTTGAAAATATTTTTCCCAGTAACTGGCTTGTGCTTTCCTTCCTTTAGGAAGGAAGGAAATGTGGTTTTTTGAAGATCAGAGTTCTTAATTTTTATGAATCCCAGTTTATTAAATTTGGCATTTTCAATCATGCTTTTGTGGATGTATTTTTCTAATTGAAGGTAACCAATTCCTTGTCTTCTGCTTTCTTTTAGGAGTTTTATAATTTTAGGCTCTATCTTGAAGTCTATGATCCATTTTAAATTTATTTTTATATGGTGTGAAGCATGGATTGAAGTTCATTTCTGTATGCATGAACATCTGATGGTTATGACACAATTTGTTGCAAAGACTATGTAATCTCCACGGACTTGCCTTTACACTTTTGTCAAAAAACAAATGATCAGATATTTGGGGCTCTATTTATGTATCCTCCAATCTGTTCTATTGATTTACGTATCTATCCTAACACTGCTAATACACCATCGCGTTTAATGTAGCTTTATAGGTTTTGAAGCCAAGTAATGTCAGGCCTCCAATTTTGTTCCTCTCTATAAAAGTTGGCAGGTCTTGGTCCTGAGAATGCAAAAAATAAATAAGAAACACTCTCTATATTACTGTGTTAGAGTCCTTTAGCTTGATATCCTTTTCCTTCTGAGACCTGGTACCAATCAGTTGGTTCAGCTTTTCCACACACTATCCCTCTGCACATACCATCCACTGTATCTAGTTCTGCAAATATGTCTCATGCTTTTCACATCCATACCTGTGGTCAAACAGTTCTCTCTGCCTAGAATGACCAGTTCACATGACTAGAACAAACCCAATATCCCCTCAATTCTTATTGGCAGGCATATTTAAATAGTAACTGGGACTTCTGAACAAGATGAAGGCATAGGTAGATACACTTTGCCTCCTCACACAACCAAAAGAAGGACAACAACAAATTTAAAAACAAAAACCAGTCAGAACTGACAGAAAATCGAATTGTATGGAAGTCCGACAATGAAGGAGTTGAAGAAAAAACATTCATCCAGACCAGTAGGAGGGGCAGAGACAGGAAGCTGGGTAGAGAGGACTCATAGCAAGGCGGCAACTGGAGAACCAAGTTGGGCAAGACAATGGCTGGTAGAGTAGGCAGTCTCACCTTTGCATGCAGATAAACCAGGAGGAACAACTGGGGAGCAAGACAAACCACACAACCCAGGGTTCCAGTGCAGAGAAATAGAGCCTCAAAGCATCTGAATGAAAACACCTGTGGGGATTGAGGTGGTGGGAGAAATTTCCAGTCTCATAGGAGAGTTCATTGGAGAGACCCACTGGGTCCTAGAACATACACAAAACCACCCCCTCAGGAATCAGCACCAGAAGGGCCCAATTTGCTTGTGGGTAGTGGAGGAAGTGACTGAAAGCTGGCTGAGAGCTGAGCAGGCTGCATTGCTGCCTCTTGGACCCCTCCCCCACATATAGCATCACAACAGGGACTTATCTAAGAAAAAAAGATCAAACACATGAACAGTAAAATTACAACAAACTCACAACTATCAACAACCAAACCTAAAAAGACAAAAATTAACTAAGCAAACAACTAGAACAGGAGCAAATTCACAGAAATAGAGGACACATGGAGGGTTATCAGTGCAGAGGGGGAACAAAAAGAATGGAGGAAAATGTATTGGGAATAAAAAGATAAATGGTAGGCATAAAATTGACAGAGGGAGGTTAAAGATAGTATGGGAAATGGAGAAGCCAAAGAACTTATATGTACAACCCATGGACATGAACTAAGGGGGTGGGGAATAATGGTGGGAGGAGTGGTGCAGTGCAGAAGGCAATAAAGGGGAGAAAAATGGGATAACTGTAATAGCATAATAAATACAATATATTTTTTAAATCAATAAATAAACTCCATTAAAAATAAATAATTGGGATGATGGCAATGCTGTCAAATTAGGTATCTATGCTTCACATATAGATGAGAAAGATGGTATTTTCTACATGTAAGAGAGGAGAAAACAGATACAGTGTGATTTAATCAACTACCCATGGCTACGCTTGATCAGCAGCAGAGCTGGGATTTCAGTGGAAGGTGGCCTAGCTCTGAAACCCCATCTTGAGCAAAACCAGGCCTGCTTTTCTCTATTTTCATTATCAGCACAGGCCCATCCCTGGAGACAGGAGTGTTTTCAAAGCTGTATGAAGATTTATCAAACCTGAAAAAAATTCTAAAATATGGTAAGATTGAATCTGAGTATGCACCGCTGGTAAAATCCTATTCTTAGGGTCTAGTGTGAGTGTGTATGTGTGTGTATTTATTGAGATGTAATTTACATACCATAACATTCACCCATTTAAGTGTTAAATTCAATGACTTTTATTGCGTACTTGTATATCCATTGCCATAATCAATTTTAAAACATTTTGATTATCCCCAAAAGAAACTCCAAACCCTTGCCTATTGCTCCATTTTCCTTACTTTAGCCCTAAGCAACCAATAATCTGGTTTTTATCTGTACATATTTTCCAATTTTGGACATTTCATATAAATAAAATGATACACTATGTGATCCTCCGTCTTCTTTCACTTAGCTTAATAGTCTCAAGGATCAACCATGGTGGTTTTTTATCATTACTTAATTTCTTTTTATTGCTGAATATTATTCAACAGAGTGGATATACAATATTTTATTCATTCCTCAGCTGATGGACATTTGAGTTGTCTCTACTTTTTGGATACTGTGAACATTTATGCCATGTTTTTGTGTGGGCATATATTTTCATTTCTTGACGGTATAGACCTCAGAGTGGAATTACTGGATCTCATGATAATTTGATATTTAACCATTTGAGGATGTGTCAGAAATCTTTTTTAAAAATATATTTATTTAATTGTTGTTCAAGCACAGTTTTCTGTCTTTTACTCCCATACCAGCCCACCCCTGCATGTGTCAGAAATCTTACAGATTAAATACATCATTTTATAGGTCAACAACACAGTATGAGACTTTCAATTTCCCCAGATCCCCAATAACACTCATTATTATCTACTTTTTAATTATAGTCATCTTAATACTTGTCAAGTAGTGTCTAATTGTGGTTCTGGTTGACATTTCCTTGCTGACTAACAGTGATGAGCAACTTTTCTTGGGTTTATGGGCCATTTATATATCTTCTTTGGAAAACTGTCTATTCAGAATTTGTCTCATTTTTAATTGGGACATTTGTCTTATTATTGAGTTTTAATTGATCTTTATATCTGCTAGGTATTTCATTTATCAGATATATCATTTTCTCCAATTCTGTGAGTTCTCTTTTTACTTTCTTGATGGAATCTTTTGAAGCATAAGTTTTTAATTTGATGATATCTATTTTGTACACTTTCTCTTTTATTGCTTGTGCTTTTAGTTTCATATCTAGGAAATTACTGCCTAATTCATCACAAAGAATCACCTCCATGTTTTATTCTAAGAATTTTATATTTTTACTTCTTACATTTACTTCTTTGATTTGAGTTAAACTTTATATATTCATTGAAGTAAAAGTCCAATTTCATTCTTTTGCACGTGAATGTACATTTATCCCTGAACCATCTGTTGAAGAAAAAAATTTTTTCTCATAGAATCTTCATGGCACCCTTGTTGAAAATTTAGAGACCCATGGTGTTATTTTTAGACTCTTAATTCTATTCTATTGACCTATAGGTCCATCCTAATGCCACTACCAAACTATCTTAATTAACTTTTTTTCAAGGTTGGCATGATTACTCAGGCTATCTTGCATTTCCATGTGAATTTTCCACTCTGCTTGTCCATTTCAACAGAAGTGGCAGTTGAGCATTGGATAAATCTTGCACTGAACCTGGAGATGCATTTGGAAAATATTTCTATCTCACCAATATTAGGTCTTCCAACTCATAAACATAGAATGTCTTTGCATTTATTTAAGTCTTCTTTATTTATTTTCAACAGTTTTTGTAGTGTTAGTGTACAATTCTTATATTTCCTCCAGTGGTTTCCAAGAAACTAGTTTTCAAGGCCATCACAGAGCTAGAAAGACCATGAAAATAGTGCAAGTTAAAAGGCCACAGGCTGCCATCTTTACCCATTTTAACTTTTTTATTCTTAAATAAATGCTTTCCAGAATACTCCGAGACCTTGTTTTAGTCATAGTGTTCTCAATAAATTACTTCTGATGTTTTTGACAATTTTCTCAGTGCTTTTATGGAAGAGAATTTTGACAAGTTCTTAGTCTATCATTTTCAATGACATCACATCCTGAATTGCCTTTTGCAGCATGAAAGAATACAAAATAAATTTTTGTTAGGATATTTTAATATACTTTTATTTATTTTTTAAAAGATTTTATTTATTTATTTATATTTTAGAGGGGAAGGAGAGAGGGAGAGAAACATCAATGTATGGTTGCATTTCTTGCACCCCCTGCTGGGAGTTGGCCTGCAGGGAACCGGCCTGCAACCCAGGCATGTGCCCTGACTGGGAATCGAACCGTGATCCTCTGGTTCTCAGGCCCGAGGCTCAATCCACTGAGCTACACCAGCCAGGGCTAGGATATTTTAATATACTTTTGATTAGAAAATTATCAATTCCAAATGCCAAACTAATGTGGGGAAAATGTTATCAATCATGACCCTGGTATTTTTTAAGGTGCAAAGTTTAAATATTCTTAGTATTGGAAAATTGTATAACCAATTACTTGCCTGGTTACCCTCTAGATGGATCTAGAGAATATTATGCTAACCGAAATATGTCAAGTAGAGAAAGGCAAATACCATATGGTTTCACTTATGTGTGGAATCTAAAAAAAATGTAAACAAACAAAACACAAGAAAAAACAGCCTCATAGAAACAGAGACCAAAGGATTGTTACTAGAAGGGAGGAAATGGGGGGATGGGTAAAAAAGATGAAGACAAATATAATTGTAATAAGTTTGCACGTGACAAATGATGACTAGAATTGAGACTGGAAAAGACACTGGCATTCAGGCTGCCTGTCACCACCAAACCCAATAAGCAGAGACAGGGATTGAATCTTTATGGGTGCTTTATTCAGATGGCTGGCGATCTGAGAAGAGAGTGGGTTCACACCCTAATGGACCATCTTACATTTTCTTTCCAAGCCAGTGTTTTTATAACAGGGAATATACAAGGTGTGGTGAGGGGCTTTGAAATTCAGGGAAAATTAAGTAAAAGAAAGCCGCAGCATTCTCGCCCTGGGCAGTTAGCTGTTCCCAGGGGAAGGTGGTTTTCTGTCTGCCTGGAACACAAAGGTCTGGGTACTCTACTTGTTCCCCAGGCGGTTATCTCTAGCAGTGCCCTAGAAAGTCAACTGTTTTCCCAGGAGCCAGGATAGGCCTTATCTGCAATTCCTGAAACAAAAGCTTTAACACATGCATTACCTACTAAGTTTATTAACTATTTACCTTAAAACTGAAATTTTCCAACTCATGAGTCCCCTATCAGAATCAAAGGGATTATTGCCTTGTAAGATGTAAAACGGTCAAATCATTATAATGTACACCTGAAGCAAGTATAAGCAACATAACATTGTATAACAACTATAATTAAATAAAAAATTCAAAAGAATAGAAACATTGAAATTAAACTTATTACAACTTAAATGATTAATTTGGGTATAATTCTCCTCTCCAATACAAATGAAATACAGTATTTCTTTCTTTTTTTTCTTTTTACTTTCTGATGGGAGATGATGGTACTGTTAAGCAGCTTCCATTTTCCAGATGCTAAGTCTAGAAAATACTGCCCAAATTGGAAGTTCTGGGCCTTGTTCTTTCTTGCATGTCTTTGCCAGCTCTTTGGATCTGGAAACTTTAAAAATGCCAAATGCATGTCTGGATATCAAAGCTATTTTCCTCCAAGGGGATGAGAGGAAAACTCTACACACGATATATAAACATAAAAATAAATACATAGACACAAATAAACTGAATTCGTGGCTGCCTGTATGTGTGTTGGATGCAGGAAGTGTGAGGCTAGGAAGTACTCAGGAAAGCATGTTAACATTCTCATTCAGTGGCTTTGTCTTCTAAAATAATAAATGTGCTATTGCTGCATTTCCTGCTTCTGACTGATAACAATTAGGGAAAAACATTTGGGATGAGATTATTCTCCTATTTAATTTTCTTGGCACCATTCCTCCCCAAGGAAAAGATTCTTGAGATAAACATATGCACCTGGGAGAAACAATAGATTTTTCATTAATAACTTAAGAAATAGACTGACATGGACATTGAATTCTGGAAGGCAATGGCTTATGCACTACTATACTTGGTCCTGACAAAAGCTTTGTGGTATCTACCCACCATGCTTCACAGTCGAGGAGATGGGAAGAATTCTTCTTCATTGGAATTAAATATATATATGTGGTATGAATGTTACATACTAAGTTATCATAAATAAAATAAAACTTTGTTTAAAAATTCAGGGGTAGAGAGATACTGACTTCAGGAAACTATCTGTGCAAAACTTACAAGTGAGAAAGGCACACACAAGAATCTTCTGTGAGGCGAAGCTTTTCCTGGCAGCCTAAAAAACTGCTTGATCTTTGCCAGCAACTCACTAATTTTAATGCTCTTCTCTATTATAGTTAGAGAACAGTTACAGAAGATAATAGAGTAAATGAAATGCGTTCTTGCCCACCTTACATCGACACTTCCTTTAGTAACAGCAGGCTAATTTCACCATGGCTATTCACCTGCCTTTCCCACCTGGTGTGTATATTGGTTAAGTTCTGGTTCAGCACAACCTGGCCTCCAATCCTTGCCTTCCCATTTCACAACTATGTAGCTGTAGACGACTTACTTAACCTCTTTCTGTATCAATTTCTTCCCCCATCCCCATAAAATGCAAGCACTATCAGTTCTCCACTCTCCGCAGGATTTCTCTAAGCACAGACGGCAAACACAAGGCCAAGGCCCGCGGCCGGGATCCAGGCCTCCACTTCGTTTTATTGGCCCTGGAACCTTGTTTCTACCGGGTGGCAGCACTGAGCTCTCACTTAACTGTTCAGGAGTAGTTACATTTACACAGTCCTAACATTACATTCGGCCCTTGGAAGGCAACTGTGAGGCTGATTTGGCCCCCCGTGAAAATGAGTTTGACACCCCTTAGAGCCTAAGGATTAAATTAGTGAATATTTGTTAAGATCATAAAGCAGTGCTTAGCACGTGGGTAGTGCCAATGTAGTTTTATCTCCTATAATTGATCTCAGTCCTTGTGATTTGTGGGTCTAATTTCACCTCTTTACATCTTACAGTAACACATGAACCAGATCCACCCAATACCCATATTCTATCATTTTGGCATAACAATTGGACCAGGGATAAAGACAGAATTCAAGTTGATCTCATCGGAACTAAATTCGTCATGTGTGCTTTAATTAATGGAAACAGAAAAGTTCTCTTTCTACTGTGTCTCCTAAGTTAGAACAGTATAAGTCTAGAGATGCTGGGCCCCATGTTGTCCTTTTGTGGGAGGAGTCAGCCTGAGAGTGAAGCCAGCATAAAGGCCACGATAGTGTCACAACGGAAAGATACATTGACATGATATTGTTTGACATCCCCGACCAAGCATTTCTTCAGGTGAGACATTCCTGGAGCTGGCCAATGCCTGAACGAATAAGCCAGAATCAAATTAAACTCTTAGAACTGAAAAAGTTCTTATTATTATGGCTTCTTGCCCTCTGTCTTTATCCTGAATTTTCGCCATGTGTGTGCCTAAGGAAATTTTCAGCTGTGTAGCTACAGAAGCTATAAGAGAGTATCGTGCAATCCAAAAACCTAAGGATATACATATGATTAACGAAGTCTACAAGGAATCAAATTAGCCAAAATTTGAGTAGGAAGTAACTTTTACCAAGATTGTAAAAGAATTAATATGCACCAACAGTTTCCTCTGTTGCCTTCCTATTGACATGAAGAAACACATTCAGGGTAATTATTTTATATTTTCATACGGTAGACAAACTCAGGCCTAGAACTTAGGTTCTATGGCTTTCTAACTCTGTAACATATTTCTTTCCATAAAGCAAACCAAATGTCATTAAAGTAAAATAAATTCAGGTGGAATATAAGGAAGAGCTTCCTAAATAACTATATAAGGTGGGACAAAGTAAATTTACAGTTGTGAGTATGCAGAATGCAGAGCTTATCCTTGTATTATTATTTATTATTACTTATGTAATATTTTTCAAATGAACAACTGCAAAACTCCTTTTGCCCCACCCTGCATAGTGTACACAAGTCACTAACCATCCAGAAACTACCACTTCAGCATCCTAGGGCTTAATTGACCATGAATAGAAAACACTGTTAACAGTTACTTACCATTTCTTCCTCTCTATATTTTGGATCATTAGCTTTTCTAAGAATTATTTAAAATGGGGTTAAATTGCAATGAATTTTAGTAACTTTTGAAACACCCATAATACCATCTTCAGAACATATACAAGCCAGTGGCTATCAAGCATTCCAAATCTTGTTTTATAAAGTATTAACCAATGTTTCCAGACTACATGCCATTCTTTTTACTCTTTGGATGTTGATGGATGAAGAAGAGCTCTTTAGTGCAAAAATGATTTACTGATGTTAAAATTAAAACGTAGTAGCTGCAACAGAGAAGTTGCAGCTCAAAACTTTCCACACAACCATCAAACTCCCAAAATCATGATTTATAAAGATTTTGACTTTATTCTGTGTTCACCTCTGAGTCAAGTCTCCTTCCATCACCATTTGCACCCCCTTTCTCTCTTCAACCTCCCCACCACCCTTTCCTTCTAGTAATCACCGTACTATAGTCCATGTCTGTGAGGTTGTGGTTTGTTGGTTTGTTTAATCCCTTCACCCAGCCAACACTCCCCTCTGGCAGCTGTCAGTCTGTTCTCTGTATCTATGCATCTATTTCTATTTTCTCTGCCAGTTTATTTTGTTCATTAAATTGAGTGAGATCTACATATCGGTGAGATTATATGGTACTGGTGAACGTGCAATGCAAAATACAGATGATGTATTATAGAATTGTATACATGAAACCTATATAATTTTATTAA
This sequence comes from Sturnira hondurensis, assembly GCF_014824575.4. Lineage (NCBI taxonomy): Eukaryota > Metazoa > Chordata > Mammalia > Chiroptera > Phyllostomidae > Sturnira > Sturnira hondurensis. The sequence goes on from NW_028086172.1 coordinate 930,084, forward strand.
CCAATATCACTGCAGTAGAATAAAAAATAAATTAATTGAATATAAAGATTTTGACTTTGGGTGCCAACTCTATGTACCTGAATCTCCTATTTGCCTTTTTTGCTCTTCTATCTGTAAGCCTGTCCCTACTTTCTCGGCAGATCCAGACATAGATGGCCCCTTAGTGTGACAGAAGCAGAAATGCTACATTGTTAAGAGATTGAAACCCCTCCTGGCCGTTGTGCCATATGTTACCAGTTAATCTTCCCACTGGAAGCTACCCTGGTGCTTTCAAATGTGGTCTCGTTTTACATTATTTTTTTACAATAGTATGAAATGTCAAATTAGTTGAGATATGTTTTTCATTTAATTTGACAAAAAGTAACAATAAAAAGGCAACTCTTCCATACTGTCTGTGTGTCTAGATTAGAGTGGATTTCGATATCATTTCTGGTTAAAAGGAGCCTGTATTTGCTCTCTCTGCTCAAGAAGATATATGTGAAAAGCATAGGGTGCCCTAGAATTGGTCAATGATTTTAGTATCTTTACCACATAATTTCACATCATTGACAAAATATGACGATGTACCCTGAGCACAATAGCATGCTGTATAATGGAAGTATTTTCAGACTGCAAAGCAAAATGATCTAAACCTCATCTAAAGAAAGCAATAGGGAGCAAATTTTCTTTAATACCTTCCCAAGAATAACTAGTTGACAATATTGACTGAGGGCATTTTACAACCCATACAATTAGGTAATCAACATTGTGATGAGTAACACCAACCTTTGAAACTCTCTATTCTCCCATTAATTTTTGATAATGATTAGTGCTTGTCAAGTAAGATATTGTTAACTCAGTGAGCTATTTCATATCAACCAAATATAGAAGAAAGTTTGGAAAGCTTTAAAATTAGTTTTTGTTATTGAATGTATTGGGATCACACTGGTTAATAATATTATATAGGTTTCAAGTGTACAATTCTATAATACATCATCCATATATTGTGTGTTCACCACCAAAGGCCAAGTCTCCTTCCATCATCATTTGTTTCCCCTTCACTCTCTTTCACCTCCCTCACTTCCTTTCCTCTGGAAATCACCATGCTGGTGTCTGTGTCTATGAGTTTTTTGCTTTGCTTAATCCCTTCATTTTTTTCACTCAGCCCCCCAACCCCTGCCCTTTGACAGCTGTCAGTCTGTTTTCTGTATCCATGAGTCTGTTCCTATTTAGTTTATTCTGTTCTTCAGATTCCACATATAGGTGAAATCCTATGGTTCCTGTCTTTCTCTGTCTGGCCTGTTTCAGTTAGCATAATGTTCACCAGGTCCATCCATGCTGTCCCAAAAAGTAACATTTCCTTCTTTTTTTACAGCTGAGTAGTAATTGTGTAAATTACACAGTGTATAAATGTCCTATAGTTGTTTTATTCACTTATCTACCATGGGCACTCAGGCTGCTTCCAGATCTTGGTGATTGTAAATAATGCTGCAAGGAACATAGGGGTACATAAATTCTTTTGAGTTTTAATCAATTTTACTTCAATACTCTAAATCTTTATTTCTCTCACTGCTTTACCAGCTTTATATGGAACATTTTCAAGTTCCCTTGCTCCTTATTTTTGGTACTAATTCTTATTATAGTTATTTGTCTTTCTAATAAAACAGAGACAGTTTATTCAAACCTATAGTGCTTTTGCTTCTTGCCAAGATAGAGTCACATGGTCACTATTTTCCCTGTATGCAAAAGCACTACAAAATCTGACATAATAATGCCATGCATGCATCGGACTACTGTCTGGAGGAAGTTTCCTGTGCATTGAACAGGGAGGAGAAACCACGCCAGGACCTGCAGCCTCTTTGATGAGGGTTAGTAGCTGGGAGCATGTGTAAACCAAAGTAGCTTGAGTTCCCAGAACTGCTTATGCAAAGCAGAGACAAGCACAGAAAAAGTTCAAGATCTGAAGAGGTTCCCTGTTTAGTGTTCTGTTGAGTAATGACCAGTGCATGCCTGTGAGAAAACTCCTCAAGCCCAAGGGAAGAACCACTGGAAAGGATTGTTTGAAGGTCTGCATGGAGTTCACACCCATCTTAAAACTGTGTCTGTTCCCAATAGCTAGAGTGGAAAACCTAATATTTCAGGGAACATCAGGTAAAGAACTATGGAGTGTCTTTTACTGGTTAAGGAGAACTCACCCTACAATAAATGCAAAACTATAGTTCTTATTAGCAAAGTGTAAAAGCAAGATGTGAAAGAATAAAACTGTTACCAGCTTATTTAACAATGTCTCACAAAAAAGGCACAAGCTTATATATATATAAGCATTTTACATATGCGGCACACAAGATGAAATTCACAATTTTACACATTCAATGAAAAGTTTTTAAGGCCTTCAAAGAAGAGAATAAAATTCACAAGCAGGGAAACCCCCAAGTAATTGAAACTGACACAGAAAAAGACACAAATAATAAAAATAGGAGACAAATATACAAAAGCAATGATTATAACTTTGCCCTATAAAGGGGCAAAATTTGAGAAAGCAGAAGAAACATTTTACATGTTAAGCAGAAACATAGAAAAAAAAGGTCTGTGTGAATCTGTAAAATATCAAATTGAAATTTTAGAGATGAAAAATACAATGTATGAGACTAAAAATACACTTTTATTGTGACAGATTAGGCATTTCGGAAGGAAATGGAAGTGAAAAGAGGGGACATCTGTAATAGTATCAACAACAACAAAATATATAAATGCAATCCAAAGCAAGATAAAAGATACGATCCAAAATGAAATACAGAAAAAAAGACCAAGAATTAATAGAACATCATTAAACTCTGGAACAATTCCAAGCAACCAAAGATATATGTAATTGAAAGCTTTGATGGAGAAAGACAAAAGAGATGACGGAAAAAATGAAAATATAAAGACTGAACATTTCCCAAATTTGTCAAAAAATATAAACCCACAACTCCAAGGTTCTCACTGAATCCAAGTACAAGAAACATAAAGAAAACTGTGCAGGACACGTTGCAGTGATGTTACCAACAGACAGAAAAAGAACATCTTAAAGGCAGTTACAGGAAAGACCTGATATGTGCAGAAGAATAAAGATGACAGCAGATTGCTCATCAGAAACAGTGCAAGCTAAAAGAAGGTGCAGCAAAGTCTTGTAAGTACTAAAATAAAAATGATTAGCTTAGAATATTTTATTTTTTCCCTTTTTAAAATTTTATTTTTTCAATTGATTTGACATGCAACATCATTCTGTGTTAGTTCCAGCTGCACAGCCCACAGAGGATTCCACCGACACTTCTTGCACCGACTCAGCACCAGACACAGTCACCAACCTGCAATTGTTCACCCAGTGAAAAGATCTTTCCAGAGTGAAGATGAGACAAACCCATTTTGGACACATGAAAACCTCAAATAGTTGATCACCAACAGTCTTACAAGGAATATGAAGAAAGCCCTTCAAACATAAGGAACCGATAATAGAAATATGGGTCTACACAAAGTAACGCAGAGCACTGGGAATTATAACTATGTGGTCAAACACATAAGGTGCTTTTATTATTTATATTTGTTTTAAAGCTAACTGACTGTTTAAGGCAAAATTAATGACAAAGTGTCCTTAGATTTATTGTTAGAAATATATATAGAAGTAAAAAAAGATAAAAATCTGGGGAGGAAGACGTTGAAATCCACTTTCCTAAGATTGTTATATTATTACCAAATAGTGCTTGGGGGCCTGCTGCCCCGGGGCTATCTCCTGGCAAAGTCCTGGAGGCAGGAGTTTGGTGAGAAAGGAAAGGAGTCTTTATTCAAAGGCTACACACATTTTGGGATAACAGCTTTCCACGTGCATTACTCACTTAAGCCTGTCAATTAAAGCTAACCTCTTTAACACCTGAGTTCCCCTAGCATTCCCCTTGTTTTTAATTATCTTATTTCTATAGGATCAGTTTACAAAGTACAACAACACAAGGTACAAAAGCTACACAATGTGAGAAGAATGTCAGGCTTCTGCCTCAGAGACGTCCGCTCCTGAACACCCAAAGGAGAACAGCCCTGCCACCCTCTACCAGGCTGGCCCGACCCTAGGCTGCACCCAGGGTTCCTTCCCATCCAACATACCGTGCTTTGGAAAACACAGGCAGCTGCAGCAAGATCACCAGGCATCCTGGAGGAAGACAGTCTGAGAGCCACTCTCTGCCCTCTTTCATCATAAATCTTCTGGCCCGTAACTCCATGCGCTCTGGACTCGTCCAACTTCTCAACTAGTCAGGTGCTGGACTGTTTGCCGCTGCCTCAGCAACCACCTCCTACAGGCCCTCCCTACTTCTCCCCAGGGATCTGATCAGATCTCTCTGTAACACTATTATTCATGAAATAGTATAATGACTTCAAAGTAGATTGTGATAAGTTTAAAGAGTATACTATTAACATGAAGGCAAGCACTAAAACACTAAAGTGACAACAATTATAATTAATAATTTTACAAGGGAGATAAGTGTAAAAATTACCCAATCCAAGAACAGACAGAAAAAATGGAAAACAGCGAGCAAAATGATAGATTTAAAACCAATGAGAATATTTACATTAAGTGTAAATGGTCTAAGCACCCTAATTAAAATGCACAAATTATCAGATAAAATGAAAAATGAGATTGAATTTTAAAAGAAACCATACACTGCCTACAAAAATGCACTTTAAATATAGAAAAATTAAAGGATATAGATCTATACATCATGTTCGTAATATTCAAGTGAAAGCACAAATATCTATATTAAAATTAGACAAAATAGAGTCCATAGAAATAATATTATTACAAAAAGTCATTTAATAATGATAAAGGAGTCAATACAACAATATAATCCAATTCTAGATATTTATCCACTTAAAACAATACTTTATTTTTAAATATGTATTTATGGGTTTTTGTCCATGCTATTACAGTTGTCCCCACTTTTTCCCCCTCTGCCCCCCTCCACTCAGCCCCCTCTTCCCTCTGGCCATCCCCATACTCTTGTCTGTGTCTATGGGTCATACGTGTATGTTCTCTGGCTGATCACTTTACCTTCTTTCATTCAGTCCCTTTCCACCTCCCCTCTGATGGCTGTCAATCTGTTCCATGTATCTGTGTCTATGTTTATATTTTGTTAATTATTTTACTTTGTTCATTAGATTCCATATATGAGTGAGATCATATGGTATTCCCCTTACACTAATGAGTTTATTTCACTTAGCAAAATGCTCTCCAGGCCCATGCATGCTGTCATAAGAAGTAAGATTTCTGCCCAGGCTGGTGTAGCTCAGTGGATTGAGCGCGGGCCTGCAAACCACAGGATCGCGGTTCGATTCCCAGTCAGGGCACATGCCTGGGTTGCAGGCCAGTTCCCAGCAGGGTACTCAAGAGAGGCAACCACACATTGCTGTTTCTCTCCTTCTCTCCTTCCTTTCCTCTCTAAAGATAAATAAATTAAATCTTAAAAAAAGAAGAAGTAAGATTTCTTTCTTTTTGACATCCACATAGTATTCCATTGTGTAAATGTACCACAGCTTTTCTATCCACTCACCTACTGATAGGCACTTGGGCTCTTAACAGATCTTGGCTACTGTAAATGATGCTGCTATGAACATAGGGGCACTTACAAATATACTCTTTTGAATTAGTATTTCAGGATTCTAGGTATAGTCGCAGCAGTGGAATTGCTGGGTCAAAACTCAGTTGTATGTTTAGTTTTCTGAGGAAATTCCATACTGTTTTCCACAGTGGCTGCACCAGTCTGCAATCCCACCAACAGTGCACTAGGGTTCCCTTTTCTCCACAACCTCTCCAGCACTTGTTGTTTGTTGCTTTGTTTATGATGGCCATTCTGACTGGTGTGAGGTGATATCTCTTTGTGATTTTAATTTGCATCTCTCTGATGATTAGTGACATTGAGCATCTTTACATATGTCTCTGGGCCCTCTGTGTGGCCTCCTTAGAGAAGTGTCTATTCAGCCTCTTTGCCCATTTTTTAATTGGGTTGTTTGTCTTCCTTGTGTTGAGTTGTAAACATTCTTTATATATTTTGGAAATGAAACCTTTATCAGATGTATCACTGGCAAATATGTTCTCCTATACACTGGGTTTCCTTCTCATTTTATTAATGTTTTCTTTAGCTTTATAGAAGCTTTCAAGTTTGACATAATGTCATTTCTTTATTTTTTCTTTTATCTCCCTTGCCTTAGGAGATACTTTGGGGAAAATAGTGCTATGTGAAAAATATGAAATTTTACTGCCTATGTTTTTTTCTGGGATTTTTATGGCTTCATGACTTACATTTAAGCCTTTTTTCCATTTTGAATTTATTCACATCCACCTTGTTCAGAAACAGGATATACAGATTGACTGATTTTTCCTTGGTAGGCACCATTTAATATGCTTTCATTCACTAACCCCTTGTGCATATAAGACTACATTATGGTCCTGTCCATATGACAAAACCAATGTTAACACTAATTAATTGATTTTCTTGCACAATTAATGACTTTCTCAATATTAATGCTATTGCTTATGCAAAAGAGGAAACCACCTTTATTACTACCACTTTACACCATTTTAATTGATTATCATGAGTTTTTTAAATTAATTCATGTCCCCTGTAAACAAACAATTCTTTTCAATGTTTTTAATTAAAGGATGTAATTTAGCTTAATTTAACTACCTTTTTCATAACATAAATCAGTAATAAGACAAGTTCCTAGTGTGTGCATACATAATCATGATTATTTACTCAAATAAAACAAAAAATTAATGTGACAAGTTCAAAGAGCTGGAACAGTGATTTTGTTGAAATTCTCAATAATTTTCTCTTTTTTTCCGTTAATTAAACCCTAGATTTCAGGATAATGCTTTCTACATGATTACACTGGGGATATGTCCATCTCCTAATAATTGTGAGATGTGCTTAATCATATTTAATAATTTAATCAGGTTTGTATCTAAAAATCTTCTTTCCTATTTCAGACTCAAGCTGTTGTAATTTATTTTTAAACAGTTAAGCCAATTGACACGTTTACACTTTGATTATATATTAAAGTTATTTTATTTTTTATTTGCTTATCACTTTGGGGCAAAAATAATTCATGTGGACTTTACAATAAAATTCTCAGGGAACAAGCAACTTATTTGAAGTGATTTCTTCTGAATAAAATTATAATTTTGAATTTAACACAGATAAAAGTGTTACATTGTCCTTTCGTGTATTTAACTGTCTCATATTGTTGCCTGTAATCAGAAAGAATTTTTGAGATAAAAAGCAAATTCTTATAAAATATTAATCTCTGATTTATTGTATCTAAATATTTTTACACCCATATGTATTCCTTATCCATTTTGTTTCTTTTCTGACTTATAGTCATTTTTAAATTTTTATTTCTCATAATATAAATACATTGCCTATTAAGATACTAGCAGACTGAAGTGGCCAACTATGTGCATACACCTTGTGTTATTACATTTGTCACTTAAATACTTTCTTTTCCTAATTTAAACCTCAATAAAAAAATACAAATATTAGTTCAGGCACACATCAGTATGAACTCCTAATAAATCTGTTAAATATTTAAGCATGCTTATTATTTTCTTTTTTAGGATCTCTTTTTAAAAATTTTAAAATGTTTTTATTATTGTTCAATTACAGTTGTCTCTATTTTTCCTCACCACACAACCCACCCCACCCACCCGCACTTCCCACTCTCAATCCTACCCCTTTTGGCTTTGTCCATGTGTCCTTTATACATGTTCCAATTACAGTATACATTCAATTTTTTATTTTATATTAGTTACAGGAGCAAGACTATTTAAATAGTGGCTTTGGATTTTTAATGTTATTCTAGCAATAAGACTCACTTTGGGATGGATAATTATTGTGCATTGACATCATGCCACAGGCATAAAATGTTATTAATAAATCATGTGCTGATCAAGATTATCTTTATTTTAACTGCTACTTAACCCTTTTTAAAAAACCAATCTTCTCCTTTACATAATGCTTAGCCTTACTTTTTTCAGTTTCCTTAATCATTTGTTCTTATCTACTTCTCTAACTAGTCCATAATTGTTAGAGAAAAATACTGACTTCATTTAGGTAAAAAAACAATGTTTTTGATGGTTGCATCATGCATACACTTTTTATTTTCCCCTGTTAAATGTATTGTTTCTAAAGTATTCTTCTGAATATTTATTTCTGTGTGTTTTCTTTTATATTTATCCTTTTCTTTTATTTTTTAATATAAGAGAAACCTCCCTGAATCTGCTGCTCTGCTTCTGACAGTTGTGAGTTGGCTGCACAATACTGATGTCTCCCTTTGGTCAGTTTGATGGAGGAAAGAACCTCATCCCAGGCAGTTATCTGGGAAGATATTGTGAGCTCCGGGAGCCCTAGAAGCTTCTATTTAGTACAGATACATAAGGTTGTTTATGCCTGAGGAACTACTGTAATTATTATGCAGCTAAATGTCCTACAGTTAAAGCAAGTGAATTTCTGTGCACATACGTATATATTTATCTGCAAAGACCACACAATACTAGGCACCTTATTTGCCAAAATGACCAAATAGTTTTGTATCTAAAGAATGGCCAAGTAACTGAGCTTTTAGCAACCATTTTCCCTGCTTCCATTAAAAAATTATTTTTTTTAAGATTTTATTTATTTATGTTTAGCGAGAGGGAAAAGAAGGGAGAAAGAAAGGGAGAGAAACATCCATGTGTGGTTGCCTTTCACATGCCTCCTGTTGGGAGCCTGGCCTGTAAGCTAGCACTAAATCCACTGAACCACACCAGCCAGGGCCCCAAAATAATTTTTGGAGGGAAAAAGACTGAAACAAACAAATATCTTGTACCTAGCAATTTTTAAAACGGTACTTATCAAGAAGAAAAAAAACAATGAGTGGCTATGGTTTTTGGAAAACCTATTGACCCACTGTCAAATGCAAGTAATATAGACATTAGGATATATATTTTCCTAGCAGGAGAATGGAGCAGATAGCACAATAGATTTTTCCTTCTGTAATGTATTTATCATTATCTCTGTGTTTTTAAACTTAAAGATGCTGGAAAGCCAACTTATTTCACTTTGATTACAAAAGTAGACATGGGACAAGTATATAAAGATGAAACATAATTTTCCATTCCTCACCTGAGATACCTTATATAATAACACCAATGACAGTCTCTACGTGACATGAAAACAAATATTCCTTGTGTGTCTTTATACTGTAAGAACTAGAATGGTCTTCTTGTAGGGCACATGGGAAATATTGACAGAGAGGAGCAAAGATGATACATTACACTTTATGTCTTTTTCTCAAATGAACTCCGTGGCTTTCCCCACCTGTCAGTCTGCTTTTAGAGAAAATCACCATGACATCTATAGTACTGAGCAGAAACTATATGTAAATTATAATCATTTCTAGAAAGTTTTACTGACTTTAATTCCTTTGATCCCCCTTTATTTCTTATGTATGGAACACTAGAATTTCTTGACTTTAAATTTTGAAAGAGCTCACAATGTACGTGGATAATTAGTTAAAATAAAAGAGTATAATAAAATTCACTACTCTCTCTGGGGCTATTATAAAGACATTTTGAAATTGCCTATGATCTGTCCGAGCCCAAGATCATATTTCATTCTTTTACTACAGGTGATCTTTAGTGACAGAACTCAGAGAATAGTCCTTTCTTTCTTTTTATGTGTCACTTATTGAATAATGTCAAGAAGAAAAAAGATTTTGTGGTACATGGCCTCCGGGTAAGATAAAAAGTGATAAAGAGCTGTGCAAATAAGCCTACATTCTGCAAGGTGTGCACAATAAGCAATAATTTAATACTAAAGAAGTTGGGAAAAGTTTGGATTTCTTTTTATGCTTTGAGATAACTATGAAAAAGATTAATATCTCTGACATATGTTCATGCAAATTATAGTGTATATATCAGAAGGTTTGCCTAATGTGCAAGTACATTGTAGATGAAATAGCAACTGCAGCAGCCTACAAATGTTTATTTTGATACATAAGAATCTAATAAAGAATTGTGTGTATTATGCTATTCTTCCACACATTAATATCTAAGTAATCTTTAGCAAGAGAATGAAGCACCAGAAATTCACTGTTTCCCTTCTTATTCATTTTAGCCACCGTGAATACAAATGTACTGTCATCTTCTCTTGGAACAACAATATTTATGCTTCAGGTGCACAACCCTCAACAAGAGGAAAGACATCTAATGTAGAAGGAAAGTACAGAAAATGTTGACTGTAGCTTTAAATAGAATTTCTCTATTTTTTTTTTCTGTATGAAAGTAGCAAGAGCTTAAGTATCTCCTGCTGTCTTGTGCAACATATACTGTACTACCCATCTGCTTATTGATTGGTAGGGGACTCCTAATGGGAATTTTATCTCATTAATCATGTCATATCACAGGGATTAGGACAAAAAACTTTATGCTTCACTTGAGACATGCACTGCCCAAGTAAGACAAGGGAACAAATAAAATATGGGTAGAATATCTTCACACTAATTAAGGATTAGCTATTGTAAAGTTTTGCCCAAGAACTGATTAGATGATGGTCTAACCACTTTTCTTTCCACTTAATGAATAATATGAGAATATTCTAGCCTTTCAGCTTCCTATTATTTTGTCATAGCCTAGAATGTGACTATTAAAAATCCATGCAGAAATCAAGATGTAACATTATGTTTTGAATAGCGCATCATCACATTAAATTATACACTCAGCATAGCAAATAGGATTGCAATACTTTCTTTGTGGATTCAGTTCTGTATGTATTTCAAATAAGAAGACATGCATTCATAAATTTAGAAAATGCAAACCAAATTCCAATGTACCAAAACTAAAGTTGTGATAATATATTTATTTGTTTTTTAAAGATTTTATTTATTTATTTTTAGACAGAAAGGAAAGAGGGGAGAAAGAGAGGGAGAGAAACATCCACGTGTGGTTGCCTCTCATGTGCTTCCTGCCCTGGGGACCCAGCCTGCAACCCAAGCATGTGCCCTGACTGTAATCAAACTGGCAGTCTCTTGGTTCAGAGGTTGGCACTCAGTCCACTGAGACACACCAGTCAGGATGATAATATATTTAGATATTGGCAAGTGGCACTTAGGATCTTGTTCACATGAAATTCTAGAATCTATAGGCTGCAGTTCAAATTCAAATCATGAGAAGAGCACGTTCCAACCCACTGTTAATCATCTTGGCTAGTGGGAGCCACCGGGAAGTAAGAAAGGTATCCTCTGATTCTTCCATTGGTATATTTCACAGGGATTGAATCTATGAGATATATAGTTAGTGATTTCACAACTGCTTTACAGCTGCCTCACGAATGTCTTCATTTTGTCTTATACCCACAATGGCCTATTAAACCAGACTGAGAGTAGGATTAATTGAATGTTCTCCCCTTAATCAATTGCTATCATTATCAACCATGTCCAGAGATGAGAATTGTAAGTATAACGACATGCAAAGATATTTTAAGTAAAATGGAGATCCTATTTATTAATGCTTTCTGGCCACTAGAGTAATACCAGTCATACTATGGCAGGTTTTGCTCTGTGATCCATTACATTTGTATATGCACCTGTTTAAAGGTGTTCTATGAGGAAACGTAACAGGCGGAGTAAGAAATACATTGGCAAAGGGGAGGAAAAGGGGGACAGAAAGAGATTTTTCTTGAGGTGATGGGTGCATGGCACAGTGTGCAGATGATACTTTGCTGAGTTGTTGAAATACGTTTTCTTTTTGTGAGGGGATGCTTTATTTAGAGAAATCACTAATATACCCTATTGCTACTCAGTCCAATCACTGCTTGGGTCTGTTCCAAGAGCTCCTCCCGAAAAGGAGTTCCCCAAGGGCCCTGTTTGGTGCAGCCAGCGGACCCTTGTGCAGGACCTGAACACTGCAGAGCGGTGTTGCCAGTGGGTGGAGGAGCAGGCATGCAGTCCCCCAGCTGGGGCTGTAACAACAGGAGTGCTCGACCCTGGGAAGGTGGCATCTGAGTCTCTAGCAGAATCTCCTCTCTCCCAGGTGGACTGAATCACCATTGATTTTCATCACCAGATGCTATGTGGGCTCCTCTTCCCATGTCTTTTGCTCTGGGTGTGGGTTACCTGCATGGGGTTAACATCTTGTGCTCCTGGGGTGAGGGAGTTTTGCAGCCAAGATATTCCTCTGGCTTCTCTGCCTCTGCATGTGGGTGCGGGAGCCAGTTCTTTATGGGTCTCTGCCCTTCTTACCAGTCTGTCTATGGCTTCTTCTGTAAACCCTTGCTTATAATATTTTCATTCAGCTAGCTTTCAGCTGGTTATTCAGGTTGACTGTTATATAATTTAGCTGTAAATCAAGTTTGACACTGGGCAGGTGGGTGTAGCTTCCACCTAGTATGCAGCCATCTTGGAATCCAAATTGGTTTTCAAACAAATTGAAATTTTTTTCAATTTTTTGAAAATCTACAATTTGAGATCAGCCAGTAGGACTTTATTTTGGTCCTTTGACAGTATTGTTTTTCTTTTTTTTTTCCCCATGCTTCTTGAAGCTTTGTATTGCATTGCCCTCTTCATGGTTGGAGAGGCAGTTGCCTTTTCCCGTCTTTACTGACTGGCTTTGGAAGAAAAGGCCATTATCAGTCAACCCAGGAGTGGATTTTGTGGGTTCCTGCTGTTTTCTCTGGATTCACGCACTCCATTTATTTTGTTTTGTCATAGAGAACAAGTCTTAAGATTGTGTGCCTTCTCTCAATCCCACAAAACCAGGCATGGTGCTGAGAACCTCCTGATTGTTTTCCTTTGGGAATTTTTCTAAACCTTTTAGTGTCGTGCACTGTCCTGCAGCTGTTCAAGTCCAGGCAGATTCACATGGAATTCTGGTAGATGGAAGAAAATTCTCGGAGCCATCAGGATGCCTGGCATGCCCTTACTACAGAGTGAGGTGAGCTGCAAATGGCAAGTCACACTGTGGGAAGTCCCAACTCCCTTATACACAAAGTGCACACACAGCCACCAGGGTGCCAACACTGACCTTCAGTTGTGGGACAGAGCTTCATTCTATGCATGCGGGCCTCTGCTTAAGGTTATGTGAACCCTGCCAGGTTATGTTTGTCTGGACATCCGGGTGAGGGAGCCTGGCTGACTCCATTTTCCCTACAATTCTGTATAAAATTAATGTCAGATACACTTTAGAGTTGTTTTTGGGTTCCTGCACCTGACTTTAAAACTGCCACTGCTGTCCATACATCACTTTGGAAAAAGGATTATGTCAGCACAGATCTTAAAACCTAGCAAGGTACATGTGGAGGTTAGAAGTGGATGAGAAACATGATAGCAGCCAAACAAAAATGAACACTTGGGGGACACTAAGGAACACAAAGTGTCACCAGTGGTGTGACATTGTCACAGGGCCATGTCAGTTCAAAAAAGTCATACTTCACTAAGCTCACTTTGTAATGATGTTTTTCGATTTAATTTTTTTTATTTTTGTTCAAGTACAGTTGTCTCCATTTTCCCCACACCCCTCCTAACCCCTCACCTTCAATCCCTTGCTGCCCCCACCCCGCTTTGTTCATGGGTCCTTTATAAGTGTTCCTTGATGACCCTTCCCTTTCTTTTCTCTGTTATCCCCCTCCCCACCCCCATCTGGTCACTGTGAGTCTGTTCTTTATTTACATGACTGTGGTTCTATTTTGCTTGCTTATTTGTTTTCTTCATTAGGTTCCACTTACAGGTGAGATCATATGTTTTTTGTCTTTCACCACCTGGCTTATTTCACTTAGCATAATGCATTCCAGATCCCCTAACCACAGCAATCAGACAAGAAAAAGAAATAAAAGGCATCCAAATTGGAATGGAGGAAGTAAAACTCACTGTTTGCAGATGACATGATAGTGTACATAGAAAACACTATAGACACCACCAACAAACTACTTGACCTAATAAATGAATTTTTAATATTCTTAATGTGTGCAATTATTCACTTGATTGCTTCACAAGATTGACAAATGCTCATGCCTCTTCCCTTTACTCATGTAGTCATGCTGGGACAAGGGTGGACCAGATGATGTGTTTTTATATTTTAAGTAAACTGTGTTTTCTTTTATTTTTTACTCTCTAACTGCTCAAAGGAAGATCAATGTAATGAAGCTTAGAGTTGTATCTAGGCCACACCTCCACTGGAAAATATCAAAATCCATTATGCACTATTCCTCAAAAGCATAAGTGAAAGTAGGAAATAATTTGGAAGTCAGAATTTACAGGAAAGGCAGTGGGAATATTGAAAATAATTTGCACCAAAAAGCAGGCTTTAGTTTTAAGATTTACATGAACTCTAATAGTGACCAATAAGTGAAAGAGACATAATGTAGATAAGATGTTGTGGAGGTTCTGGCTATTGATTTGTGTAATAGAATGCTTGTAGCATATGTCATATCATGCAGCATAAACATAACATCTGAGGAAGTTTGTACCTTTTTTTATACCTTTCAAGAAAATGTTTATTCCCTCCGCCATTGTAGTAATATATCTAACATCTTATTATTAGTTTCATGAATAAGATGGTAAAGCATTTTGTTACCCTGTCATAAAACAATTTATCCACAGCTTAACAATAGTTCTAATTAATCAAGTATATTCACCTCAATATTTTAGATCATTTAAAAGGCATTTATAAATCCAATAATGCTAAAATCTTCTAACAAACATCCTTGTTTTTACTGAGCAGAAAATGAAATTTTTGCAGATAAGTTGAAAATACTATTTTGCTAACAGAACAAATGTATTTTAATGCATAAATTGCTTAATGCCTTAGTATTATGCTTTGTCCTCATGCCCTTCAAAATAAATAGTATCAACTAAATATATGACAATTAATTATGCTTTGTTAGGAACTCATTGTAATCCATTTACTTGAATTATGTTTGTTGTCAAATTTGGCCAAGTCACTAGAATGATTTAAAAAGTTGTTCTTTTGGTGAATGTTACTTTCAATGTCAAGTTGCCCCTTGCAAAGTGGAATGTCTAGACAAATTCCCTTATAATTTCATGTTGTGTTTCCTTTTTTCAATGCTAGTTTAAAGCACACAGATAATTGTATTTATTATCTTCTGCATCAGACACTTTATGCAGAGGTATCTTAGTGAGTATATTTGAACTGTTTACTTCTTGTCTAAATATGATTTATTCATTCAATTGAGAACTCAGAATGTGGTTGTAACCATTCATTCATTTGATAAATATTTATTTCCTACCTATATTGTTCCACTCTTCCAGGTGCTGGGGATTTACCAATGAACAACAACAACAACAACAGCAACAGAAAGTCCTGTCCTTATAAAACTCAAGTTCTAGATGGAAAAGTCAATGGTATGGGAAGACAAAAACCATAAACATGAAATATACCACTTGTGTGTGGGCTAATTCGCAATTTTTTTTTACCAGTTCTGTCTAATATATTGATTTTCAGACACTGGCAACAAAGAAAAGCTCTGATGTATTTGCCTGGTTAACTTTCGCAAAATCCCTATACTTTACCCAAAATTGTCCCAATGATTGAGGCAACATTGAAATTTAGTTTAGTTTTTGACTATGAGATAGTAGTTATTGAACACTGACTGGAAAGATAGTTCTGGAGAATTGTTTAATAAAAGAAATAGTTATACCTGTTTTCTTAACCATGATTATGTCAAGTATAATAATGACATCCAACATTTAAATATTTTTCTTTTTACAAGCAATAAAGTTACATATATACATACAGAAGCAATGTTGTCAACTTAATAATTGAATTAGAAAAATTCCATTTTCCAATATTGTGAGGTACTGCTCTGGAAACATTATATTGAATTCACTTTTATTACATATCTAAAAAATCTTCAGTTGGATCGATTTCCACTATATTAGCATGTTATGTGGGTTTCTTAAATTAATTGATGTTAATAACATGACAATTCATTATTTTCATTAAATAAATGTGTTAATTGAACTGTAACATGGCATTAAGGAAGAAAGTCATTTTTGATAGCAAATATATGTGACATTTCCAAAACTTCTGCTTACAACTATGAGATTATTTTCTCCAAACTGTCAACATTATTAATGCAAAAGAACTAAAAATATAACTCCAATGATGCCAAAAATTGCATTTGAGCCACACCAAATCTATACTAACACTAATATTAATATAGTTTATATTAATTCATTTTTCTGTCATACTTAATGTGTTATTGCAGAAAGCCATTTTAATATTACATAAACATTTAACTCACCACAAGTAAATTCCATAAACTCATGTGGCTACAATTTTTGTCCCTGCACGTGCACGTTTGTGTGTGTGTGAAAACAGGTGTGCACATGCTGTCGGAGAATGATCTCAGGAATCCACTGGAGCACCATTGTTCAAAAGCACAATTTATAGCTGCGTATGCAATGAATGCAGCTACTGTAAACAGAGAGCAAGTTGGCTAACAAACCACAAGTATGTGTTATCCAAGCAAAATTCTACAGATGACAGGCGTTATAGGGCCTTGGATCAAGTGCTTTTTGTATACATGTAACTTATTTATAAATGTAATTAAGTGGTATGTTTTTCCTTGCAAGCAAATTGCATAGCTTTGCATTTTAGCTGTGTTTTCCTAACTTAAGTAAAGAGAGTGTTTAAGAATATCTATGATAGTGTCCACGAGGAAGAGTGACTCTTGAATCCAATTGTTTAAAAGGTTTATTTGAAAAATAACAGAGAGCAATGTGTTAATGAAGGCTGTTTATATTAGAATAAGTTGAACATAGCTCACAACAATGACTTAGCTCAAAGTTATTACTAACAAAAGAGTGACTGTTTCACTTGAAAATCTACATTAAAATTGGACAGATGATAAAGTCTTTTCATCCGGTTAAAAACTTGCCCCCTGAGAAATAAATGTAAACAGCTAAAATTATTTTTCTACTTAGTCTTTTTAAGGCTTTGTGCAAGTGGATACATAAATAGGTATTTTTCTTGTCTCAGTACCATGTAATATTAAATTTTCTGCTGTTGGCATAAAATGTAAGCTGAGGAGACAGTCAAAGAACATTATTCTGATAACTGAGTACACATGGGAACCACTGTACACTGGGTTTCAACATTTAATATGGTGTAAATCTTTGTGAGGCCTCAACTGTCATTGAATTCACAGGAGGCAATTTTCCTTATTAAATAATGAAGGGAGGGGGGATCTCCAGGGGATTCATACCTTTTAAAATATCTTCATGATAATTTTATTCCTGCCTGGCATATAGGGACTAGAAGATGAGTAATAGAAAATAAGCATTCCTTAACATTTGCCAAATGTGTAATAAAAGCCAGATCAAATGAATATTTTGTTCCTTTAGTGGAAAAATAATTGTTTTTAAACATGCAATCCTAGTCCACAAGAATGCAATAAGTTAAAAAAATTGGATTGATGCAAGATTAAGATGAATATCATTAACACATCAATAGGCTAGGTTCATCTATGCTTATAAAATTCAAAATGTAAAAATAAGTGATTGATGGAAAATGAGAAATGCCTATAATTGGGCTTGAGCATAATAGTGATTTTCATGATTATATTTGTCTTTTTATTAATAATACTTTTATTTTTCAATTGCAGTTGCCATACAATATTATATTAGTTTCAAGTGTACAACTCAGTAACTGCACGTGACATAATTGATCACATGAGAACCAACACCCACCTGGCATCTCACACACATAGTCACTAGAACACTGTTGACTATATTCCCTGTGCTGTACTTTACCTCTTGTGACTATTCTGTAACCACCGATTTGTACTTTGGAATCTCTTCACCTTTTCTACCCTATGAAGTTACATTTAAATGTTTGCTCTCCTTAACTTATAATGAACATACCTTCTGCCAGGATTGTTTTCTACTCAGAAATATTAATTTCATGACTTTGGGATATGTGCAGTTAATAGTTAGTTTTGTTTCCCTTTGGTTTCACATTGGTCTTATTCACACAGTCACTTCAACATTTTGCTTAAAGCAAGTTACCCAAAGCTATTTAATCAAAATGATACGTTTTTCATGACTTTGGTCAACATGCAAGGCTGCCTAAAACTTGCTAATGCATTGGAATGTGAGGAGAAAATTTCAGACCGAGTTTTCTCCTAATAAGTCTAAAATTAAATTTAATGAACAGTTTACATGGACAATGTTGGGGGTGGACTGACTGTGGAAGTTGGGGGGGGCAGTACAGGGGAGAGCAACAGGGAAAAAAGTGGGACAACTGTAACTGAACAATGATAAAACAATAAGCAAACAAACATTTATTTAAGTGTCTTTTATATACCTACAATAATTTGGTGCATTCCTCAAAATAAATTTTGTTAACAGTAAAGAAACATTTTCAATCTTCAACAAACATTGATGGAATTTAGAGCTGGTACAGTGGATCTTTGCCTGGATGAGTGTATATTCACATTTGTGTTAACAAAGCAGTAGTAGACTTTGCACAAAGACACTTAGGAAATGCACTTAAATCTGTAAAGTTAAATGATCATTTTAATAAATATACCAACAGAAACAGACATCATCAAACTGGAATATCTATTGTGATTTATGCAATTTTATAACCTGGCAGCATTAGCCCATTCACAAGATATATTCAAATAAAAATATATATTTTGTTTTAATTTTGAACTTATTCAAGGGGCATTGCAATTATTTTAAAGCAGAAGCTGAATGGTCATGTGTGAGGGAAGTTAAATGAGAGGTTTAGCATTAGTTTAGCATTAGTATATGAATGATATTGTTGTTTATGATGACTAACCTGTTGATTTGCTTTCAGTAATTTCAATCTTTCATTCATGCATGTTTTTATTGCTACATAGAACAAAGACTTAGTGGAAACCACTCAGTTCAGAATACAGTGAGAAATATATGAATTCTTGCTCTCTTTTAGCTTACAACTTGCATAGAGAAATTGTTTCTTTCTTATAGAGAAAGAACAATTTATTACCTTTTTGATACATGTTATGAGTAAACAACACAAGATGCTATGACAGCATGTGACAGGTAGACTTTCCTATTTCACAGGGAAATCAAATGTGTTGCTGAGGAAATGATTTTGAAGAATGAAGAGGAGTAAGCCAGGTGACAATTTCAGGGAACAAATGTCAGGCAGATTAATATCTGTACATACAAGTTTGCAACTATGGCTGAAGGAAGTAGTAACCACACAAAACCATCTAAGCGAATGATAAGAATCTACATTAGTAACATACAAAATCAAATGTTACTGGATTTTTCTTCCACAGTAGATACAAATATGTAAGCTTTTGAACAATTTATTTTTCCGTGGAGAAATAATATTCAACAGACATAACCATTTGTGAAATACACTACACATTTGCAGCTCTAAACCACAATGATGAGAATCCTAAGAATTCCTAGTAATTCTCTGTATCACAGATGTTACTGTTTGAGTAGGTAACTCACAGAGAGTTGTTTCTATTTTTAAGTTTCACATTACCTAGGTTCTTGAGAGATGAATCTGTTAATTTACAGATTTAGAAGCTGCTCAGGGTTCAGGTGGAATATCAAAACACCCACATATAATTTCTTTTAAAACAAAATAGAAACAGAGCCACAGATACATGGAATAGACTGGCAGCTGTCCGATGTTAGTAAAATGACTTCAGCTTTCCTGTGGTTACTATTTGCATGAAATATATTTTCCCATCTCTTTATTTCAGCTTGCATCTTTACGTCAAAAGTTTGTCTCCTATAGACACCATATAGTTAGAACATTTTGCACATTTTCTTTTTTTTAAATTTTCATTAAATTAATTGGGCTGACATTGATTAATACCATAATATAGGTTTCAAGTATAAAATTCTATACTAGATCATCTGTATATTACATTCTGTGTTTGGCACCCAAATTCAGATCTCCATTTGTCACCATATATCTGACCCCTTTTACCCTTTAGTACTTTCTTCCCATTGCCCTTCCCTTCCAGTAACCACCATATGGTTATCTGTGTCTATAAGTTTTGGGGTGTTTATTTGTCTTGTTTGTTCATTTATTGCTTTCAGTTTTATATGCCACATATGAGTGGAATCATATGATTTATAACATTTTCTGTTTTACTTCACTTAGCATGATCTTGTCACGATCTATGCATGTTGTCACAAAGGATAGCATTTCGCCCTTACTTCTGACTGAGTAGTGTTTTATTGTATATATGGACCGTAGTTTCCTTACCCATCATCTATCAAAGGACGTTTTGGTTCTTTCCATATCTTGGCCACCATATATAACACTGCAATGAACATAAAGGTACATATAGCTTTATGAATAAATGTTTTCAAATTTTTCACATAGAGACCCGGGAGAGGCATTGTTGAATCATGTGGTAACTCTGATCTTAATTTTCCAAGGAAACTCCATTCTGTTTTCCATAGTGACTGCACCAATTTACATTCCCATCAGCAGTGAATGAGGGTTTCTTTTCCTCCACAACCTCTCCAACGCTTATTAGTACCTGTCTTCTTGATAACTGCCATCCTAACAGGTGTGAGATGGTATCTCATTCTAGTTTTGATTTGCATTTCCCTAAGAGTTAGTGATGTTGAGCACCTTTTCATATATCTGTTGGCTGTTTGTATATCTTCTTGGGATGAGTGTCATCTTAGATTTCCTGCCCATTTTTTAATTTGTTTTTATTGTTGTTCTCTTGCATGAGTTAATATATAAAGAACTCAAATATACATTATATTTTTATTCATTTTGACAAACTCTGCCTTTGAATAGAACTGTTCAATTCAAATTTAATATCATTATTGCTATAACTGATTTTTACCTTCATTTTAGTTTTCACTCTCATATATATCATATCTTTTGTCTTTGTCTGTTTCCCCATTACTTCTTCCTTTTAAATTAAGTGAATATTTGTAGTGTACCATTTTAATTTCTTTAATCATTTTTCAACTATAGCTTTTAAATCATTTTTAATGGTTGGCCTAATGCTTCCCATATGCATTTTAACTTATCAGAATCAGTTACAGATTTATACTCTCTTAATTCTATTGTCATATAGAAATGTTAGTCTTGTATAATTCTCTTTTATTTTTCTCCTTTATTGGTATTATTGTTGTACATACCATATTTGTAAGCATTACATCTAACAATATATTATATAATGATAAAGTTTTTGATTTATTGGGAGGATATAATCATTATAAATATATGTACAGCCACATTGGAGAGCCAAAATATGAGTATATTAATCATGCAGTTACATATCTGAAAGTAGAAAGATAAAATAATACCATGATAATGGGTGTCATCCATACTTCACTTTCAACAATGGACAGATCATCCAGAGGAAAAACAACAAGAAATCATTGTAGTTGAACCATACCTTAGGCCAAATGGACCTAACAGACATGTAAAAAATATCCCAGCCATCAGTAACAGACTACACATTCTTCTAGACCACACATAAAACATTCTCCTAAATAGATTCCATGTTAGGTCAAAAAGCAAGTCTTAGAAAATTTAAGATTGAAACCATACTAAGTATCTTTCCCAATCACAACTACATGAAACTAGAAGCCAATAACAGAAGAAAACCTGAACAAAGATGTGAAAATTAAATAACGCAATCTTGAACAAAAAAAAAATCATTGAAAGAAGAAAGCAAGGGGAAAATCAAAAAATCTTGAAACAACTGGAAATGGAAACATGTATATCAAAATTTATGGCATGCTTTAAAGGCAGTTTGAAGAGGAGCTTATAGTGATAAACATGTACACTATGAAAAAATAAATATCTTTCATGCACAACTTGACTTTTTACCTCATGGAACCAGGAAACAAAGAAAAGACTAAGCCCAAATTCAATAAAAGAAAGGAATTAATAAAGGTCAATGAGGTAATAAATGAAATAGAGACCAGAAACCCCATAAAAACAAATCAGTAAACCAAGATAAATAGGTAGACTAAGAAAGACAGAAGACAAATTAAATCAGAGATGGAAAAAGAAACATTACAACCAATAACAGAGAGACACAAAACATCATGAGACCAATATGAACAATTATAAGCCAACAGATTTAACAGCTTAGAAGCAATTAGTAAATTCCTAGAGACATACAATCTACCATGATAAAAATAAAGAAGAAATAGGAAATCTGAAATGACCCATAATGAGTAAGGAGATTGAATTAATAATAAAAAATCTCCCAACAAAGTAAAGCCAAAGGCCAGATATTCTCATTGGTGAGTTCTAACAAATATTTAAGATGACTCAATATAAATTCTTCTAAACTCCTCAAGAAATTAAAGTTATGAAACCTTTACAGACTTATTTTGCAATGCCAGAATTTCCCTCATATCAAAGTCAGATAAGAAAACTACAAGAAAAAAATGACCGAAAACCTAATAAATACAGTTCTGAAGATTTTCAACAAGGTATTAGCAGACCAAATATTTAACAGCACATTAAAAGGATATGCCGTGACCAAGAAGGATTTACCCCTGGAGTTCAAGGATAGTTCAACTGATGCATACAAATAACTGTGATGTACAACATTAATAAAATGAAAGTGAAAATCATATCATTATCTCAATAGATGCAAAAATCATTTAAAAAAATAAAACATCCTTTTATGATAAAAAAAAACCTCCACAAAGTGGATAGAGAAGGAAAATACCTCAGCATAATAAAGGCCCTATATGACATTCAGCTAACATCACACTCAAAGGTGAAAAGTTCAAACATTGTTCTCTAAGATCAGTAAAAAGTATAATGTGCACCCATTCTTATTCAACATGGTACTGGAAGTCCTAGCAATAGCAAGCAGGCAAGAAAAAGAAACTAAAAGCATCCTAAAATTGTCTTGGTTTGTAGATTTTATGTGGTTTTATATACAGAAAATCCTAAAGACTCAACCAAAAAATTGTGAGAACCAATGAACAAAATCAGAAATGTGGCAGAATACAAAGTCAACATACATAAAACAGTTGTATTTTTATACACAAAAAGACAAAATATATGAAAAAGAAATAATCACATTCAAAAAGCATCAAAAACAATAAAATTTGTGAGAATAAATTAAACTAAGGTGCTGAAATATCTATATACTGAAAATTACAAGACTTTCATAAAAGAAATTGAAGAAGACAGAAATAAATTTAAAAAATTCTGTTGTTCATGGATCAGATGAATTAACATTTACAAAATGCCTGTACTACCCAAAGCCATTACAAATAGGGGGTTTACTGTGCCTAAACTGTTTGTATAAACCATGTGGATTATGCTGAGTGACTGCTTTCTTTCTGGAAATCTTGAATTTGGGCAATCTATGGAGAAGGTGCTTACGTGACAACTGTCCAATAAAAAATCTGGGCACTGAATCTTTAATGAGCTTACCTGGCACACATTTCACATGTGTTGCCACAAATTGATGTTGGAAGAACTGAGCACATTGTGTGGCACCACTGGGAAAGGGCTCTTGAAAGCTTTCAACTGTTTTGCTCTGGACTTTGCCCAGTACTCTTGCTCTTTGCTGATTTTTCTTTGTATCTTTCCACCATAACAAATCATAATGGCAAGCAGAACTGTATGCTGCATCCTGTAGTTCCTCCTAGCTAAGCACTGAACCTGGGGGGTGGTCTTGGGAAACTCCGACATTCCACTAAAATAAGAATCAGAGGAAAGCTGGGGTGGCTACATTAATATTGCACAGCACAGAGTTCAAGACAAGTTGTATTACTAGATATAAAGGGGAGAATTTATAATGATAAAAAGGTCAATTCATCAGGAAAACATGTGTATGGACTTAAGAATAGAGCACCAAAACATACAAAGCTGACTTCTGGCTAATACAGAGGCATAGGTAGACACACTGTGCTCCCTCGCACAACCAAAAGAAGGACACGAACAAATTCAAAAATAAAAACCAACCAGAACTGACAGAAAATTGAATTGTATGGAAGTCCCACAATCAAGGAGTTAAAGAGGAAACATTTACCCAGACCAGAGACAGGCAGCCATGTGGATAGGACTTGAGGTAAGGTGGTGGCTGGTGGACTGGATGGTCCCACAGTCACATGCAGATAAACTGGACAACTGGGTAGCGAGACAGACTGCACAACCCAGGATTCCAGCGCAGGGATATAAAGCCACAAACCTCTGACTGAAAACATCCGTGGGGGTTGAGATGGAAGCAGGAGAAACTCCCAGCCTCATAGGAGAGCTCGTTAGAGAGAACCATAGGGTCCTAGAATGTACACAAACCCACCCACCACAGAATCAGCACCAGAAGGGCCCAATTTGCTTGGGGGTAGTGGAGGAAGTGACTAGAAGCCTGCTGACAGCCAAGCAAATGGCACTGTTTCCTCTCAACTGCCCCCCCCCCACATACAGCATAACAATGCAGTGATGTGGGTTGCCCTGCCCTGGTGAATACCTAAGGCTCTGCCCCTTTCTACATAACAAATGTGCTGAGAGCCCCCCCCCAAAGGCCCAAATGAAAGAATAGATCAAAGCTCCAGAAAAAATATAACTAAGCGAAGAAGAGATAGCCAATCTATCAGATGTACAGTTCAAAAGACTGCTAATCAGAATGCTCACAGACTTGGTTGAGTATAGTACAGAACAGAAGAAAAAGTGAAGGCTATGAAAAGTGAAATAAAGGAAAAGGTACAGGGAACCAACAGTGATGGGAAGGAAACTGGGACTCAAATCAACAATTTGTAGCAGAAGGAAGTAATAAACATTCAACCAGACCAGAATGAAGAAACAAGAATTGAAAAAAATGAGGAGAGGCTTAGGAACCTCTGGGACAACTTTGAACGTTCCAACACCCGAATCATAGGGGTGCCAGGAGAAGAGGAAGAGCAAGAAATGGAAAACTTATTTGAAAACATAATGAAGGAGAACTTCCCCAATCTGGCAAAGGAAATAGACTTCCAGGAAGTCCAGAAAGCTCAAAGACTCCCAAAGAAGTTGGACCCAGTGAGGAACACACCAAGGCACATCATCATTACATTACCCAAGATTAAAGTTAAGGAGAAAATCTTAAAAGCAGCAAGAGAAAAGGAGACAGTTACCTACAAAGGAGTGCCCATAAGACTCTAATATGATTCTCAAAAGAGACCTTACAGGCAAGAAGGGGCTGGAAAGAAGTATTCCAACTCATGAAAGGCAAGGACCTACATCCAAGATGACTCTATCCAGCAAAGCTATCATTTAGAATGGAAGGGCAGGTAAAGTGCTTCCCAGATAAGGTCAAGTTCAAGGAATTCATCATCACCAAGCCCTGATTATATGAAATGTTAAAGGGGCTTTTCTAAAAAAAAAAAAGATAATCAAAAGTATGAACACTAAAATGGCAACAAACTCACAGATGTCAGTAACAGAACCTAAAACAAGAACAAAAACAAAAAGAAACTAAGTAAACAGCTAGAAGAGAATCACAGAAATGGAGATTACATGGAGGGTTATCAGTGGGGGAAGGCAATGGGGATAAAAGGGGAAAAGGTATGGGGAATAAGAAGCATAAATGGTAGGTACAGAATAGAGAGGGGAAGGTTAAGAACAGCATGGGAAATGGAATTCTTTCAAAGAACTTATGTATACGGCCCCATGGACATGAGCTAAGGGGAGGGGGGATGCAAGTGGGAGGGGGTGTGCAGGGTGGAGTGAGGATAAAGGGGGTTAATGGGACAGCATAATCAATAAAATATATTAAAAAGACATACAAAGAAAGCACTAGAACAAAGGTTTTAAAATTCACATAATCACAATAACAGTTGGACATATGAACACATTTTTCCTCAGTAATTTATAGAATAAATTGACAAAATATGAATAGTAATATAAAAGATTTAATTGACACTGTGTACTAACTTGGCATTGATAGAACACACCACAGACCCATGCAAAAAACACATTCTTTTCAAGTTCACTTGCAACATTCAAGTGTATGTGGGAAAACTACAAAAATACTTCATTTCAAGCTCACATGGGAGATAGAAAATGTGCTGGGCTGTGAGACAAGTCACAGTGAATTTGAAAAGTATAAAATCATATGTGACAATGGGTACAATACAAATTTTACACATTCTTTCAGAAAAGTAGAGACACCACCCCAGCTTATTTTGTGATGTCTCAATCAATCTGACACCAAAAACCCGACAAGAATATTATATTTAAAAATGGAAATTACCTAAAAGTACAAATATCCAACATAAACTTAGACACAAAACAACATTGACAAAAATAATAACAAATGAAATCCAATCACCTATAAAAAGGATAACACATCATGTGCAAATTGCATTTATTCCATGAAAACAGGATTGGTTTAACATTTGAAAATCCCAACTTATATTTAGTACGAAGTCTGACTGTGTCTGGGGGCCAAGGACTCTCTTGCCTCACACTTATCTATACTATAAATCAAGATCAGACTTGTCTCTACAGCCACTAAAGTTACAGCATAACATCTCACCCACACACTCCTTATCCCCATTGTAATTCCAGACAGTGACAATGTCCCAGACATTCATTTCACTTCTGAAATATTAAGTGTTAGCTTCTGAAGAAAGCATTTAGAAGAAATACTTCTTCTTCCTTAACAGCCATGGGCCTCGTACAGTACCATAACAACTTACTTAAAAAAGTTCCAATTCAATGAATTGCAATGCGGTACATTTGGTTATCAAATAGCAGGGGTAAAGTACAATAATCTGGCTCCATGTTTCTTTTTTTCTTTTTTCATGTTTAGCTGCTGACAACTTTTAAGCCTTAGTCTTCTCTCTTTCCTTCCCAGCCCACACCTGGGAAACAAATAGAAATACCTAGATGCTCACTTGGTTAGTCTGCTAAAAAGAATGTATCACAAAAAGGAACCCCCCAAAGCAGCCCCAGCTCCTAACCATCATCAAAGTCCCCAGCCAGCCTCTTTCCGCTGCTCCCTTAAGCCATTTTTAGACCTGAGTAGGAGCCAGCACACTCTTTACAGGAAGACCCATTCTGTGAATAATTAAACTTTTCATTTTCTGTTGATGTGTGTGTGGCATCTTTACTACAAACACCCGGGCAGAACGTGAGGTGCCGGTCCATACTGTTTCTGAGGAGCGACCACAGTAATACAATTAACCACATTCACAGAATAAAGTAGAACAATCATATGATTATCCAACTGATGGGCAAATACATGAAAAGTCAACACTAATGATAAAATCTCTCAACAAACTGAGAAACTTTCTCAATCTGATAGACATATATGAAAATCTTCTCTATAATATCATATTTAATGGTAAAATTAAATGCTTTTCTCCTCAGCTTTGGAAAAAGACAGTGATGTCTGCTCCAACCACTTTTATTTAACATTTTATTGAAAATCCTACCAACAAAATGGGCAAAGAAAATTATAAAAGCCTTAAATATTTCAAATAAAGAGGCTTCTAGTTGCAAATGGCATGACCAATCACCCAGAAAAGTATAAGAAACTTGTGAAAGAGCTAGTGGAACTAGTCAGTCAGTTTATCAAAGTTACTGGAAATCAGTTCAATACAAATTTCAATTGTGTTTTATATTATATCAATAAAAATTTTAAAGCAACATAAAAAGATAATATTTTAAAATACTGAATTGGCCAAACTTTTCTTTAGATTTTTCTATATGGTGTCTTTAATAGTGCTTAGTTGTCTTTAACTTCATTAGAAACATTTTTTTACATTGTATTGTGACAGCTGTCCTATCAGCATGCATTTAAAAAAGCTGATTCAAACTGGTGAATTTTTGTGCAGCCATTTCAATAGTGAAGATGGGAGAAAATACACATTTTTTACATATGCCCTATTATTTCAAGAAAAATAAAAACACATCTGAAATGCAAAAAAAAAATTGTGCAGTGTATAAAGAAGGTACTGTGATTGAGCAAATGTGTCAAAAGTGGTTTGTGAAGTTTGTTGGTAATATTGACATTTTGGCCAAATAATTCTTTGCTGTGGGGCTTGTCTTCTGCATTGGAAGATAGCAGTTCCCCTGGCCTCTACCCACTAGAAGCCAATATTGGGAGAGAGCCGAAATTACTCAAAACCTCCAAATCAATATGGTTATTGGTGAAAATGAAAAAAGTGTGTTTAATTTTATGAAAAAATCTAAATGGACTTTTTGGCCAACCCAATATATAAATGACTATATACAATAGCAACAAAAATCATCATATTCTTAGGAATGCATGTAAAAAATGTGTAAGAACCCAACACTGAAATATGCAAAATATTTCTGAAAGAAGTTAAAGCTATATGTTAATGGAGATATCGCCCATGCTCATGAATTCAAGGCAATATATTTAAGTTCATTTTACCCTAATCTTTCTATATTAATACAGTACCAGTGAAAATCTCCACAGGATTTTTTTGTGAAAATAGACAAAATGATTCTAATTTTTATATACAAATAAAAAGGATTTGGAGAGTCACTGTATCTCAAAAAGAAGAAAATAGCACAATTTGCATTACTGGATTTTGAGCTGCACAATAAAGCAACAATAATCAAGAGAGTTTAATGTCACCAAGAAGAAATGTAAGTGAAGCAAAGGAAGACAAATATATACTCATGCTTGTATGATTTTAGTTTCACAGTCTTTTATATGTAACTGACATAACATAAAATTTACTAATGTGCACAATTCAGTGAATTAACATATTTAGAGTTACACAACTATCACCACAATGTCATTTTTGAACACTATTATTAATCAAAAATAAATTGTGGTAACACTATTATCACTACAATGTCATTTTTGAACACTATTATCAATCACTAGTATCAATAAAATAATTGACATCTCAATAAAAAAAATGAGATGTCATTCCCTAGTGTCTGCAACATACTGGCCTTAGGCAATGAGATAGGTGAGTGGGTAGATCCATGGATAGATAAATGTATACTAGATAATGTTTTATAAATTTAGACCCTCACACGTGCATTATTAATTTTTAAATGAGTGCATTCAAAATAAGTTTACACAAATTGAAGAGAACTTGGAACTGAAGTGAAAGTGAAGGAAATGCTGAAGATTCAAAGGTTACTTCCTTTGTTTGATAAGCCTTGATGTCTCTTCACGCTGTGCCTCGGAGAAGTGTGTGAACACCTTAATATGCTGAAAAATCCAATTTTTTAAAAAACAATTGACAATGTTGTGAGTCGCTAACATGATAAAACATCACCACCTATTTCTAAATGCTTTGCATTTTAATAGGGTTGAAGTTAAGGCAGTAAGTAATTTCAGAGGTTTTCCCTTGAGCTACATAGTTCTTTTCATATGTAATTATTCTCTGAGTGCATTAGATAATGCTATGGTTCCCACAGCTGCATACACATCTATAAATCATTAATGAAGCAGTTAACTGAAACAAAACTATAAAAGGTTTGCATTACCCAGCAGAACCCTGCTTTAAGTGACTTCTAGTTATTTACAATTAATTTTTTGGAATAATAATTGCAAGTTATTTAGGATTCTTTTATTTGGGCAGAAATTAAATATTGTCTATTCATCAAAGATTTTTTCCTCTATAACAGAGAATCTGTCAGTGACCAATATGGGGCCTGAGGCGATATTTTTTACTCAATTAAACCTTATCCCATTCTCCATTCCTTCCCTCCCTTTTTGCATCTCTCCCACCTAAAATGGCATGGAGAGTTGGGCCAGTCCATAAATTTAAAGAAAATGCATTTACAAAAAAAAAACCAAAAACAGGATAAGCAAAATGAGTGCAAGGAAACATACTTTGGAGGAACATTTATTTATTATTTATGTTTTTGAAAGACTATCTTTTTTATAGTTTCTTAATTCATGAAAATAATGTTACAAGTGAAAACCAAATAAAAGGTTTTTAAATGTATCTGATAGGTATAAATGAATCACAGTACTTTGTGAAATGAGTGATATCTATAAAAATTGCAGTTTGAATATATTAAAACATGCTTTCCCATTCATCAACTCATTCTATATTGCTCGGTGTGGGCTATAATGTGGTCTGCAAAGCACAGGCTGTTCTAATGTAACCCACTGAAACTTCCAGGAGATTAGGATCCTGTCCCAAATTACTTGGCTTGTTGGCAGAGCGCTCACTCCTTCCTGAATAATCAGCTGAAGACCAAGTGAGGAGGAGTCTTGTAACCAAGGACTTGCAAGAGAAGCCGAAGAAAGACTGCATGGGAGGGCCCACAAACTAAAGGGGTGGCCCCACTCCCAGGAGCTGAAGTGCCAGAGAGATATTTCAGTGACAGGAGGTTCCCCCTGAGAAACGTCAGGTCTAAACCCTATGCCAGGCTCCCCAACAAGAGTGGGGAAAGGTGCACATGTTGCACTGGACTGAGTGGGGTTTCTGTTTGCCCAGGAAAGGTGGAGTGCACTGGAAAAATGGGCGTCCTCTTGGAAGGCCAAGGCACAACCTTTCCTTTGAAGCCATTCACCTTGGGCTCCGGGAAGGGGCTCCAGACTGGAGTCTCCTGAGGAAAGTCTAGGGTTCAAGGCTTTGACAGAGGCATAGGGGAACAGCCGCTAAGAGCTCAGTGTGGAGCTGTTCTGAAGTAGCCATCTTGCTGGGTCAGAGAAATCACCTCAGAGCAGCACCAGCCTGAAAGCAAGCAACTACCCCACCTTCTAGAATTCCACTTGCCCCACCCTTGGATTCTAAGTCCTGCTAAGGAGTCAGCAGCATTGTCTGGGGTGTAGACGTCTGAACAGGCTCAGAGGGTATGAATGATGGGCTTTGGGGGGTCCATTCCCCCACTTTAATGTGAAACTGACTGGCCTTTCCCTGTCCTGGGACACCCAATAGAAGCACCCTGCCAGCTTCTGGCACATCTAACCCCTGGGGTCTGGAGGTCACACCCACCTGACTACTAGGGGCTCTGCCCTTCTGATGGCAGGGC
The DNA here is from genome assembly GCF_014824575.4 of Sturnira hondurensis. Lineage (NCBI taxonomy): Eukaryota > Metazoa > Chordata > Mammalia > Chiroptera > Phyllostomidae > Sturnira > Sturnira hondurensis. Next base: position 961,060 of record NW_028086172.1, read on the forward strand.
AAAAATTCAGGACAGACTCAGATGTGTGGCTCTGAGTAATGGAATCACAGCTGCCACCTTCCCTGAAGTCTGAACGGCACCTCCCCCTTAGGAAACACGCATTAGCCACATCCTCCCCATTCCACCAGAGAGTCCTTCAGTGACTGAGCCTGGTGGGCAGCCAATGGACAAGGGTGGGGAGGGGTAGATCTGAGGGCGCCATGGGACATTTTGGGGCTTTCTCCTGGGCTTGGTGCTGATAAAAGCCAGGCTTGGACTGCAACTTGGTAATTCCAATGCCCACTCACTCCCTGCACAGGCCGGCCACAAACTGTAGATCCGTTATAGTGTCAAGGAGGTTGCCAAGGGCCAGTCACAGACAGCATCTGACATTGAGCTGAGCCGCAGTCCCTCCCAAGGGCCAGAGCCAACAAAACGAGTGGCCAGCACCAGACAACAACAGAGTGGGATCCAACAAATTTCACAAACAGTATATACAAAGGAAGATCGCAGAAAGCCTGCTGAGGCGAATTCCACTTTGTGACAGCATATTATTCAGTCGTTAAAATAAAGGAAATACTGCTATATACAACGACCCAGATGGCATTGTAAGTGAAATAAGCCAATCACAGAAGAAGAATAGCAAGAAATTTTATTTATATGAGGTAATTAAAAACATCAACTTTGTAGAAGCAGAAAATTAGAATGGTGGTCGCTAGGAGTAGAAGGTGGGAAAAATGGGAATTTTTTCAAAAGGTATAACATTTCAGTTATACATAAAATGAATGCTCCAGAGATCTTCGGTACCACATTGTCCTTATATTTAATCAATACTGTGTTGTGAACTTAAAATTGTTAAGTAGGTATAGCTCATATTAAGTGTTCTTACCACAATAAAAATAAAAAATAAATGTTCAGATTAATACAAAGATAATTTTTAAAAACTGCCGGTGTTGTCAGTGAGGCAGCTATATAATATCTGTATCCCCATAACAACCTTCCTAAAACAAAAAACACATGATAAGGGAAAGAAAGGATCATATCTTTCAAAAAATTGACAGGGAATCCTTACAAACCCCAGATTATAAGTAGGTACGGCCAAAGCATCAACAGCAGGATGTCCTGCACAGTATTAGTAGGTATATTGTGAGGGATAGCAAATGTGAAATCGGAAAAACAATACTACAAGCCACAGCTATATAAAATATATATTACCAGTAAATACTCTGTCTTCTTTTGTTGTTGTTCAAGTACAGTTGTCTCCACTTTCCCACTACCATGCCCCCCACCCCCCCCACCTCCCTCCCCTGATCCCACCCCCCTTGGTTTTGTCCATGTTTCTGAAAACCCTTTCCCTCTTCCCCTCCATTATCCTCTCCCCCCTCCCCTCTGGTTACTGTTAGTTTGTCTTTAATTCCAATGTGTCTGGCTGTATTTTGCTCATTGTTTGTTTTGTTGATAGGTTCCTCTTATAGGTGAGGTTTTATGGTATTTGTCTTTCATCATCTGGCTTATTTAAGTTACCATAATGCTCTCCAGTTCCATCCATGCTCTTGGTGGAAATGCAGACTGATGCAGACACTGTGGAAAGCAGTTTGGGATTTTCTCAGGAAACTAAAAGTGGAACTGCCTTTTGACTTGGCAATTCCTCTGCTGGGATTATACCCTAAGAACCCTGAAACAGCAATTCAAAAGGAACTATGCACCCCAACATTCATAGCAGCACAATTCACAATAGCCAAGTGCTGGAAGCAACCTAAGTGCCCATCAATACATGAATGTATCAAAAAACTGTGGTACATTTATACAATGGAATAAACACTCTGTCTTAAAAATGAAAGCCACCTTCATGATTGGTAACCTAGGCATACAGATCTGAGAAGCAACAAAAGTGTAAAGACTTAAGAATGCCAAAGCTATCAACGCATGAAAAAAACAAGAGGATCAAAATGTACTATCAGCCCTGTGAAGCTTGAATATACACAGAAAAATTTTTTTCTTGAAGAGAGAAATATACTTTAATAAAAACTATTAAAACCAATGATAAAACATGAGGTTCAAGAAAAAGTTTTTAGCCCTGGCTGGTGTAGCTCAGTGGATTGAGCTCGGGCCTGCGAACCACACGATCGCGGTTCGATTCCCAGTCAGGGCACATACCTGGGTTGCAGGCCAGTTCCCAGCAGGGGACTCATGAGAGGCAACCATACATTGATATTTCTCTCCTTCCCTCCCCCCTCTAAAGATAAATAAATAAAATATTTTAAAAAAAGAAAAAGTTTTTATTATTGGATAAATCGGAGAAAGCAAAGGAAAGAAATCACTGTTTGGATTCTAAGATTAGCGGTTAAAAGTGTTGACAGTTAAATTTCAGGTAACAGCCAGTTAATCCATAAGCTAAAATTCCCACATATTAACAATTCTAATCTATTTTTAAACCTTTTATTTATAACCTGATGAGTCAAATTTTTGGAATATATCCAAAGAAAACCAAAACACTAATTTGAAAGAATATATGTGCCCCTTTATTCATTGCAGCATTATTTTCAATATCTAAGATTTGGAAGCAGCCCAAATGCCCATTAGTAGATGAGTGGATAAGAAAACTGTGGTACATTTACACAATGGAATACTATTCAGCTATACAAATAATTCAATTTTACCTTTTGTATTGTCATGAGTGTACCTAAAGGGTATCGTGACAAGTGAAGTAAATCAGAGAAAGACAAATAGCATAATCTCATTTATATGTACAATTTAAAGAAAAAATAATCAAAATAGAAACAGACTCAGAGTTACATTGAACTGGTAGTTACCGGTAGCTATCAAAGAAGAGGGGGTTCGGTGCTGGGTGAAAAAAAGGTGAAAAACTTAAGTATTATATATTTGTATATATGTGTTTTGTGAAAATTGATAGCAAGTGTGTTTCCTTAATTACCAGAAATACTGCTCTTAAATTAGAAATAGGTAGAGCAAAATAGAAAAATGTTACTTTGTGACATGTACCTGTCTGCCCTCCTGTACCATCGTCCACTCCACCCATCCCACACTCCTCTCATATTAATCTCTCAGATGCTGGGTTCCTGTGATATGCTCATGGCTTTCTATTCAAGGGATTTGATAATTTCTTCCTGTCTTACGTCATCAAATCTTGTCTCCCACTAGAGTTGAATGAAAATTGGTGCTTCCTTTTAGTGGGTTCCTCATGGTGCCAAGGACCGGACACACTACTCTAAATTCTTAATGTTAGAGTTGGCTGGTGCAGATGTCTTCTCTTTGCCCTTCACCCCTCAGTCCGTCTTGTTCTCTAGAGCCCTATTAAAGTTAAATAATGCTGACCCATTATTTGTACCTATAACATGTTCTTTCTCCTTTAGCTTTTGCACCATACACACTGCATTTTAATTATTTACCATTTGGAGTGACTTCTAACTATTTATATTGTAAACCCTGTTGCCTCAGCCATAATGGAAGTTTCTTGTAGTATAAAGAATTATTTTCAATGTTAGACATTGACTTGCACCTAAATACTTGCTTTTTAATTTTAATTCTCTAGTTTGACTATTTATGACAGATTTTTCTTTTTTCGTGTGTTCCTGTTGCTCTGGAATTTTAAAAAGTTTCACATCCTGCTAAGTTCAAATAACACCCAAAAGACAAGATCTACCATATTGTTAGCTTAAATTTTATGTAAAGTATTATGGGTTTAACTTGTTTAGAAGAAAGTCATCCAGCCCTGGCTGATGTAGCTCAGTGGATTGAGTGCTGGATGCGAACCAAAGAATCACCAGTTGGATTCCCAGTCAGGGCACATGCCTGGGTTGCGGGCCAGGTCCCCAGTAGGGGGCAGGAGAAAGGGAACCACACATTGATGTCTCTCTCTTCCTTTTCCCTCCATTCCTCTTTGTCTAAATAGAATAAAATAAAATAAAATAATCTTTTAAAACAAAGGCATCCAAAGGTGAAGACTCAATCACAACATAATGAATTATCATGGCATGGCCCGAGAAGTTTATTAGCTGATTTCAACTGCACTTGAGCTTATTGCAGTGCATACTGGTCACCACAGCTCTGTGATTTAATTATGGGAACTTCTTGATGGAGCATAGATACATTACAAAGATTTTAATAAATATGCTTGACATCCTATGCAGCCTCATCATTGTTAAATCAGTACATTTGCTTTGCTGGAATTTCAACCATCCACACTTCTAATCTTGTATCAGGACTTAAAACAGGGTCCCAGATATGTATTCCTGGTTCTACTATCTTTAGCTTAAAACTATATACTCTAGAGAAGAACTGGCATGTAACTGAGATAAAGCATAAAAAGGCAAATTATTATATGGCCGGGATGAGGCTGATAAAGGGGACTTATTATTTAAACTATCAAAGAGCCGAGCTTCAGGATCATCACCCACCTCTAGGCATCAATATGATAAAATGACTGCCACCCTTCCCAATGGGAGCCAACTACTTTCACACCTGACTTTCTTTTCAGATATCATAACTTAGCTTCTCATATATCCCCAAAGAGAATTGAATCAGGTAGAAAAATTAAAAGTTCATATTTGATTTCAGTCATTTATTTACAAATATAAGTAGATGTGTTTTGTGTGTGTATCCTGAGTGTGTCGCACATGTGTGCATGTAAGTGCAAATGGGGATAAAACTGTGCATTCATTTTACATTACCTGTAACATCTGAAGGATTTGTATCATTTTCAATAAGGAGCTTTGTGTGTGATTTAAGGTAGCTTTCCTCCAATCAGTTAAAGTTGAAGTGGCAAAATTTTGTTTCAATATCAGTTTTGACCTTTCTAAAATTGATACAAACACTGTTTTGAATATGGCCTTTCCTTGATTCCGTGTTTACTTGGTGGTTGTAGATTTTTACATAGTTTCTTACAAAGTTATTTCAGTCAGTCTATATGTGTTTTTTTAGAGTTTGTTTATTTATTTTTAGAGAGAAGTGAAGGGAGGGAGAAAGAGAGGGAGAGAAACCTCAACGTGTGGTTGCCCCTCCCACGCCCCTGACTGGGGACCTGGCCGGAAACCCAGGCATGTCCTCTGACTGGGAATGGAACCAGCAACACTTTGGTTTGCAGGTTGGCACTCAATCCACTCAGCCACAGCAGCCAGGACCTTCTCAAAAATCTTAAAATTTTCCTAAATATGAATGGTGAAGAGGTGATAGTGAGGCAAAACATGTACAGAATTAAGCAGCATGGTTCCAAAGTACAAGGCTTCCAGTTTTGGCCTGACTGGCTAGCAGCACTGTGGGGTGCAACATATCTTTTACAAGGTAGGGTGAGGAGTAAACCAGAAAAACTGACAGGTTGCTTGGTCACCAGAAGTTGGGTAGGCTCCGGGATTTTAACCAAAGAGAAGGTGAAGGCAGATGAGGTCAATTGTAGGACAGGTCTATGGCATTGGGCTTTTGACAAAAATATGTAGCCTTGCTGTTTCATTAGGTCACAGGTGGCAAACACAAGGCCCTCCACCTTGTTTTATCTGGCCCATACCTTGTTTCTACCTGGTGGCAGCAGCAAGCTCCTTGCCCCTAGTTAAGGAGTAGTTACATTTATACAGTCCTAAAATTACATTCAACCCTTGGAACGTAACCGTGAGGCTGATATGGCCTCTGGTGAAAACGAGTTCGACACCCCTGCATTAGGTATAATGGAAATTTGGATATGGATGCCTGGAATTTCTCTGGGCCAGAGTAGATATAAGCTCCTTTGTTTTCTTTCTTTCTTTTTATCCTCTACTGAAGGTGGTTTGAGAAGAAAGTTTTAGAAATACTACATATTCAGAAAACATTTTTTAGTCTTCACTCATCACACTTTTCCTGTGTCTCAGGTCTGCTAGACTTCCTTCTAGTAGGTTCGCTCAGCACACACAGCCAGAAACAGGAAGTCTTGTGTGATTCTGTAGAACAAGTGAGGAAGCTACTGTTGGCCTATTGAAACAGGGGGGCTGAAAATACCATGTAATATTTGTTTGAAAATAATCAAACTGCAGAAAGCTTGTCAAATGCTTTCCCAGGTCCTATATTTCATTTGCGCCATGACTCTTCTTCAAGGACTGCAGTTGGCAACTTGAAAATAAAAACTTAGTGACAACTGACAAAGTCAAAATGCTTTTATTTATGCTGAAGTTTAGCAAGTACATTTTAAACAAAGAAGGTGTACTTTAACTTAATATATGGTAGAACAGAGAAACCGTACATATGTTTCTAGTCTCTAACACACTACCAAATTTCTTTTTCTTAAAAGACAAAAAGCCAAGCTGAAGTGAGCATAGAAAAGCATCAAATATGGTCAAGATACTTAAGCTATGAGGATTTAGCTCATATCCTTAAACTGGTCAAACTAATGCGAGGACAAAGTTCACATCATTGCTTTTTAAATGTACACACGTTCCTTTTTTTAATAACACAATATAAGTTGAATAGCTGCTTCAGTAAACAAAGCTTTGCTGATAAACACAACTGCAATAACTCCATGTTGAAGAGTTTCAGAGATAAACTGGAACGATGAGCATCTTCGTTAATGTCAAGTCAGGTTGAGCACAGCTGTTCTCCCATTGTTAAACAGTGTAAGTTACCTCCTTTAAAAAACAGAAAGCAAGTTAATTCTTCAGAGGAATAAGTCAGATCCGTGCTTAAACATACTAACCCATCTTCAGGAACCTAAATGACGTGATGTGACAGGCTTCATTCAGTATCAATAAAAGTTGAAATTTCGGAGCATTCCTATGTGTCAATGCATCCATTTTCACAGATTCCATCCAGCTTCATGCTACAGCTTCTGTTCTTTCCACAGCACTGACATATTATGACTCTTTTCATAAACAATGATGTGTATAGTTATCTACATTGCTTTTGCTTTTTGGACATAATGGTGATGTTTGAGATCCCCATACTACGCCAAAACAGAGAGAAAGGAGTGTCCAGTCATGACATAAGGGAATGACAGCTTTGAATACTTAGCATTTTCTCTCCTCAAGTTAACCGGGAGACTGTGTGATTCTTTTCCAGTTCTGATTCTGATTTTAACCATAGTGTTGGGTCAAACCAATATCTATGGAAATGTTGGTATTCAAAAGAACCCATGCCTTTCCAGGGTTAGAAAATATTTGATGGTGTGGGGAAAAACTCTAATTGGAATTAATTTTCAAAAAATGTCTCTACCTCTTTTAGTCTAGCCTTTCTCTCTTCTATTGCCATGGGTTAGGGTCTCAGGCTGTAGCTAGCAACCTCATAAAAATTAGTCACAAAAGAACCAGAAAACAAAATGTGGATGATCAGTACAAATCCATCACCCATTCTTAAGAAACACTTAAAGTCTATGTGTCTGAGTGAAATGTGTCATTTTCACATAGAAAAGAGACTATATTTTCATTGTTGGACTGATCAGCCAAGCCTAAAATACTAATTCAGTCATGTCAAAGTTTAGCACTGTCAGGAGGGAGATACATCCTTTTTGAGTCTTGTGTATAACATCTTCAAAATATTTATTATTTTCGTGTAGAAGGTAATTGCAGAGTGTCTGGGGAATTTTCTGGATAGTACCTCCGAACCAAAAATAAGGGTATGGTAAGGGATAGAAGAACAAAACAATTTGTGTTTATGCTGCTGACATGACCTGGGGGGTCAGAGTTCATTTCAGGGCAACCAGACAAAAGGCCTATGAAATTCATCTGAATACTTCCAGTGACCAGAAGAAAACAAAACTTGAATTTTTGAAAACTCCCTGGTCATTTGCCACCCCAGAGAATTGTTCAGATTCCTTTGTGGTATCTGAGAATATTTATTCTGATCAAATTCACCAGATAGTTGCTCAGTTTTCCAGCCTACCTCATCCTCTGTACACAATGTCTAAATGTCAAAGGGAAGTTCTTCAACATCAAAAGGCAGACACTCATTTTACCAGGATTGAAATGTATACAAAATAGCTAAACTGCTTAACTCACACAACAGAAACTGCAAACATTACAAACTTGAAAGTGATCACAAAACAAAACTAATACCCAGTGAAACAAATGGGACATAATCCTAGTAACAAATGCCACAAAGCAATCATCACTGCCCTTTAGAAAAAAACGAAATTTTGGAAAATCTCCCTTGTTTATCATGTTTAATTATATACCTTATAAAAAAGACAAACATTTCTGCCCACATCATTAAATGTGCCAGTTTATAAGGCCTATCACGAACTGTTTCCAACAGTGGCTCAAAAATCCAAAGAAAAACGAGGCCAGCAAAAAGAAGACAATATTACTATGATTCCATTTTTCTATACAGAATACAATGAAAGTGAGATTTCATAGTAGTAAAAGTTTTGCTCCTAACTTAGTGTATAATAGTAGCAAAATAGACTTTCGTGTCACATGCTAACATTGAAGCATTGTGTTAATGTTTCACAGGTACCAGTACTGAGCGATCCTAAGGAAGGAGCCAACGCTGACCTGGTAACTGACACGGGCCCTTGGAGCAATCTCAAAGTTCGCCACATTTCCATTTCTGAATGCATTTCGGCTGCAATATGAGTGATTTATCATTTAGTACTAGCTGTCAGAGTAAACTCCTAGATAAAACAGAAACATCTGGCACCATAAACAGAGGAGAGCAGTAGCTGAATTTTAATCCGGACCCAGGCTACTCACTTCATTAGGAACAGAAAACAGCTAATTTGTAATTGGATGTTTCGTGTTTTTAAGAGGGTTTTGGTCTGGAGTTCAAGCAGAGATGATGTAATATGTATTTTGGATGTAAACAAGATTAAAGACCAGGAAGAATGAGGAACTAAGCCTCTTCGTAGAGGGAGCTTGGGAACTTGCAAGGAATGACACCCACTGACATTTGGGGAGAACTGAAATTCAGTGCTTTAAGATTTATTAGATAAGTATAAGGGAGAATTTGAGACACAAATATGACCATTTTAAAAATAAGGACAAAGGCCCATACAGTCCTTCCATACCAAGGATGTGCCTCTGCGGATCAGCTGAGTTATCTCAAAAACAGCAACACCTGACTCTTTCAAATTTAAATGTGTGAATCTCTCATATACAGGGTCCGGCACAAATAACATCCCTTTTAATTACAAAATATTTGATCACAAAATCATAAGCATGTCATTCTGTAACATAGCAACATCATACTCAAGCACGCCATGTGATATTTTAGGTGAAGTGTTCAGATTAAAACTATAAATTATCACAACCATATTATTACCCTACCAACCACACTCCAGCAGGCATTACTTCTGCTGGACCCTGTGTATCTGAGGCTGATGAAAAGGAAAAAGCTAAAATCGGGTGTCATAATAAAGGCAGGTATGGGGGAAAAGGCCAGAAAAAACACAGGTATGTATAATAGTTCAACCAAAGTCAGTTAAACATACCTATTTGGAGAAAGACACTAGTTTGTTTTTAAGTGACTTGGTTCATTTGAAAATGTTGTTCAATGTCTCCTATAGTTAAATAAATGCTGTTTGCTTGTCAAATAATGAGACTTTTCTGGGTATTATATTTGGCATTCATAAAATGTTTAAAAATTTTATTTAAATGCCCCAGCCCTCCTCCATGACATACTTCTAATTTGCATTATTACACTAACTTCAGTTAAAGTAGATACAAGTAGACCTCCTTCTGCAGGCTCTAGAAAGTACGAGAAGCCAAATGCCTGTGCCACACAAGAAAGTTTTTCAGAGCATGAAATGACTGGAATGTCACATTAATATGAAGTGATGTCATATTTAGAAGTGTGTAGGGTATAGGTGGCCATTCCAGAAGAAATGGCACGTAGTGCCACAGGGAAGTGATTATGGCCTTTTTCATAAAATGAGTGGTGCTTTTGTTACAACAACCTCATTTTCAAGCACATGTAAGAATAACAGAGTGGATCAGATTTTGCTTGGGTAAGGTGGGCACTTCAGGAAGGGCATCAGATTGTTTCGATCACTCGAGTACCATTGAATATATTGTAATAGTGCTCTATTTGATTCTTAGGAGTCATGAAAATAATGATGACAGGTATTTGTCATCTGCCTTTGGCCAAGTCTCCATTAAGTAAACAGTTAAAGATATGTGAGGCCATTTCCTGGACAATTCAAGCTAAACAACCCATTTGGTTCTAATCATTAGAACATTTTAGGCATCTTGCTGTGTGTAAACCAGAGGGTGAGCAAAGGAAAGTACCTGTGATGTGACCGACCCATCATATCTGCCTTTTTCCTTGCATATGCTTACAGATTTATTGTTGTTTGTTTGATAATAGCTTACTAAAGAAGAAGCAGGATTGGAAATGGGAGGACAGCAGAAAAGAATTCAAGGGGTGTTTTCAGTAGTTTGGGCATGTATTTATAATCACCGCCTTCTTTACAGATTAGGAATGTGCTAGTAGAAGGGGATTAAGTAAACTGCTCCGCCATCTACAGATGAAAAGAAGAACTGGCCATGGTGATATCTACAAACTGGACCTCTCTCTATTCCCTTAGAGAGTGCCACAAGCAACATGTATCTTTTAGAAAGATGAGCTCTAAAACAGTCATAACATATACTGATCATTTGCACAAATGGATTACCCTCTCACATCATTCCTGTTCAAGCCCAGGTCAGCCAAACAGAAAGCTATTTCATAGGAATCACAGCTTGAAGTGGCTGTGTCTGCCACACCATTTAGACGTAGCATTTTCTCTGTCTAAAAACTTCTTCCACCTACTTACCCCACTAACCTGCTGTGTGGAAAAAAGGGGTTTTCAAAGTAACAATATTGTAATCATCATTATGATTATCCCCTAAAAGTGTGGAAAGCCCATTCTCTAGCACATTTTGCCTGTACGTGCAAGGTTTTATTTATTGGTAATAAACAAACAGAAACTGACAGTTCCATAGTTTAACAATTTGAGCATGAATGCTAAAGAATTACAACACTAGAGAAGCAGGTAACTGCCACAGATCGCTATTTGTGCCTATGATCAGTTGGAGTTCGGGCATCAGCGTTCAGGCTGCAAAGAAAACAAAAAAAGCGAATCAAAATTTCATTCCAACAAAAACAAATCCAAAATGTACTCAATGAACTCTGAAAACCACAAACTGGTTTTGTAGTATTTTGCCAAGCTATCTATGTTCATCAATTCAATGAATCCATGCACAAGAAAAGTATTATTTTATTTGGTTTATTCCTTCATCATATATTCCTTGATGTATAAGTCTCATTCTATTAAAAATGAAATTATACAAAGGTGAGCAAAACTGTAGATTTACAGTAGTTGAATGCTTAATCTCTGGGGGTGATATTGACAACATAAAAATGGTGTAAATGATATTTCCTAACTCTAAAATATGCTTATGAGCCCCTTATGCATGTTCCACTGCTTTACAGCCTGCAGTGAAGTGTGTGACTAGCTTAATAAGCAAGGCATTTAGAAAGGTTTCTTTTCCCCTTCACAGACTGAAGATCCACACCATTTTGTGAGTTGAAACCTTTGTTGATGATTACAATTTCCCCTCAGGATGAGGTTTCCTTCCCTGACATAATGGTTGTTTAAAAGTAATTTCTCACTGCTTTTTGAAACTACCAAGAACTGTGTCCATAATGTTTTTTGAAGGTTTAAATTTATGGTTAGAAAAAATTATTTTTCCTACCCAGGACTCATGGCTTTCTTCCCCGGTGTTTCCTCACCTCTTATTCACCTGTATAAATAATGGGATTTTCTTAAGAACTAATAGTTTTCTCATCACTGCCATGCTTTGGGGTAGCAGATGTTTCTTTTGAGTAGCTAACTTATCTGTGAACTAATGGCAATAGTTTACCAATAATTTCTCTTTTTTTTCCTGGTAATTTCCCGATCTTTCTTTCCAGGGAACAGCTTACAGATAACGCTGCCCCAATCAAATCTGATCCTTCTGTGTCTCAAGACTCACAATCTCAGGAGAGGCACCCCCACCATGTTTTAAAATACCAGCCATCTTCTGCACCCAAGTTCTGAGTCAACTGAGAATAGGGAAACAGAGAAGAAACATTCATGATGCTTTTAAAAAAGCTAACAGAGAATTTGGTAAGAATGTTGCCCAACTAACCATTTACATTATTAGGGTTAAGTAGCTGCCATCTTTGGTATGTGGATTATGACCAATGTTAATGCTCAGACAGTAAACAAGTAAATCATACATTGTCGGGGGACTTTAAGGAAGAAAGAGTTCTATATAAAGTTCTAAAGAATATCTTTCTTTAAATTCACTTTGATTTTCAAAATCAATGTTACATGGCTACTGTACATGAGAAAGAAGTTCCCCAGAACAAACAAATAAAAATTTATCTTAATGACCCACAGTAAAGAATTCTGGCTTAAAATTCTATAACTGAGTATCTATTAAGTTCTAGTTCTGATAGGGCGATATGAGTTTAGCCACAAATAGGACACTTTCTTTCTATTACTATTTCAGGTGCTCTAGACAGTTTTAAATAGAGAAGACAGATGTATGGTATTTGTGTAACCCTCACCCAATCTCTTCAAGTCCTAAGACAGAAGTTATTAAATTATACCTGGTTAATTAACTACACACTGGTGAAGCCATCCCTCCACCCCTTATGGGTTGTTTTGCGTGGGAATATTATACTCCACTCAATGTATCCTGCTAGCTATGACAGATTTTCACAGGTGTGTAGAGATAGTGGCACTATCATACGGAATGATAGTAAGAGCAATTGGAGAGGGATTTTAGACCCTTATGTGTTAGAACCCATCGTCAGTTGCAAGCCAATTAAATTCTCTTAGGTTATTTCCATACTCACAAAACAGGGGTCATGATATCTTCCTTACCTATCACATGGGAATATCCCTGCTAGAGGACCAGGTCCTCTTTGTTACTGAATGGTTACCACTGAGGAAGCACAAAGTTCTCTGGGCTATCCAAACACTAAATATTGTCTTTTCCCCTGACTATTCCAATTTTGGGCTATCAACTCCTCCTTCCATCTACAATGAGCAACTTGGCACAGAAGAATCACACAGCACAAATTTTATGTGCCAATAAATGTGGCAGCACCAGAGTAATTCTACTTTTTAAAATGTTTTTTTTTTTTTAATTTATTTTTAGAGAGAGGGGGTGAGAAGAAGAAAGAGAGAGAGAGAGACATCAATGTGTGGTTGCTTCTCATGTGTGCCATACTGGGGACCTGGCCCACAACCCAGGCATGTGCCCTGACTGGGAATCGAACTGGCTACCCTTTGCTTCTCAGGCCTGTGCTCAATCCACTGAGCTACACCAGCCAGGGGTAATTCTATTTTTTAAAGTGGTGTGACAACAATGGCCTATTGTCACAGCCTTCTATGAAAATAGTGCCTGTTTTCTTTTTTTAAAATAATTTTTTAATTTAATTCTTGTTCAAGTACAGCTTTCTGTCTTATATTCCCAACCCTGCCCACCCCCCGCCCCATGCTCCCTGCCTCCCTCCCATTTCCACCCCCCACCCTTAGTTATTGTCCATGTGTCCTTTATACTTGTTCATGTGAGTCCATCCCCTTTTCCCCTATGATTCTCTCCCCTCTCCCCTCTGGGCCCTGTCAGCCTGTTCCATATTTGAGTGTCATTGGTCATATTTTGCTTGCTTGTTTGTTTTGTTTAGATCCCTGTTAACTGTGATATCATATGGTATTTGTCTTTCACCGCCTGGCTTATTTCACTCAGCATAATGCTTTCCAGTTCCATCCATAATGTTGCAAAGGGTAGTAGTTCCTTCTTCCTTTCTGCAGCATAGAATTCCATTGTGTAAATGTACCATAGTTTTTTGATCCAGTCATTGACCGATGGGCATCTAGGTTGCTTCCTTAATTAAAACACAAATATGCCTTGGTTGGTGTGGCTCTGTGAATTGAGTGATGGCCTGTACACTAAAAGGTCATCGGTTTGATTCCCAGTCAGGGCACATGCCTGGGTTGTGGGCCAGGTCCCCAGTAGGGAGCATACAAGAGGCAAACACACATTGGTGTTTCTCTCCCTTTCTTTCTCCCTCCCTTTCCTCCTCTCTAAAAATAAATAAATATAATTGAAAAATGTGAAAGTAAATAATAAGACAAACTTTTAATCAGAGAAAGGCTTTCCTTTTCTGTGTTTCTCATATCTACCTGGGATAGGGTGAATCTTAAGCTTAAAAATTGTATTACATATGTAAAGAGAATGAGGCATAAAGTAACTGGTTAAGCAGTTATAAAAGGTGAGTTAAACAACCTTTCTAGATCATAGTCAGAAAGATGTTTTAATTAATACATTACTTTTGTATACCTCAAAATGCCAACTAGCAGAACAACCTATTTTGGTCTAAAAACCTTACCATCTTGCTATCACTACAACTACAACATCATCTATTATGTGAGTGAGATATAAGTAGAATTGTAACTGAGATCTGTAGATAAAATTTTTACCATCATCACAATTAGTGTGACAGACTTTCAGTCATCAAAAATATTCTGTTAACAATCCAATGATAAGCACTGCAAGCAGCGCCATGGCAACTAGGCCCTAAATTTCACACGATGTAAGCTTTTCACATTCTTCCAAGAAATAACTAGAAGAATATTTTGTGCTATAACCTGACAGGTATTTGACAGACAAAGCACATGGTCTGGGAGGTACCATCAATCATGATTTGAAAAAAAAAAAACTTGTGGAGGATAAAGAAAGTGAGAGATGAATACTTCCTGGGGAAGAAAGCAAAAATCTCGGGCCATCTAGAGAAACATACCAGAGGAAAAAAACTACTGCTTTAGAGAAATATGCTCAATCACAGGTGTGGTGGAGTGCTAGAGCCTTCCCCACTCTGTGATGGTGGCTCAGCAGAGGTTTCTCTGGGTGGTAAAATGTTCCTACTCTTCAAAGAAGCATTTAAGAGGAAAAGGTCCCATTTCTCACAATTTCTCTAATCTCTGACATGCTGTACAGTTTACAAAAGAACATTTCCACTTTAAAATAGGAATATTAGAGTGCCTGTGTATATCTTCCAACATGGTACAAGACAAGAAATGGGAGGGAAATTAATGATTAATGACAGTAGGGCAGGAAGTAGTCTGTTGGAGTTGGTAGAAAACCCTATAGAGAAATTCTATCTGCTCTCCTTTTAATTTTTCTTGTCATATCACATACATGACAAGAAATCATAGGTGATTTATCATTTCAAGTCCTCTTACTTGCTCCTAGCGGCAATTTCATTGCTGTTCTACCAACTTCTGCAATGACAAACTGAGCTTAACAGTAATTGCTTGCAATAAGTTTAGGCATAGCATCTTAAGCTTTTTTGGAGGAGTGTTGTTAAAGATTTCCAAGCAAGTAGCAAAGAGAGAAGAAAAGGATGTAGCGAATCAAGGAAGACTATTTGCAGTTCAGGTTGATTTTGAGATAATGGGTAAGAATATACATATTGATATATCTTTCATAGTACAAATATATGTGAAAAGTTATATATTATACATATTTATATTAAATTACACTGTAAAATATAATGTGTGTATTTTTGACATCATAAGTAAAATGCCAAAGGTTAACGATAAAGAGAGAATCTTAAAAGCAGCAAAAAAAAAAGCGGTTAGTTACCTTCAGGGGAACTTCCATAAGACTGTCAGCTGATTTCTCAAAAGAAACTTTGTATGCAGGAAAGGATTGGCAAGAAATATTCAAAGTCATGAAAAGCAGGGGCCTGCAACCAAGATTGCTCTGCCCAGCAAAGCAATCATTGAGGATCGAAGGGCAGACAAAGAGTTTCCCAGATGATGTAAAACTAAAGGAGTTCATCATCAGCGAACCTTTATTCCATGAAACGTTAAAGGGATTTATTTAGGAAAAACAAGTTCAGGACTATGATCAGAGCAATACCATCAGAACCAAATGGCAAAAAGTACATATCTATCAACAATTGAATCTAAAAATCAAACTAAGCAAACAAGAAAAATAGAGATAGAATCTTGAGTATGGACAGCATTTGGATGGTTGCCAGATGGGACAGGGGAGGGAGAGATGGGTGAAGAGGTGAGGAGATTAAGAAGTACAAATAGGATGTTACAGAATAGCAGTAGGGATATAAAGCACAGTATAGAAAATGGAGTAGCCAAATAACTTATACACATGACCCATGGACGTGAACAATGGTGTGGGGGATTGCCTGAAGGACTGGGGGGGGGTGCTGAGTGAAGGGGGCAAAGGGGGAAAAATCTTTATAATTGTAATAGTATAATCAATAGAATACAATTTAAAAAGAAAGAAAGAAAGCATGAGTAAAGTCAGGGAGCATTCCCCCAGATTAAAAAAAAATGTGTTATTTGCTTTTAGACTCAAATGATACTTTAGTCACTTTGCTTTGAATTCTTAGTGGCATCTTAACCAAGTTGTGCATCAATAAGATCATGCACGTTATATTTTAGAGTGCTCAGTCTATAATGGCAGAGTAAGCCCCCACATTTTTTTAAAACAAAAAAAAAATGGTTCAGATGGAAGAAAAGGTTAAGTAGGTTAAGCTTTCCAAACTTGATTTACTTTTTTTAGAGATTTCATTTATTTATTTTTAGAGAAGGGGAAGGGAAGGAGAAAGAGGAAGAGAAATATCAATGTGTAATTGCCTCTCACATGCCCCCTACTGGCAACCTGACCAGAAACCCAGGCATGTGCCCTGATTGGGAATCAAACCAGCAACCCTTTGACTCACAGGCTGGCACTCAATCCCCTGAGCCACACCAGCCAGGGCAAAATTTGACTTACTTTTGACATGTAGACTGGACTTCATATCTACTTCAGGAGTGTTAGTATAAAAAAATAAGCTATTACTTAAGATTCCACCATATTTATAGAAAAATATCAGAGGAAATGTATATCCCAGTGTTAATTTTGTGCTATTGTCAATCATACAGCCAAAAAAGCCAGTGTAGCAATTGATCACAGAGGTTGACACTACCCTTGCAGAGACAGTTCCTAGTTTTCTGTTTTGTTTTGTTTTCCCAAACAAATGTAATAGCAGAAACAGGAACAATATGTCACTCTGCCCTTGTACTTTATGGTATTGTCTCCCCTGAACTTTTTATTTTATTTTATTTCACTAGTAGAAAGTCCATGAAGGCTGTTGTCTCTTTTCTAAAGTGCACAAGCTTCATATACCAGGTTTGTTTGCTCTATTATTATTAAGATGATGATGTCCATTTTCCCAAATTTAAGAAACATGCACTGCCAACTGTTCCAGTAGCCCCTAATAATGAGATATAGTCAGACAAAAGTTAACTAAGGTATAAACATGCAAAAGGAGAAGTCTCCCTGCGATCATAAAATGATGTTATTTTCTGTTCAGCAGTTCATGTTACTGCTGTTCATGCTAATTAATTAAAGGAGCTGTTGCTGTAATGTGCAAACAGGGAGTCTGAGAAACCGAATGGGCTTTTAGGTCTCCAAGTGAAGTTAAGTCAATCTGGGCACAGGCAATCAAATGTAATGAAATCACTTGTCAGTGCTAAGCTTGCAAAAACTGTGAAGTTTGACTAGGGAGTAAAAGGATTATAATTAGATTTCCAATAGGATAATAACTAAATGGCAGAACACAGTAAAGAGAAAATATGACTTTGTTAGCTAATGGTACCACTGTTTGGTTTGAGTTTTTATCAGCGCATTGGTAGTTGTGCTAATTTAATGTGCTTTTATCAGCAGAAATGCACTACACAAATGGTACTCAAATGTCATTTGCAAAAATCATTGATCTGAAGGTGCACTTAATGACACTGGGTATGTTTATTTTATGTGAAGCAGAGATTGGTTGATAAGATGGTTGATGTACTTGTCTTGCAGGCCCCACACTGAGTTCTGGGAATCGAGGCAGGAAAGTAATAGTGTACAGGGTCTGGCACAAATAATGCCCCTGTTTTATTACCAAATCTTTTATTATAAAATCATAAGCATGTCATTCTGTAACATAACAATGTCACACTCAAGCACACCATATGACATTCTGGGTGAAATGTTCATTAAAACTATAAATTATTACACCTGTATTATGACCCTAGGAACCACACTCCAGCAGGTGTCATTTCTGCTGGACCCTGTACACATTCCACCAAATCCTTCATCTCCAGCAATAGTGGACATGGCCATCAAAGTGAGTGTGTATTCACTGTTTGATCACCTTAAAATATTCAGGAAGGGTCACTATCATAGACTGCTAAAATACAAAACAGACAAATTCTTTCCTCAGACTATGGTCCGTGCATGATATCATGTCTGTCAAACAACATCCAAAGCATGAAAGACATGAGATATCTAAGCTAATTAGATTTCAAATATGTGTTTGAATCTGGCAAGTGGAAATTATCATAAAATTGTATATAACTTTATTCCTTCCCAGGATGGCCAGGCAACATTCTCCCGAGTCCTCTTTAAACTCTCTTAAGGAGATGTCATCATGCAACTCATTGAAGTTCAAAGGGAAAGCACTAGGTAAACTTCTATCCAGCACAGGTACTGACAATAGGAAGAGATAAGACTTCACTGGGGCTTGAATTGTTCGCTGTGATAGAGATGAATTTTTTTGAAATGGCGTCGGATCAGCATACATGAATTGACCCTTACAAACAATGTTAGGGAATAATCTTTCTATTTAAAAAATGGGTAGGTGATGGAAGAGAAAATGATGAAAATGGTATTAAAATCAGTCACAAAAGAAAAATAAGTATAACAGATGAGAGTAAAAACTTTAGGAAGAATGGAAAAATAATAGTTAGCCTTGCATTTTGTTTTCCAGTATGGTACATTTTCCTGAAATTCATAAATACGTATAAACATAGTTTTTCAATTCTGAGCATCTTAATAAGTAATACTACCAGGGTTTTTCAGATAATTATTTAAGTTGCTTGATTTGGTGGATTATATTTAAGATGACTTCTAATACTATGTCCTGAAAGCAATATCCTTGAATAATAGAATAAATAATTTTCAGTTATTTTTTTATTTTATATATTAAATTGTGTTTATGTTGAAATATGAACACATGACATCCATTCCATAAGTTGATGATAGGAACTTTATGACTTATGCTGCTTAAATTCTATCCTAAGAGAGGTAAAAATGTGTACTTTTCCATTTTCATCATGTTTGTCAAGATTATTTAATATAATGTAAAAGGTGAATGTTCAGGAGAGAAATTCTAATCTATCATATATTTACAACACTAACCACAAGTAGTTGACAATTTCATTTGTCATTTGAAATAAAAATAATAAAAGTTAATTCCCTAGCTTTAAAATAAGTTTGATCTTCAGCCTTTTAAAGGTCTATCTAATTCACTTATGTTTAACCAGCAAAAATTAGTAGAACTTATTCAAATTATGTTTAATGAAAACAGATATTAAACATGTCCTCCCTTAATCACAAGTTAGTATGGAGGCAACTGAATTGTACAGGCTTTATTAAAATAAAAACAAATGTGCCAAATGGAGTGTGAATGTACCTTTTGCTTTTATCACCTAATTAACCAACTGCCTATGAGTAAGATACGTGTTGTTTGTTGCATGGAAATGAAATACCAATGGGACAGTTCATAAGTTTGTATTTATTTCAGAGTGGGGAAGATGCTAATCCCATGTACTAAAGGCATCACATAAATTAAACACACAGAATAAAAGATCACAAGATACAACCTGTTGATTATGTTTCGTTTGCCCTTCCAGTTCCACAGCTGACCTTACATCCCAATCAAAAGAGGGATGCAGTCAAGGTCAATGTTCCTTAAAGACCACGTTTATATTCATGTATCACTGATTCAGAAGGGATCAAATGAGTCAGGTTTATTCAACCCTGTCCTGGCCCTGATGTATGGTGGCAACCTCAACTAGTGGTAGCCCGCCATGACTGGAGTTTTCTTCATGGAACTCACTGCAGTGCGCGGAGAGATCAAACACCGAGTCCCATCCAGATTAGCTTTGCAGACATACACATAGCCTTCAAGTCAAGAGAAGAAAGCAGGCAAGCAAAGGTGGGATAAAAGACCGCAAAAGCTTTCCTGAATGAGCTAAACACGCATGCTTTCACATTTAGCAAGGTGCCTAGTTAATGCATTAGTTATATCCGGCCAGCTAAAGCAGACTCATTCTCAGAAGATCTGTGAGCTCTGACACTCCTGGTTTTGTACAGATAATGTGTAAAGCTACATGAATGAGGGTTCCCAAATTTGGTGAAGCTGCCACATAAAAGGGTGACTCTCAGATAAACCCAAATAGCTCTATTGGTCACATCCTATAGGGAACCATTCCTTGTGACATGAGGAATGCAGCCCAGTCCCTGGTTCGGAAAACTGATGGGAGCGAGGTTGGCACACAGGACCGACACCCGCGGATAGGTTCTCCCATGGGGAATCAGGCCTGCATCGTACCTAGGCTGCTTTGAGTCTTGTTTTTGCTAAAACTCCCTCACCCTGAATTGAGGCAGAAAATGTTTACTGCATATCTTTAAAATAACTTCCTAAAATCTGTGCTAAACCTCCCAGGGATGGAGTATAACCACTTCAACCACTTTTCCTTTTGAATTTGCAAATATCCTTTTTCTTTGTAGTAATTAGCAACTTCCTCTCCTTTGTTATCTATAAAAAGTAACCGCCTAAAGTGAACCTGTGCATAGTAAATGAGGACCATCCTGGATGTAATGTGCCCAGAAAAGTTACAAAAGCCTGTCCAGGCAGGGGTCTGGGCCCTCTCTCACTCAGAAAGTGGCCATACTGTCCCCTTTTCTCCACAGGACTTCTGCAGTCTGTGTGAATTTGTTCATCGCAGCCACAACACATGGACCCGTGGGCCGGGATCCGCATCAACATCCAGGTCTGTTGCTTTTACCAGACCATGGGAAGGTACCAATTACTTCAACCTCCAGCAAGCAATATACCCATGGTCTTCTTCATTTTAGAAAGTTAGGAAGTCATTTTCTCATGGAGATGCCTTTTTTTATTAGAGTGAGACATATTTTCACAATAAATGTGAAAGTAAATGTAATCAGCATACAAAATGCTAAAAAGCTGCCTTAGAATCACACTGGAAAAATTCCAGCCGTCAAAATATTATAGATGCTTTTGACTCTATATTGATTTGTGTCATCTGTTTTCTTAGTAAGAAATGTTTTAAAAATATTTAAAGGACCTGATCATTTATGGGAATCCTGCAAATTACAACTAAGAAATTGTGCTTTTTTTATCCATATTTAGGTGGTTTCTAAAATTCTCTAAAGTTAGCATTCAAATTTAAAGGTTGATAAAAATGTTGTCAATAACACTTTAAAATAATCAATAGGTTATGATTATTATGCCTGTGGCATTTGCAAATATTAGTGAGATTTTTAAAGCATATTACAGCATACATCTAAAAGGCAAATTATATTAACATTTATGCATTTTTAGAATATACCTAACATAAAAAAAGTAAATCTTTTTAACAGTTAAATATGCAATAAATTTGCTCACATTATAAATATATTTCCACACGATGTACATACATGCATGTGTATATATATGAGGATATAAATAATCTTTTAAAAATAATATAGACTTCTTACTCTGTTATAAAGTAAGAAGAGCTAAACTTATATTACTTATATGAAGATTATGAACAGAGGCCCACCCCTGCCCCACCCCAGGGGTGACATATTAAGCAGTCACAGAGAGAAAGATGCTGTAACTGTACCTTGCATAGCAGTGCTATCATGAGGAGTCCCATTGTTTTCTATTTCAATATCTGGGATCCCAGTATCTGAAAAAAAGTGACATTCATGATTAAGGTACAAATCTGCTTTCCTCTGATTCCATTTAAAGTGAAAACTATCAGTAAGACAGTGCTTTGGTCCCATACATAACATAAAAACGTTGGGTGGCATTTTTGTGTTTTGTATGTATATTTGTTTTTTATGTTAGAAAGGAAACTGTATGTCAATTCTATAATTGGGCATACATTTTCAGGTCTATAGTAAATACTTCTTTCTTCATTTCATTCTCTAGAGATAAATCACAGGAAAACAACCTGTCCATAAAAATCCTCTCCGACTATTATATAACATGCTTCACTGTGGAATAAGAAAAAGACAGCCTTGGCTGGTATGGCTCAGTGGATTGAGTGCTGGCCTGCAAACCAAAGAGTCACTGGTTTGATTTCCAGCCAGGGTACATGCCTGGGTTGTGGGCCAGGTCCCCAGTAGGAGACACATGAGAGACAACCACACATTGATGTTTTCCCCCCTCTGTTTCTCTCTCCCTTTTCATCTCTCTAAAAATAAATAAATAAAATCTTTAAAAAGAAAAACATAGACACAGTCACATAAGTGGAAGTGTTCTATCCTGATACTGTAGTTTTCATTTGTAAAATCTGCTAGATAAGGGGATTCTGTCTAAGTTAAGCACGCCAACACCACAACACAGGTTACAGCTTGTGGTCTTTCCACAGTATAGGCTCTAGGTGCAAAGGGACATGTGAATTGCTTCAAAAAAAAAAAAAACTTGAGAAAAGGAAAAAAGAGGTTGGGCTCTTCTTTTCCATTTTAATATGAAATGTGACTAAGTGAAATTTATACATATATACAAAGCCCCATTTATATGAACATTTCTCTATATACATATTTGCTCACATACCCTTGGGTAATGTGGCAACAGATGCCAGTGTATCACCCAACACCATCAAGGAAGAACATGAGAAGGAAATGATCTGAGTACAAGGTACCTCTCCTGCTGTAGAAACAGCTGCTTTTGCTTTATAATAGAGAACACTGGAGCTGGAGTGGAGGCCACTTACATGTGGATTTCAGATGTGTATAAAAAAGGTAAAACTGCCTCAGAATTCCAAGTTCAGGGCCTCAAATCATAAGAATGTCCAGAACATTTGTCCCATGGCTGGTTGAAACGTCACTTTTCAAACCTTAAGGAAGTCAAGATGCTGGCTCTCACTGTCTAGCATGGTACGTTGTATGAAATATTACTGTATTAATATTTATTCTCTTTCTTCTTTGCCTCAATGAGGCACAGTTGTCATGAGATAATGATCTATTATCACTATAGATCTGTCTCTTGATTGTGAGCAGAATGATCCGGAATAGTCATAGTAAAAAGGGCTTGAACCATTGGAAACGAAAGGATACAATTGATCATTGGTAAAAATCCTTTATTCATTCTTAGTACAGGACAATGAAGCACCTGCCTTTTAATTCATGAGTGTGTCATATGTGTTTCCGGGGTATGTTTACACATGTGTATAAAATCCTTAGGCTCATCCTGGTAATATACACATATCAGTTAAATAAATGAGCTGTCAATATGCTATGAAAGAGGAACTGGAATATTACATGAAATAAAACAGTGTTTCAGGGTTCCATATTTAAAAATGGAAATGAAAGTTTGTAATTTTAAGACATTTCATGACAAAAGCACCTCCTTTCAAAAGATCTCTGGGGATTTACTTACAACATTCTTTTTCAACCAGGTGCTCCTTAAAATCCTCAACACTGCCTTAATTAAAGGAACCACCACTCTTTAGCTCATTAAAATAGAGGAGCAGCCCAGACCAGTGGATGTCTGTTGGTTGGGTGTGTCCTGCAAAGTGAAAGGTCACAGGTTCCATTCCACGTCTGGCACGTTGCCTTGGTTGTGGTTTCCATTCCTGTGCCGGCACGTGCAAGACACAGTGGATCGATGTTTCTTTCCCTGTCTTTCTCCCTCCCTTCCCCTCTCTCTAAAAATAAATAAAATCTTTTAAAAATAGAGTTCTTATTTTTAAAAAATCTTGAACATCAGCATTTTAAAAATATGAATGGATCTATAACATTTACAGTTTAGATGCAGGAAGGTTACAAGTACTACATTTTTTACTGCAAAAACCAGCAGGATTTCTTCTTATTCTGAAACTGTTTATTTCCTGGAATAAAGATTATTTTGACAGATTTAATTAATGACTTAAATTGCTTAGCTTCAAATTGATTTTTTAATTATTCTTGGACAAAGCCTCTTTCCTCCCTTTCTCCCTCCCTCCCTTACACCCTCCCTTCCCTCTCCTTCCCACCCTCCCTGTTTTTTCATTCGGGTTTTCCTTTCCTTTAGTGCATGAGGCCAAATCAGACATTACCTTTCAACATCCTCAGGCCACTCTCGTTAGTAGCAGCTTGCTTAAGTGCTTGCTCCACTTGCTCCCGTCGCTTTGATTCAAACTCCAAAGCTTCCTGTAGTTTTCTCTTGGCTTTTTTCTCCTTCTTCAGGCGCTTTTGCATGGTATCTGAAATGTGAAAAGTAAATAGTTTGCAAAGGTTTGGTGAATGAAAGAAGAGTTGCTAGTTGTGATGGATTATGAACAATAGGTATTGATAAGAGAAAGATATATAAATGTATCAGTTGAAATATGATTAAGTTATTTTGGTTCCAATTGTCACTATCTCAACCACAGAGTGTTCAGTCTTAAAACCGACTCATTTCTGCTTTTGCAGTTCCAGTGCACGTGCTCTTTAATTACACACATAGTTGCATGGTGGTGATTGCAGTGGTGAAAAATTGTATTCTATTTTGACTAACATCACATATTTAATGATAGCATTAAATATTTTATCAGTTTCTCAAGAAAGATATTATTCATCAAGATATCACTAGCCACATTTTAAAATGTAAAATAAAAAGAAAATATCAATTGGGTTGCAAAACATGGTATGTCTTTTAAAAGTTACAGGTTCAAGTGTATGTCTCTGAGATGTTACTAATGATAAAGGCATTTATCTCCCCATCCATCCATTTTGAAGAGAATAACTGTCAGCCATGATGAAAATAAGCAACCGGCAAAAGCACAACAGTATTATTTTATAAGCAGAAAAGGTAACGATGAGCTAAGTAACTATCATACCTCAACTTTCAAGGTATGAAGAAAGAATCATTTGATGTGAATCTGGAGAAGGGCTTTCTCTGCTGAAATGGACTCCATGTTATCAACCAAAAGCCACCTTATGGACAGTAAATGCCTTGAAGCCATTAACACTCTGGATACACATACTCTGGACTAGGAAACCCCTCAGACTGAACTCCGGGCTTCCCCCGCCATCCGAGGTAACCACTGCAAGGGAATCCCGACGTAGTCTTGGTACTAACAGACTGAGAACTGCCACCTTACAGGAGAACTGCATAATTGGGAGACCTCATTTACAGTGGGCCTAACTGAGAACATGGGAAGGAAATTTCACTGCAGAGTTTAGCCTCCCCTTTGTCTTGGTGGAATACAAATTGCTATGCGAATCTGTCTCATGGGGTGGCAGCTCCGTTTCCTCTGATCAATTCTTGTTGTATTCTTCTTACAGTCTAAAATTACTAACGGTTTGCTGCATCTTAATTAGAAACTTCAACTGCCTTAATGTACAATTGTTTCTAAACTGAAATGTTGAAATCTGTGCTAATTTCTCAAATAGAATTATTAGGTCCCAGCAATATGCTGATTCATAGCAAGGTTCTAGGCAGACTGACCTTCACATTCTTCATAAGTCAGTTTTGAAAAATTAACATACTGACATTATAGCGATAGAAAAACTTTCAGGGAACATTGAGCAAAATTATAAATTATATGACATTTGAAATGTCAAAAGTATTCACATAAAATTAATATATCATGATTGAACTGAATATGATGATAATTCAGGTTTCAATTGTATTTATCTCACAATTCAACATCTTTTCATAGAAATGACCTTCAGCAACTGGGAGCCAGTGACCCAGATAAATTTATGTTCAGTTGAGACAAAAACGCTGAGGTCTCAGGTAATTAATAACAAAATGGAAATCTTGGAACAAAGACACTGAGAATGCACAACTTCTGTTATTTCAGATGAAAGACTATATGCAAGGTTAAATGTAAAACTATTTTGCTATTGTAATCATAATTAGCATCATTCCAGTAAAGCATTCTAACACATTGTTTAAATCAGAAATCTAAATTAATTCAAGTTAATGTATAACTTAATGTTCTTATAAGACAAAATTTTGCTTCTAGTACAACTATTAGTTCAAAAACATTCTATATGTTGATTCTCTTGAAAAGTATAATTCCACATATTCCATAAACAATTTCACAGCATATTACATTTAAAATTTATTTAGCACCTAGTCTATAATGAACATTTATCTGGGACTATATCTCCTTGAAGCCCTTCAACAAACCAGCAAAGAAAATACTAGTATCTCCATTTTCTAGTTGAGAAAACTGAGTTCTTCAGAGGTTAAGTTATTTACTCAAGATTGAAATCGAGAACAGGCTGACAGTGACCAGAGGTGGGTGGGAAGGGAATTTGGGGGGAAGGGTTTGAAGGAACTAGTATAAAGGACACATGGACAATAACAAGAGGGGGTGGAGATGGGAGAGAGGTGGGGAAGGCTGGGATGGGGGAAAGGGCAGAAAACTGTACTTGAACAGCAATTAAAATACAGAAGAAAAAATTATACAGCCAGTAATTTTCACAACCCGAAGGCCAAAGATCACATAGGTAGTTGTTTCAGATGCTGGGGACCATACAGTTGGTCAAGGACCAAAACAAGTAACCTCCAAGTTCTGTTTCAGCTCTATCATTCCATGATTCTAAGTGTTTAATCTGCAAAGAATATTATGATGTTTGTACAGGGAGGGCAAAAGTAAGTTTACAGTTGTGAGTATGCTGAAGACTAAGTTCATTCTTGTATTATTATTTGTCTTTAATTATTGTATTATTTATATTACTTGTGTTATTAATATTGGTATTATTATTTGTATTCTTATGAATGATCTACCTTTTAGGTAATAATGGCTAGTAATTAACCTACTTTTGCTTATCCCTTTGTATTTCTGCTTAATTCAGGTAACATTTTCTGGTTTACAACTAAAAGGAAGTTCAGTGGAATATTTACTTTGAGTGTAAAACATAGCATCCTTTAATTAGAGAAAAATGGTGGGAATTTGTAGTATATATTTATCATTTTTGCATGCCTTTATATATGCATTTTTATGGTTATTGTTATTTCTAATTACTTGGAGAAATGTGACTTTGTAACCATAATATCAATTTTCCCTCTCTTTCTTTTCAATCATATGACTTCAGGTAAAGCGTTCACCCTTCGTCATGAAAAGTTGGGCATAGTGGATATGACATAAGTAGGAAGCTAGAAAGGAATTTAAGTGATCACCCAGTTTACCTGTTGTGGTAGATGAGGATATTGTGATTCATATCAATGGCATAGTTTCTCTAAATTAATGAGGATAATAGTTTCCTATAATTATGTTAGTCATTAGATGTAAAATGTTAAGAAAAAGTATAGGTCAGCCCTGGCTGGCATAGCTCAGTGGATTGAGCACAGGCCTGCGAACCACATGATCACGGTTCCATTCCCAGTCAGGGCACATGCCTGGGTTGCAGGCCAGTTTCCAGCAGGGGACTTGTGAGAGGCAGCCATACATTGATGTTTCTCTCCCTCTCTCCTTCCCTTCCCCTCTAAAGATAAATAAAATATTTTTTAAAAAGTATAGGTCATATCAGACATTTGATGCACATTAGCTAGTAGTAGTGATGATAGAAGTAGTAGGGTACACTTACCATATTTTAATAAATGCTAAATTTATTAAATATAAATACTGTAGAGTAAATTTGATAATACATACAATATTACATCTACCATGTCTAGGACTTTTTAAAACACAACAGATGTGACAGCAATTAAAGAGATAGACCTGGATAGTCTATGACAAGTTAGTAAAGAGAAATTGGTAGGTCCCTAAAAGTTAGAAATCAATGTTACGATATGTAGTAGATTTTCCTAAGTCAATTTGAGAATGTTATTATATTTAACATATGATTAGTTGGTTCTTTAATAAAAAAATTTTCCCTACAAAGGAATGTGTTTTTATGACACTAATCATAATAATCTATTTTGAATACCAAATGCTAGAAAAGAGCTAATTTCACCACACTTTAAAAAGACAATTTAGCCTAGAAGTATTTCATGCCTTTGGCAATAAAAAGAAGAAGTTTAATTCTTTCAAACTGCAATGACTAATTTCCCATTTTAAACTAGATTAATGATTCCTAAGCCCTAAAGAAAATAGGAAACCTTCATTTACTTGACACAAATTTCAGAATATAATACATTCCTTTGGAATAACAGATGGTTAGTGGATGTAACTCAACTAGACTCATCTTCCTTGTTTAGGGAGGTAATGTCTAGGTTGTAAATTTTCCCTACCTTTCTTTGCCTCCCCTTCTCACTCTTGAACTCTTTCAGTTAATATTTGCATAACTTTTAACTGGTTTCATAAATATGTTAAATAGCTGTGGCCATCCTTTGAGTCAGGGAGATGGGAGTGACTTCCACCCAAGATGTACCTGGAAGGAAGCTCCCCCTGGTTACAGCACCTGCATGAGAGCATGGAGTTGATTGGCTCCACAACATGGGGCCACACCTGCCCACACTCACTATGGAAGCCCAGTAAAGCTGGAGGATATGGGAGTCCTGGAAGGTGTAGCCAATTATAGGAGGAGTAGGAAATGGGGCTGCAAAGGTGGACTGGTGTAGGAATTTAAAACCCACACACAGCAGCCATAGGAGGAGTACCACTTGGCTTTACCAGAGTGGGGTCCCCCACAGTCATGTGAAGGAGAGAACCACGTGCTTTCAGCCAGAATGGGGACTCCTGCAGCTTTGGTAGAAGAGGTCCATGTGGCCTTGGGGTGCTCCCTTTGGCTGTGTATTCTGGAAAGAAGGAGAGGCTTTGCCTGGAAAAATGGGTACAAAGAACTCTTGCCAGTGGACCATGAGAAGGTGCAACATGACCCTGGATTAATTGGAAATCCTGCCTGGACAGTGACCCACCAGACAGTGCCAGTGGCCTGAAACACGGATGTGTGCTTCTTTTCCTGAGATACAGTACCCCCAAAATAGGGCAGGGGGAGAAGGGAGTGCTTGGGCATCTGTGATTTTCCTAAAGGACTTTGATATATTAATTGGGGACATCGGGTCACTACTTTAAGTCTGTATAGCTTTAAATAAACCTTTCCTTTCCTTTTCACAAATCTCTGGCATTGAAAGATGTCTTTCCTCTGGAGGCAAGCAGATGAGTCCAATAGGTGGTCCAGACGGTATTAGTATACTGTGCTTGGGGAGGGCCCCAGTTGTTCTCTTTATTTTTGGCGTCCCTTGGTAGGCCAAATATTGCCCTCCCTTGGACCTCTGTTCTGTAACACTTATGCTACCCTAATTCAGTCCTCATCACCATTTCCTTGAAGAGAACAATCTCCTTCCACACAGCTTCCTTGTTTCCAGTCTTACCGCAAGCCCCCTCTAAGCTATTCCCAACCCTGGAGTGCTCTAGGTAACTGAAATCAGACCAGGTCACACCCCCTTCTTATCCATTTCCATTTTCCATCACCTACAGGACAATGCCCACGCTAATCTATTACATGACTAAAACTATCCTTCATAATTAAGCTTCTGCCTCCATGTTTCTGTATCGTCTCCCACCATGCACTTAAGGAAACTCAAATCCACTGCCATAAAAAAATTATAAACACTTGCTCATGTATGAGGCCTCTTGTACCCCATGACTATAATCAATGATGCTGCTGTCCTGAGGAACAGAAGGAACTGAGGAACTCTTGTGCCCTTTCTTAGCTTGCTCAGTCTTCAAGATTCATGTTCAGATATCAGAACAGAAAGCCTTCCTCAAGCACCACACACTTGCTACCACCAAGCTGAACTGACTGCTCCCTCTCCATGTAACCACATACACTGTACCCCACTGCTCTTGCCACTTTTTCTTGAAATTAAGTGGTTGGTTGTGCTAGCAGTTTAAAATATAAATCTCACAAGGATAGGAACTGAGCTATATTTATCTTGTAACCCCCAAATCTAGCACTGTTCTTGGCAAAAAGTAAGCATTTCCTATAAAAAGTTTTGTTAGATTAACTTTATCCAGATGTATTTCATAATATTGTAGGGAAAGGTAATAATATTCATGTTTCCAAAACAGCAAGTGGACTGAAAGTCAGAAGTGGTTTCTTATTTTTATTATCATGATCAATAGTGTAAATACCTTACCTTGTGGATTACACACAGTATTTGATTCTTAGCTTGTTATTTGTTTTTTTTAATGTTTTATTTGCTTATTTTTAGAGAGGTGGAGTGAGAAAGAGAGGAAGAGAAATATCCATGTCTGATTGCCTCTTGAGCGCCCCCTGCTGGAGACCTGGCCCACAACCCAGGCACGTGCTCTGACTGGGAATCGAACCGGAGACCCTTTGGTTCACAGGCTGGCACTCAACCCACTGAGCCACACCAGCCAGGGCAATTTGTTATCAGCATTTCTAAGCTATACCTGAGAACATTTCTAATATTTTTGAAAATATCATGACACAATAACTGATGTTGTTCAACTTACTTCTGCTTTGAAGCTCAACTGCTATTTGTCTTTCCAAGTTTTCTCTAATTTCTTTTTCTCTATAGAGCTCCAATCGCAGATCCTTTTTTTCTTGCTGAATCTGCTTCTCCTGGATGCGCGCATTATCCAGAGCCACTTTGAGAAGACCCTGTCAAAGCACAGCAAATGGCATGCAGTTCAGCTCATCTGTTTTAGCTTTCAAATAGAACAGAATTGATGGAGGTGCTAATGTCTTGTATTACATTTATTTTGTTTATAGAAATATTGTTGACCTGAATGTTGGTCAACAGAGTTTCCACAGAAGACAGACTATCAGCAAAAATGAATGGGCCCGGGAATCCAGGAGGCAACGCCTGCCCAGGAGGCAGCTGGATCTTGTCCAGTGGAGACTTAATCATTGGGATTTGAACCGCTACGTCTTCTGCAAAAAACAAAATGGGCATCAGAAGATTCGAGAATAAACAACTCAAAATGCACACTGTGTTTTATTCACCTCTAATAGCATTTCTAAAGATTTTGTTTCTCAAATGAAGAGAAAAAACCTCCTAATTAGAAGTCAAATATCTGCCCCAGGCCCCTCTAATTTTAAAAAATGAATGTTTCAGAAAAGAATCAGTGAAAATAAAGCAACATTTACTGCTAAAAAGTCATAAGATTTGAAGAAACAAATGTAATGTATGTTTGTGAATACCTATAAATTAATCAGACAACTTCCTGGTATAGCATAAACTGATTTTTAGTTTTTTCTCTTGAAATCTATCTATCTATCTATCTACCTATCTATCTATCTATCTATCTATCTATCTATCTAATCTATCTACCTATCTCTATTCTTTTTAACAACTTTATTAAGGGATAATTGACATGTAACAAAATTCATCTATTTTAAATATATGCTTCAATGACTTAGTAAATTTGCAGAGTTGTGCAACCATCATAACAAATCTGACTTCTCAGTTGTAATGGTTTGTTTGGGATTTCTTGTGTGGAAAGCTGTGGTGTAGAATCTTGGGCACTTTCTGTGAAATGGGATAACATTATCTCTGAATCAAGTGCTCTTCAAATAGACCATCTTTACAACTTTCAATTTTCCAAAACCTATAGGGCTAAAAATGCTAAGCAACTATTTTTAGAGAATCAAAATCATTTACACTAATTATTTTCATTAAAGCTTCATATTATTTAAGTCCGAAGTATTATAAGCAGCATTTGTTTGTTTATATGTCTTAAAGTATTCAATAAAAGGCATACATTATTAGCCTATAAACTTTCTTTTAACATGTAAAGCTATAAACAATATGTCCTCAAGAATGTTTTTCTAGTACAACTTAAAATAATATTTTGATAATAAATGCATGCTGTGTATTTTCAACAACTTTCTTATTGTAAAATTAACCCTAACCTTTCATAGAACATGTCTTCCTCCCCTCCTTTCCCTCCTTCCCTCTCTCCTTCCATCTTTCAATCTCCTTCCTTCCTTCCTTCCTTCCTTCCTTCCTTCCTTCCTTCCTTCCTTCCTTCCTTCCTTCACTTCTTCAGTCCCTTCCTCCCTCCCTTCCCTCCTTCCAGGGGAAATGAGCAAATTACCTCAAATTCTGTGATCTCTTTCAAGTACAACATCAAATACTTGAAATATCTCATTAGAAAAAGTAAATCTTAAAATATGTCTTGGGCAACATCTCTAATGTTTCTAAAGTGCATTTCTGAATAACTAAGTGACATGATATCTTATTTGTATTATTTGAAGTCTGTATGTAACCAGTATTTTGTCTTCTGACATGTGTGCACTAGATGGGTAGAGTGGCTTCAAAATGCCCTATTAATATTAATAATAACTGAAGAGGTTCTACACCTTTACATGAATGCTTAAAAATCTTCAACTAGAATTTTATGTAGCCTACGGGTCTATTTTTAAAAAGTGAACTGCTGCAAAGTTAGAACATTGACTTCCTCCTGATTTAGAGATAACATAATGCTTCTCCTGAATAAATATTTTGTACCAGTAGCAGAGTTTTTAAATTAATGGAATCCTTGTTATGCCTCACTCTATACACACATTTAACTGAGTGGAAACAACCTGAGGTGCATTCATAAACAAGATACCTGAAAAAGAGAGCAATGCTTCAGCATGCATGAAACAAAATTATAACCACATTAAAATTGCCAGAAGTCTTCTACCTGGAGATGAAAGAAATGCCATGAAATTGGCTAAAAGGAAAATTACTATTGTCTATGAAGACAGGTGGCAAGCTCTATGGTTTGTATCGCTGTGCAGTAGATTGAAGTTTCATAATGGTATTACTCTTCTTTAAAGAGACAGACATGGCTGAATTAGGTGCTGTTTGCTGCAGTGAGGATCCAATGCAAAAAGAATCATATTTCATCAGACCTAGTCAACACCGGGAAAATAAATAGAAATATAAGAGGTACGAAGGCAATGATTCATTTTGAGAAGCTGGCCCAAGAGAGACACATGGAGACAGCACACAGATCTAAGCTTCTACCAAAAGACAAATAGGGCACAGAGGGCGGGAATTGGGCTGGCAGTGTAGCAGAGGTCACATCGATTTCCAGCAGCGGTTTTCACACAGATGAGATAACCCTGGACTCTATCTGGCCCATTGTTCATATCCTACCTGTCCCACAAGCAATATATTTCCTCCTAGAAAAGGGCAGTAAAGAAGAAGGATTCTACTTATGACTTCTTATGATTAAGTTTCTGTGATAAGCAAACATGTTTTCTTCCGACCAAGGTCACATTGTGTGTCAAGGTCTATAATAGCCCCAAACTAGGACAAGTGTGTTATGCTCTGGTGTATATCAGTGGGGACTGTCAAACCATTTATTTTTTGCATTTAAGTCACATGCTACAAAATGAATAGTAAATGTATTAGAAATCTGTTTTAATCTTGTAATAGGTCTTCACATCTGAACGACATCTACATTTTGCTCTGAGTTTAAACAGATGCACCATTATGTGGGAAGTTATTAGGTACACTTGAAAAACTCTCACGGGCAATGGAAGTGAATATAGGTGAATACTGGAAACATAGTTTGCCAGCTACAGAAGAGCATCCTTTGTGATCCATGGAGAAAGAGTTTGGATTACAATTTTTGATTTAAAAGGCTGGAATTTGAGCTGTGTATTTTAAAGCCTTTATCAACACTTGTGATACAATGACATAAACCCAAAGATAAAAATAGGTTTACTGCTGTGTAGCTGAGGATGTGAGCAACCTCTTCATCCTAGAAGCAAAATGGTGACTGCTTATAGTGAGCTTGTTAAGCCTGCCATACTTTGTAATAGCACTTGGGGATCCATTTGGAAAACAAGCTCTTAATGTCAACTTCTTGCTTAAATATTGACAAGAACTTTACTTGAGAACAAAATGAAATGAACACATGCCAAAGCCCCAGGATGAAAAAGCTCCTGTTAAAATTGAAGTCAAAGCTGCTAGAGCCTATCCACATGACTCCAGTGCTTATTTTCTGCCTTTTTCTGGGTTTAAGTCTTTCCTCTGGGGTTTGAGGACTGTGATACAAAAACAGAAACTGAGCCCAGCTGACTCACTGGGCAGGAAAAAAATGCAGCTAACCTACCCAGTCCTTAGTTGGTAGCCTTTTTAAAAAATGTTTTATTTATTTATTTTTAGAGAGAGGGAAAAGGAGAATGAGAGGGAAACATCCATATGTGGTTGTCTCTCTCACACCCTCCACTGGGGACCTGGCCCGCAACCCAGACATGTGCCCTGACTGGGAAACAAAGTGGTGACCCTTTGGTTTGCAGGTTCATGCTCAACCCACTGAGCTACACCAGCCAGGATCTTAGTTGGTATTCTTTAACAAATAAATTCTATGTCACTATTTGATCTGAGACCTTTCCCCTAGATACAGCTGGCCCAAGGGACTCTCCAACTGGCCCAAGGAACATTCTGTACAAGCAAGACACCTGCTTCCCTCTTCCAACGACAATAAAATATCCCAGTGCTATATAATGATCTGACCTGCGTGAATGTAAGGAAGTGTTCATGGTGTGAATTGAACAATGACTCAAGTGTTATCATCCTGAAATGTGGAAAAAAAACTTGATTCCAAAAGTCTGACATATCTTTAGGGAGACAAAATAAGAAATGGTGCTGATAAGTGAAAATGAAAAGGTAATAGTAGAGGAATGAAGGGTCAGCAGCCTGAGAATGTGAGGTAGAATACTTCAAAAACCAATTTTGGCACTGTTGTCCTCTCGATTCTTACATTAGCAATTTGGCAAAACAAGTTCCTTTATAAATCATGAATTAGAAGTGAATCATCCTTCAGATAAAATATCATGCTAATAACCAATATTACTTCCAGGAGAATTTGGAAGATGTATGATACCCAGTCCTTGTCATTAAGGAGATGAAACATTATTTTGGAGAAAAAGTTGATGGGTTACAGAAGTGGAAAATTAGGTACGAAATCCTGTGGCATGGGTTGTTCAGTGTCTCTAACTGTTAAAAGTAGGAGTGAGCATTTAGGTCTGGAGGAAGCACTCAAACTAATCTAGCTGAAAAGTATTCCCACTGGTCTTAAAATAAAGTCCAAGGAAACTTCCCCAGGATATGAGGTGCGCCAACATGAAAGTGTTCCTTGCTCAAACCAGTGTTAAAAAACTGGATTAAATGATATTAAAGTGTTCCTTAAAGCAAAGGCTGGTAGATAAATTACAGGGTGTCCAGTGAAGTCTGAATTTCAGATAAATAGCAAATGATTTTTTTAGCATAAGTACGTCCAAAACATTCCATGGGACATCTTCATACTAAAAAATGATTCTGTTTATCTGAAATTGAAATTTTACTGGGTATACTGTTTTCTCTTCTTTTTTTAACTTGCTAAATCTATTCAAGGTAGATATCTTAGAACCTTTAAAATGCTAATACTGAATATTAACATATGTTACATGTTAATGTAGGCACCTGAGACCATAATGATGAAGAGCAAAAAATGATGAAGCCAGACTGTTTAGGTTTGAAAGCCTGCTCTATGATTTGCAAGCCCCTAGGTAAATTACATAACCTTTCTGTGCCTGAGTTTCTGCATCTGTATATTGAGGATAATAATAATCATAATAATGCATAATCTCATAGGGTCACTAAACAGATTAATGAGCTAGTAGTTGTAACTTTCGTAGAAAAATTTCTGACCCAAAGTATAGCAAATATAAGTGTTTGCTAAATAAATTAAATGGTAATTGAAAATTCCCAAGAGTAGAGAAGGAGAATATATTTGACCACCTAAGCATACACTAACACCTCATGAAACAACATGTTTGGAAAGACCCTTTTCTGAGTAATAACTGGATGAGCCCAGCATCACCCTAAAGCAGGCTTTCTCAGTTCTCCAAAGGTCTGAGAAGACTTCTTAAGTCAATGTGAGTAATTCTCAACTAAGGGTCATTTTGCAACCTGGAGGACATTTGGCAATGGCTGGTAACACTCAAAACTGAGGTGGCTAGGGTGTGTGCTCTTGGCAAAAACGGTAGAGCCCAGAGATTCCTGCTGCCCTCTCATTCCCAGTAAAGAGTCATCTAGCCCAAATGTCCATGCTGGTCATGAGCCACCATTCCAGAATTACATAGGAAAATCTCAATGAATAGACAGTTAACTAGATATTTTTTTCTCCAGTGAACTTCTAGTAGAGATTTTAATAAGTTTAAGTTAATAAGACAACAAAGTCAAATCAAGAAATTAGAACTCACACAGTACTTTGCAAGCTATATTTTACAGTTCTGATGCATTTATTTCCAGGTCTCCAATTTCAGTTTTTCGCTCACCTCTTAACCTTATTAGTGAAACTGTTAGTGGAGATAGCTAGTTAGTACTAATAAAGGAAGGGAGCAAAAGGAACCAGACATTCAACATAATAAACCTGCGAGCTAATTAGCCTGATTCACCTGGAAGGTGCAGCGTTCATAGCATCCCCAGGGACCACTGTGTCCTTCGAGCTCACCCTCAGGACCTAACAACCAAAATGGGTGGGAAGAATCATTACAGGTCATCAGCCGGGATTGGCCGGGAGGGCGAGGGGGGTGCAGATAATAAAACAGCAGGAGCAAGTCCTCGGCTGGACGAATGCGCAATAGAAGCCAAATGGAGCCCACAAAGGGGAGGTCTCCACTCTGGTGAAAGAATCATAGCCTCAGGGCGCCAATGTAACCCTGCTCTGAAATTTGTAAGAGGCTGGAGGGCAGACTGTTCAGTGTGTTCCCTGCCAGGAAATGGGGCCATCAGTTCTGACAACCAGGGAGGAAACTTCTCTTAATCTGGCTCAAATATGGAAAAAAAAATGACCGGCAATTCAGGTGTTAAGTTTACAACAACACCTTTTTTTTTTTGGCTTAGCTAGCATATAACAGAGGATCAGAGCATGTGATTAATCCATAACCTTAACAGTAATGGCTCTTAACTTTATCCTGCATCAGGAGGTCATGGAGATTTTTTATAAAATGTTTGCAACTGGCAAAGTTTGTGTGGTTCAGTAGAATTAGGGTGTGGCTTGGCAACTGGAGTTCTAAGTGCCCAATAGATGGTTGATTTTGCTGGTGTGAGGGCCAGAAACCACTGGGATGTTATATAAAAGTTCAACTGTGTTCCATTTAAAGATAATTGATATTCCTTTCTATAACAGTATCTTTTTAACCAGTTGTCTTTGTGAATTAAAAAAAAAATAAAAACGATGTTTAATTTTAAGTATATATTTTCATGGCTTCAAGAAATTGCTTAAAATTAAAGAGATGCATCAACTAGCCTGTTATACATGCCTAGAGATTTTGAAAATCAATTTACTTTGCACCAGAAAAACTGCATAATGGAACCTATTTGTAACAGAATCAGAAAACACAATAGTAAAAAAAGAAATACATTATACAGGTCAAAGCAAAGTAGTTTTCTAAGAATGAATGTAACATAAGCAGTTGTTTAGTAAGAAAAGCAGCAGTTCCATGAATTAATCCTTAAATACTATTTCCTTGTATCCATGAAAAGTGGGGAGTGGCTATTTTAGCAGGAATAAGATTAAAAATTAAAGATGATTCAAAATCAGAATGACACTGTCATAAAAAATCTTGGCAAAAATGCTCTCTATAAGCAATAGTTTAATAGTTTGTCACCCATATGAACTCCTTAAATGAGGAATGTGTAGATAGGTACACGTTTAGTATTTATATCAATATGCTCATTAATAACTGTGGCCATACCTATTTCTAATCTGCTCCCTCTTGTGCTCTCTCTCTCTCTCTCACACACACACACTGGTGAGAAGATATAGTAATTTTTCTGTTCTAGCTAAAAAATTAGAAATTGAGGCACTGAGGCACCATAATTTTAGGACAGAAAACAATTTAAGGGTTTTCCTAATGGAAGTGTCTTGAAATCATAATCAAGACACTGTTGTAATCAGACCCAGTTCAAGACAATGCTAATCATTTAATTTAACTATTTTAGAAAGCTGAATTGTCATTAAAATAAATTTCTATTATTAGGGCAAAGTGCTGCAATTTTTCATATAAGCCAGCATTAACAACATGGGAGCTATTGCTTCTCATCTGAAAATCTCAAAGTTTTAGCAAAGATATAGGCATCTATTATGCATTCTATTATGAATGCTCAACTCAAAAACATTCACCAAATGCACAACCTTATTTATTTTTTATTACACTTACTGGGGTGAGTTTGGTTAATGAGATTATATAGGTTTTAAGTATACGATTCTATGGTACATCAGGTTGCACTGTGTCCCCACCACCCAAAGTCAAATTTCTTTCCGTCGCCATATATTTGATCCCCTTTATCATTAAAGTACCTCCCCTAACACCCTGCTTCCGTCTGGTCACCAATATACTGGTATCTGTATCTATGAGGTTTCTTTGTTTGTTTTGTTGCTTTCAGTTTTATATTTCACACAAGAGTAAAATCATATGTAAAGTGGTACAGCCACTGTGGAAAACAGTATGGAAGTTCCTCAAAAAATCAAGAACAGAGTTACCATGTGACCTAGCATCTCCTCTTCTGGGTATCTAATTGAAAAGTTTAAGAACATTTGTTCACAAAGACAGATGCACCCCTATGATCATTGCAGCATTATTCACAGTGGGCCTGGAGAGTATCATGCTAAACAAAGGAGTCAGACACAAAAAGTCAAGAACCATATGGTTGCACAATTTATATTTAGACATTATCTATGGCTACAAAAGCTGATCTCATCTGATGAACAAGCTCTTTTTTGGTAAAATACTAACAATCACAAATAATCTATAAGATATAGGCAAGGAAGCAGGAAAGGGTACACATCAACTCTAGAACACATTAATATGTCATATTTCATGTTTTCCTAGTCTTCATTTCTAGGTAGTTTGCAGGGCTTGTTTCAATCTTACTCCCCACTATTTTGATACTCACATCTAACTTAATGATATTTATCAGAAACACTCACTGACTAACTACTCAGTTCCTTACATTGTGTTGTAAATTGAAATGAATTATCAGACT
The DNA here is from genome assembly GCF_014824575.4 of Sturnira hondurensis. NCBI lineage: Eukaryota > Metazoa > Chordata > Mammalia > Chiroptera > Phyllostomidae > Sturnira > Sturnira hondurensis. The sequence goes on from NW_028086172.1 coordinate 999,979, forward strand.
TGTAAATTAAAGAGGGTGGTAGTGAGTTCCTCTAATAATTAGATTACATGAATTCTTTTTCCTATATGACAAAGAAAAATAATTTCAAAAAGTCTCAGTGAACTATTATAGGAGGCCGTTTTGCGTGGCATGGGCCCAGCTCCTACTCAGAGATGCACAGGACCCACACCCACGAATAGGTTCTCCCGTGGGGAATCAGGCCTGCACTGTACCTTGGCTGTTATGATACTTGCTTTTGCTAAAACTCCTTCACCCTTAATTGAGATAGAAAGTACTTACTGTAACTCTCTAAAATCCATGCTGAACCTTCCAAGGATCAGTGTAACCAGTTCAACCACTTCTCCCTTTGCATTTGCAAATATCCTTCTTCTGTGATGTGATTAAGGCATAGTCTCCTTTGTTTTCTATAAAAGGTAACCACCTACAGTGAACCTGGACATAGTAAATGAGGACCATTGTGTAACATGCCCAGAAAAGAAATAAAGGTCTGTCACAGCAAGGGCCTACGCTTTTTCTCCTCTTGAGAGAGAAGCCACTGGCCCTTTTTCTCCACAGGACTCAGTAGTCCCTGTGAATTTCTTTTGTCTCAGCTACAACGCTGTGGACCCCATGAGCCAGGGTCCATGACAGACTATAAAGTTTCACAAGTGGATTACTTAGTTTAACCTCAATAATTATTCGATTGAACCAGATACACCCACTTTCCTCTTTTAATTATTTCCCCCCTTAAATATATGAATCTGAACAGGACTAGATCTCCATGTCCTGGGATGTTACATCTCTAACCAATGTCCCTTTTTGTAGAACAGGAAAAACTACCTGGAGCATTTTGGGGAGGTTTAAATGAAAAACATTAGTAGAATGACATATCACTGTCTTTAATAGACACTCAGTAAAAACAGGCTGAATCTGAAGCTACACTAGCCTTCAAGAAATGCAATGTTTTAGAGAAAGGGTTGCATCAAATGCACACTGATCCCAAGATTCAATGTCTCACAGTCTCAACAATAGAAAAGTAAAATAAAAAATAAAGTCACTATTTGTTTATTGAAAAATATACACTATGGTTAGTATAGATTAAGACATAGAATAAAAGATTTGGTTCATGTAGCAGACATTAATTAAGGTTTTATGTTATCATGTTGTTTTTTCCTAATAATCAGATAAAAATGAAACCTATAATTTTGTAAATGAAATCAATCTCTCAGTTTTTTATTCCCATTAAGGTAAGTGTGCTTTTTACTAAAAAAATAAAAAATGAGAAAAATGTATCCTGAATTTCCTGGCAAATTAGGGCTTATTTTATTAGCATTGAAATTCCTTCACCTACTACTTGTTACAAGTATTTATGGATCCATATGGAATGGCAGATGTTGAAGCAAAGACACTGCAGCTGTTTTTCACTTTTGCTAATAATCCTACTGAGATTTTTTTCATCTTCTATCATAAGAGCTTTAATTTGAATGAAGAATTGAATACATTTATTGAATACAAATTTTTGATTTATTATAAGTTTATATCTCTGAACATTGGGGTACATAAGGTCTTTTGCGTTGGTGTTTCAGGGTTCTTAGGGTATAATCCCAGCAGTGGAATCGCCAGGTCAAAAGGCAGTTCCATATTTACTTTTCTGAGGAAATTTCATACTGTTTTACACAGTGGCTGCACCAGTCTGCATTCCTGCCAACAATGTACTAGGTAGGGTTCCCTTTTTTCCACATCCTTACCAGCAGTTATTATTTGTTGATTTGTTTATGATGGCCATTGTGACCTGTGTGAAGTGGTATCTCCTTGTGGTTTTAATTTGCATCTCTCTGATGGCTAGTGATGCTGAGCATCTTTTCATATGTCGCTGGGCCCTCTGTATGTCCACCTTGGAGAAGTGTCTGTTCGAGTCCTTTGCCCATTTTTAATTGGATTTTTTGTCTTCCTGGAGTGGGGTCATGTGACTCCTTTATATATTTTGGAGATCAAACCCTTGGCTGAGGTATCATTGGCACATACATTTTCCCATATGGTTGGTTCTCTTTTCATTTTGCTGATGTTTTCACTCTATGAATCCTGAAACACCAATCCAAAAGAACCTATGCACCCCAATTTACAATAGACAAGTGTTAGAAGCAACCTAAGTGCCCATCAATGAATGAATGGATCAAAAAACTGTGGTACATTTACACAATGGAATACTATGTAGCACAAAGAAAGAAGGAGCTCCTACCCTTTGTGACAGCAAAGGAAAATGGATGGAACTGGAGAGCATTATGCTAAGCGAACTAAGCCAGGTGGTGAAAGACAAATACCATATGATCTCACCTATAAGTGGAACCTAATCAACAAAACAATTGAATGAGCAAAAATAGAACCAGAGACATTGAAATAAAGAACAAACTGACAGTGACCAGAGGGGAGGCAGGTAACAGGGAAAGAAGAGAAGCGTCATCAAGGACCCATGGACAAAGCCACGCGTGATTAGCTTTGAAGGTAAGAGGTGAGGGGTTGGTGGGGAGGTGGGGAGTGGTAGAGGGGGGAAATGGAGACAACTGTACTTAAAAAACAATAAAAAAATTATGTCTATGCTCAGGCTGGGTTTATGCAGACAAAAAAGTGTTTGATGCCTTTATTAGCCTGAAAACACTTCAAAGCTTCAAATATGAAAGGAACATTGTTTGGGTCACTGAAATTACTCTAACTGCCACAACCAATCAGAACTGCACAGGGAGTTTCTCAGCTTTCAACTTCCAGGGACAGGTTAGTTCTTTGTGATTTTCACTTTTATTTTCCTATGTGATTCTATTGTTATACATACTTATAGTCAATATTTATTTGTTTAGGGGAAAAAGTATTTTTTAAGATTTACTTTGCACAAAGCCCCCCCCAAAATTAACAACTGATATTAAATGCAGTTGTCTAATACTTGCTATAGTTATGAATGTTGAAATATTATGAACTCAGCCAGGAAACATAATGTAATGTGAGAAAAGAAAATAATGAAGAAATTAAAAACTATTATCTAATATCTTGCAATACTAAAATCTTATAACCAGACTTGACCAAATCACACAGTCTTGCTGTCTTAGATTCCAATTGATGAAATTGTTCTCTGTTTATGATTTGAATAGAGGACTTTAAGGATCAACATTATAACATTTGATTTCACTGAACTCCCATTCAGTCTCGTAGCATATGTAACCATTTCCATATTTGCCTTTGATGACTTGAAGTAACATGCCTCCATCCCCTGAGCTGCTGTATATATTATTTCCCTTAGAGATTGTAGTTTTCTAATCTGAATTGACCATTAGGGAAAAACCACCACCTCTGTGTCCATTGTCACCTCCCAGCCATTATTCAAATACCATCTTTTTTATTATACACATTGAAATTACCTCCCATTCTTGGTTTCTGATAATGGATTCCATCTTACCTTCAGTTAAAACATTGTAGACATTGGTGTATATTGTTTTATTGCTTCAGCTGCAACTTCCCGGAGGATACTTTCTTACCTGTGTACTTACAATATGTGCTATATCTTCTCCCATTTGCTCAAATGTGGACTCTGAGGTTAGGATAATTTTATTAATGATGCATCATAACTTTCTCAACTTTGTAATCCTTCCCAAATCTAAGGTATATAAAGGCTGCATTTTATGGTCCCAGATAATGATTTCTTATTAACTTTTCAATGGAATAAAACATATTATAAAGGACAGTTCTGCTATTATGTCTTCCCCTGCTTATACTTCATGAAGATTCTGTGCCATCTCATGGACTGAAGCCAAAAAGTATAGACATGACAGTGGTATTTTTTCACAGATTAAAAATACCCTTAATAAAATAGAAAGATAAAACAAGAACAAGTGACTGAGGCCCACTTCAATAAAACAGTGGCCTTTAAACTGTATTACACTTATAATAATGGCATTCCCATTGGCACGTTCTGTATAGTTTCCAAGCTATATATGCTGTTTGAATGGCATGCTATCTTTTTGCAATTCTGTTTTGGTCCAAGCAGATACAATGTTTGTAGACAATGCATCTAGGGAGCTGTAAAACTGGTGGAAAACATATTTATCCATGATATTTTAGTGCTCTAAAAAATTCAATCACAGGAGAGAATGATTTGCTGTAAACAACTTAAAAGCCTTATAAAGACAATGGCTTCCCACAGCACTTATTTAAATAACTTTAAGAGCTAGAATAGAATAGTTCTTTTTATATATCAAATCTCAGTTTTTAAAAATTTCCTTGAGTTTTCAAAGAAATTGTTCTTGAAATCTAAATATATAATTTTGTTAACCAATGTCACCCCAATAAACTGAATATATTAAAAAAAAATAATTAATGAAAAATACATAAAAATCATATTATTCCTTTTCCTGTGGAAAAAAAAGTAAGTGCAGTGCAATCTGTATGCTGGTGTGCACATGAATAACCTGGCTGCCAATTGGCAATATTATAATGCTTACCAAAATGGAGCCAGAAAATGCATTTTGCCTTCAATGAAGGATTTACTCTTTCTGCACAGGGTATGGTTTAATGATGATAATTTACCAAAGAAAAATGACACTTTATTTATACATGCTCAGTGTGCTATATATGTTTCTGCAAATTTCTAATGAGCCAGAGTAATGAGCATCTCTCACGGTAGAGTAAAATATGGTTGATATTAGAAGCCAAGACAGTTGAATCCTGAATTCAGGATTTTTGGAGTTGAAATTTAGGGATACATGTTTTCATTTTTATGCTTCTTCAATGTTTTGACAATGTTAAAAATGAATACAAATTAAATTCCTCACTGTTATGTGATGCCTTCTATTCAGTCCTGATACATTTTAATTTCATATTTGTGAACAGGAAGAGTGTGTGCATATCACTCAAGCAAAGTGAAAGGGCATCCTCCACACCCTTTCTTTACCCCATCAAGCTTACTCTCTCCTATGTATTCCAATAATCAATTTAATTAAGTGGCAGCTTTTCTCAAAATTGACTAGTACTTCCCAATTTGTATCTTTTTAAGTAATACAGGTATGATCATGAAATGTAAAACCTGTAATAACTACTTCCTCTCCAGTTGCCTTTAAGTCTTCAGCTGTGTTATATGTTGGCCAATGTATGGGAAGCTCTTAAACTTCTCATAAACATTAATCATTCCCCCTTCCCTGTTACAGAGGTACACAATATTGAAGAAAGAAATGATATATTACCATATTTGTATTTGTGGTTTACTCTTAACTCCAGTCTTGCACTTTACACATCCTACTGGATACTTCACTGGGATACTCTGGCATAACAAACCACTGAGAAAGCAAGCCTCTCTGTTTATTAAGGTCACTTATCACAACGGCAGGCTTGAATCCTCATAATAACTTCGCCTTTACCCTTTCTTTAGACTCTCTCATATCTAATCTGTCAACAGGTCCTCTTAATACTACCTTTAAAATATGTCCTGTTCTAAACACCTTACCTGGGATGCTTAAAATAGCTGCCTTAGTGGGATTCCATACATTTGGTCTTTCCCTACACTGCTACATTTTGGACAATATACTAAATTGCCCCAAATCAATTTTATTTCCTGTGAATAAACCAATAGGCCCTCAGGGACTTCCAGAGTTTTGTTCTTCATTCACAAATGCTCTCATACAAAAACTCAGCTGTAATCAAACTGACTCTGTTACTTACTGCTCATGAAGGCTTTTTCATGTCTATAATTTTTCTTCAACAAGGATGTCTGGAATATCTCCCTATCTCCTACATGTTTCTAAATAATATCTATCTTTTAAGATCTTCAATTAATCTTCTTCATTAAAGCTTTTCCTGTAAGCCCTGGTTTGTATGGTTCAGTATATTGAGCATTGGCCTGTGAACCGAAGGATCACTGGTTTGATTCCCAGTCAGGGCACATGCCTGGGATGCAGGCCAGGTCTCCAGTAGGGAGTGCACAAGAGGCAACCACACATTGATGTTTCTCTCCTTCTTTTTCTCCCTCCTTTCTCCTCTCTAAAAATAAATACATAAAATGCTTTTCAAAAAGCTTTTCTTGTCTATCTCAGCCCATAATAACCTTCTACTTCTCTGAATTCCTAGACAGTATTCATTTTCTGAACCATACATACAGAAACTTTTACTGTGTACTAAAATACACCTCTCATAATCTTATTTGCTATTCCTCTTATCAGTAATTAAATATTCATATATTAATGCCTTAAATCCCTAATTTGAATTATTTAAGAGGGGAATGTTACCCACTTTTTGTTCTCTTTTGCTTCTGCAGAGGCTACCATTTTGCTATATACTGCTGTTGACATTCAATACATGTTTGTAGTTTGAGTTCTATGTTGTATAGAATGAGAAAAAACAAGAATATCCAAAGGGTTTTAGGGCTATGCAGAGAATACAACCCTAGACTCTGAATCCTTGGAAACCCCCCATGGGCCCCAATTTAAACAAAGTGCACTCAACAGCATAACATCTAGTTTGTGGTTACAGTGGGATCATTAAAAATTGTGAACAGGTCTAGTGGTCAGAAAAATCATTAATGAGAATCGAAATTTATGGTATTGGTTCACCCTGGAACAAACCCCAAGTTCCTGAATCCAATATGAATGGGTTTTTTAAAGATATTTTAAATTTAATTTTAGAGAGGGTAAGGGAGGGAGAAAGAGAGAAAAATATCAATGTCTGGTTGCCTCTCACGCACCGTTGACTGGGGACCTGGCACAAAACCCAGGCATGTGCCCTGACTGGGAATCGAACTGGTGACCCTTTGGTTTGCAGGCTGGCACTCAATCCACTGAGCTACACCAGCCAGGGCTATATAGGTTTTTATAGATGGAAAATAAATTGTATGATTTTTCTGGTATTACTTGAGAACATTTCTGTAAAGCAGCATTCTATGCTTGGTGGCAATGAGGTTCTTGTCCTCTGACTGTTGATTCTGTAAGTGTTGATTCATCATTTATAACAACATATTATTGATGATTTAAACTAGAGTTATTCTTCCATTGTAGTTTTAACATTTTTAAAAAGTGAATTTTAAAGTAATAGATTGTAAGCTCTTATGTACTTGTTCTTTTTTATATACAACTAAGTATAATTTAATCTTGAACACCATACTTTCAAAAGAGGCTCACCATAGTCATACACAACTTGAGCAGTGTGGACATATAAAACTATTTTGATCCAATCCCTGGCTGGTGTAGCTCAGTGGATTGAGCATGGGCTGTGAACCAAAGTGTCACCAGTTTGATTCCCAGTCAGGGCACATGCCTGAGTTGCGGGCCAGGTCTCCAGTGGGGGCCATGTGAGAGACAACCACACATTGATGTTTCTCTCCCTCTCAATCTCCCTTCCTTTCTCTCTCTCTAAAAAAATAAAATCTTTAATAAATAAATAAATAAACAAACAAATAAATATTTAAAAAAAAACTATTTTGATCTGTTTTGCTGAACCAATTTGGTACAAAGCATTTAATAAATTCAGAGAAAGAGAAATGGAATCAATTTTCTTTTAGAATTGACATGTTTTCAGATTGAATTGATTGTCCAGTTCAATTTTAATGACAAAACTCTGTGCGTGCATATGCATGTGTGATGGACTCCAGTGCACATAAAACTTGAAGCCATTGTTGCCATTTCTACCAGGAAGTGCAGGACAAATATGGCATATTTTTCCTGTGCAAAGTGAAAGAATTTCTGTAGCAATGAAGTATAATTCTAAGTTGAATTACAGTTGGGAAATTAAATTATCATGTTTCTTTTGTTGATTCCACCCCTTACCTTTGTCAAATTGTATATCATTTGGAAAACTGTGGACAGTATATTACTGTACCTTAAGGAAAAGGTAGCTTCATGAATCTTTTAGACATTGTGTTTTATATGCAGAAAAATTTGAATTCTATGCTGCAGTATCTTTGTACACAAGCAAGGCATTTACACATAAACTATTTAACTGCCTTTGTCTCTTACCTACCTTATGTGTTATGCATATAGGCATATCTTAAAGCTTGCTCAAATTCATGTACACATACTAGGATAGATAGAGTTGTATGCTGTTATTCAGGCCTTAATAGATATCAGTTTGTTTTTTACATGTTTTGAATAAACAAAACACTTTTTACACTGTAGTGGAAGATGATTAAAAGGCACAGGTCTATTTTCCAAATTGTAAGGGATTGCAACTGAAAGCATCATTGATACCATATGAAACCTTTTGGGCTTCACCATCTTTCACAAGGTTGTTATAACATAAAGGTTAGGGGGAGTATACTGGTGTTAGCTACACAAAAGAAACACAATCCAAATAGTCAAGCACTCTTTTAAGACCTAACCTAGTATTAAATACTCAAAGCCAAAAATCCACACAGAAATATCCATTAGAGACTAGGGGGATTGTCTCCTTTCATGTGGAAGATAAAACTACCTCATGGGAGGTACTGTCCTGTTCCATTACTAAAACCACAGAGACGCCTGTAAAAACTTAGCCATTTGCACTAACAATACCAACTGGTTTCATGAATTATTAATCATAGTTACACACAATTTTACATGCATGGTGAAAATTATCTAGAATTATATCAATTCTATAAATTGGGACAAAAGATTTGCTCTAAAGAAACTTAAATATTAGATCCTCAAATGTACATACATGGAATTATTTTTCCAAGGGATACCTTGGAATTCTCACAAGTGGGAATGCTAGCCCCACATGTAAGCACAGATCAGAAAGGGGAAAGTGTAATTACATATACTTTAGGAATCTGTGTTAAAAAATAAACACATCAGCACAGACACAAGTGTGGGGATAGCCAGAGGGAGAAGGGATGCAGATGACATTTTGTTGAGTTGTACGGTTGGAACCTGTATGGTTTTGTGAACCAGTGTCACCCCAGCAAATTCAATTAAAAATGAGTAACTCCTACATATTTTTAGAAACTCATTCAACTTTAATTTAATAAATGTTTTATCAAGAGACAAAAAAGGGGAAAATTTAGATTCTCCAGGGACTTAAAGTTGTCTCCTGTGTAATATAAATAATTTGCAATTTCCTGGGCTTGTTTTTGAGCTATCATCTCCACTCACCTTTGCAATTCAGGCATTGGTAAGAAGAAAACATGAAGTACCAGTAAGAAAAAAGAAATATCCTCATTAGCTTGAAGGGTGGGAATTATCGACTAAAATAAAGCAATCGGCATGGAGAATATGAAAATAAAAAGTGATATAATTACAAATTTTGCAAGTCACTGTAGTTCAACAATTGTGACAGTTTTTTTTTCCAATTGAAAGCAAATTTAAGTCTGTTAAGTAAGGTCTCAAGCAGTATGTTCCATGAGAGTTGTATGTTTGGGAACAAAAACCACTATTTGTAATATGTCATATTCCAACCCATGTATCTCTATTTATTTTACTTAATAAAATAAACTGTCGTACCTCTTCTGGTCCCAGCAGAGTAAAATGAAACTTCTAATTTTCATTCAAAAGTCTCAAAGCAGAACATTTTTTTCCCATTTAATCCTCTTAGAGAAATGTTTTCATGTTGGCACTGGATTTGGGTGGCATTGTGTGAAGATTTATTTTCAACTGCTTATTAAAGGCAAAGATGATGACAGAAAATTATTTCTGGAGGAAAATATTTACTGCATCAGTCTTACATTTGTTTGCAGCTCCTGCTCACAAAATAAAAAGTGTTTCCCAGTCCAATAGCCACAATGTTGTGTAACGATCCACACAGAAAATGCTAACAGAAAAACATTACTTACAAGTATTTATGAGTGGTTTATAAACAACTAACCGAGAGTACTATGAATATTTGAGATATGTTTTCTCTTTCTTTTATCGTAAGATCAGTAAGAATTTTCATCAGACTAATTTGGACATGCTGTTTCCATCCACATCCTCATCCATCACTTAGAGTAATTAGTTCAGCCGCCTCTTTATCATGATGATAACCATGACACCAGCTCCGACTGCTCGTGCCTCGGTCCCTGCAGGTTACAGATGTATCAGCTGTGGTGTAATCATTACCAGGCACTCACAGACTAATGGGCAGCAGCTTGCTCTTTAAGTCCATACGTGCATGTGCATCTCCACTCTCCTACTTACTATTCAAGGAACCTCTGGTATTGCTCTCTGTGCTCCAGTTTCAAGGGACAGGAAAGAGAGACAAGAAGCATATTTTGTTTATTTCAATTCTGTAATACTACTTACAAGTGGTTATCTGTCTGCCTCTCTCCCCTTCTGCTGTCCTCTCTGCCACCCTTCCCCAAGCCCATGACTGATGTTTATTTGCTGGGATAGTGTTAGGGAGTAGTTAATGGTCTTGATCCGGGATTTTAGAAGGAAGGAGAGGAGTTCCAATATCTTCTCTTTGTGGTTCCTTGTGTATATGCCTGGAAAATCTCCGGTATATGCCTATAAAAAGTGGCTTCTTATGATGTAACCATCAAATTTTGAGAGACCAATAATTTGATCTTCTACATAGCCATGTTTAGACCTAGTTTTCTTAGTCTGTCTTTTTCTTAAAAATTATAAGAAGATTTTCTAAATTGTAATTTGGAGAAAGATATATGAAGCATATGTGGTATGTATGTGACATAAATAAAGAAATACCTCTGGAATCATCAGTTCTTCAAACACTAGCTCTCCACAATTTCACCTCTTGTCCCCTTTCTTTCCTTCCTTCCTTCCTTCCTTCCTTCCTTCCTTCCTTCCCTCCCTCCCTCTTTCCCTCCTTCCCTCCCTCCCTCCCTCCCTCCTTCCTTATTTTTAGAGACAGGAGTAGAAGAAGAAAGAAAGGGAGAGAAACATTCATGTGAGAGTCACATCAGTTGCCTCCCATACACACCAAAACTGTTGGACCAAACCCACAACCTAGAGATATGCCCTGACTGGGAGTCGGACCAGTAATCTTTCACTTTGTCAGACGGCATCGAACCAATTAAGCACTCCAGTCAGATCTTGTCTCCTTGTCTTTAAATTATGAAATGTGCTTCTAAAATGTTCTCATCTTGAAAGGGCATTTTCTTAAATCACAACCCCCAACTACCATACTACTTTTCTTAACTTTCTTAGAAAAAAAATATTGAAAGAATCATCTATGTTCACTGTCTCTGATTCTTTTGCAAATGTACTTCAATTAAGCTTCTGCTCTGACCTGTCCACACACACTGCACTCATAAATGCAGCCAGCTGTTTCCATTGCCAAATTCAAAGTTTAATTATCAGCCTCAATCGTATTTGTCTTGTCAGCAGCTCCTAACACAGCCATTATGCCACCTGTCTTGACATAATTCCCTCCTTTGAATTCTGGGACACTCTAAGTTTCCTTCCCACCTAATTTAGTGTTTCTTCTGAATTTCTTTCACAAGTTCCTTTTCATCTGTAACCTGTAGGCTCAGTCCTTGGAACTCTTCTCTTTTGTCCTTTGTATCTTTGTTTGTGGATGTCATGAAATTTTATGGCTTTAAACACCATCTATAAGCTGATTATTTCCCAATTTATATTTTTAATTTGTACCTTTTTTCTAAATTCTACAGTGTATAGTGCAATGCTCAATCCACATTTTCACTGGGTGTCTATCAAGGAACTCAAAATTTATATGGCCAACCTGAAGCCACTCTTCATGTCTACTTGAATGCTCCTTCTATAGATATTCCTTGCTTCCTGAATTTTCCTGGTAGCAAGTAATGCTATTCTTTCAAATGCTCGGAATACAAATCTTTGGAGTCAACTGTAATTGAACTAAAATACTTGGAGTCAACCCTGCTTCCTGTCTTCCTCTCATACTGTGTAACAAATCCATCAGCACACTCTTTGGCCTCTGCCTTTGGCACTATATCCAGAATCAGACCACTGCTCACCACCCTATTTGCTATTATTGTCTGTCATCATATCAGCTTGCTTCTGATTTGTCTTTGTCCTTCAACCCTCACTTCTCTTAACCAGTAGCTAAATTGATCCTTAAAACATAGGTTATAATGTCCCTTCTCTGCTCAGAACACTCCAATGGCTTGCCATCTCAGAGAAAAGGACAAAATCCTTAAATAGCCTCTAAGGTCTTAGATGCCAGGCCCCCTCAATATCTCTGCTGTATCTCCACTGCGCTCCTACTCTGCCAACACCACCTATCTCCCCATCTAGTTTGTTTTCCCATCACACTTATCACCATGTAGCATTTAACAATACGTCATAGATAGATAAATTGACCTCATCATTCTGACTCTTCTGACTAAATATATCCTTAGGAGTTGATGTTTCTGCCTCTTTTATTGACTGCTATATATGGATTACCTAGAATACTGTCCAGAACATAGTAGGGATTCAATAAATGTTTGCTAAAAAATAAAATAAAAATGAGAACATTACTGTGGCTCTAATCAGTTGGGGAAAATAAATATCAGTAGCATATATACACAGGATATTACTCATTTAATACTTTTTATGTTGGACCCTGGCCAGTGTGGTTCAGTACATTGAGCATCGGCCTGTGAACTAAAGGATCACTGGTTCAATTCCCAGTCAGGGCACATGCCTGGGTTGTGGGCCAGGTCCTCAGTAGGGGGTGCAAGAGAGGCAACCACACATTGATGTTTCTCTCCCTCTCTTTCTCTATCCTTTCCCCTCTGTCTAAAAAATAAATAAAATCTTTTAAAAAATAATGTTTATGTTACGTTGTGATTTTCTTTTGTATAGTCCTAAACCAGTAGTTAGTTCTGTCATTATTATTGAACATTACAGACTACTGCTTCTCCAACTAACCTATAAACTTCATGAAGGCAAACACTCTGCTCCTTTTTTTTTTGCATAATACCTTTGGTGTCTTTGTATGGCATGCTTAATGACTATTTGATAATGCATATAACTTAAAGGAGACTCACACTGTCACATCTGTCTGATTTTTACTTCTTTTTTAAAAAGCTTTAATTTTGAATGAAATTTCTATATGTCACATGATGCATCCTTAGAGATATTGTCTATTTATATTTACACTAAAATAGGCATTTTTGTCATTAGGTTTGTGGAATAGAGTTTGGCCATCCCAAGGAATGTGGTGAGGGCTGAGAGCAGAAAGTGGCTTTGACAAGCTATTAATTCCAGAATTGAAAACTGATTTTTTCTAAGTAATACATTTTAATATGCCATTCTTATTTAAAGAGAGACCAAAAAACTCTTGAGGGATTTATTTAAACTATTGAAAATATATAAATATAAATATCATGAATGTAGTTACACTTATTAGGTAAATATAAATACATATATAAACATATGTTCTTACATTTTCATCAAGACATTCATATTTAAGGAAATAAGACATAATCTGACATAGAAAATAGAAATAGACAATACCTTAATGTCACGAAAAGTATCTTTCAATAAATTTTCAAAACTCAGTATTGCTTCCTCCCAAGCAATAGTGAGAACCCTTTCTTCTAGAAATGTTTTTAATGGGCAGAGATGGGTGTGTGGGTGACACAAGAACTCTAGTCTCAGGCAGTCTCTTGCACCAAAGGGTAAAGTCTAGAAAAGATGATGTCTCCAAATAAACCAGAGCTTTCCCATGTATCCACCATTCTTGGCTGTCCTAAGGTGTGTGCCATTTTGGTGTTTTTATAAAAGTTGTGTGTGACCTTCTGTACCTCCTATTTCATTCCTGAGCTACATAGTCTGAAAAGATGCATGTTATAGCCATGAACTATGCAGGTTCTATAGTCCAATGGTCTGGATTAAAATTAAATTCCCACTACTTACTGTGTAACTTGGGAAAATATCTTCCCTTTAAGCCTCAGTTCTAGGATCTGTTGAATGGGGATAAAAATAGAGTTGATTCTTGAACATAGGTTTGAACTGTGCAGGATCACTTAAATGTAGATATTTTTCAATAAATTCAGTAAATGTTGTTGTCTTCCTTATAACTTTCTTGATATCATTTTATTTTCTCTAGCTTACTTTTTTTTGTAAGAATATTGTATACAGGATCTAACAGAAGTAATGCCATTGAGTGTGGTTGGTGGGTATGTGAATGTGTTGCACAAGACAGACAGCAATCTGAACATTTCACCTGAAATATCATCTCATGTGCTCGAGTGTGATAGTGTCATGTTACAGAACTGCATGCTTATGAATCTTGTAATAAAGAGGGGGCGTTATTTGCGCCAGGCCCTGTATAACACATATAGCATACAAATACATCTTAATTGACTGTTTATGTTATTGCAAACACTTCCAGTCAACAATAGGCTAAGAGTAATTAAGGGTTTGTGGACCCCAAAGTTACAGGTGGATTTTCAAGTGTGCATTGGTGGTCGGTGACCCTAACCCCAATGTTGTTCAAAGCTCAACTATAAGTTCCTGCCTTGTAAAGTCTTATTGAAGACTAAGTGGGATGGCTAATATTCTAAAGTCCTTAGAGCCACATCTCTGGCCTGAGGTAAGATCTCATTAAATTTTGATTGTTATTAATATTATTTAAAATATTTTGGATGAGAGTGTCTAAAAGAACGAAGTCTAAATGGAAATTCAGCATTTCCCTGGTAGCGAGCAGACCTGCACTCTCGATGTTTTTTATGGCCATTAGATTTCTACTGTTTGCTTGGCTTGGTGACAGTGTGGGCTGAGTACATTATTATTATCTCTAAATTTACTCATGTCACCTTGAGCACTTCCTATCTTCACTCTACTTCATCAAAAACATAGTCTTCATTCCATAGTTAACTCAAGTCCCACATCCTCCATAAAGCCCTTTGTGAGTAGGCCATCCATTCCACTGCTATTCACAGCTTACACAGGTCATCTGCAAAGCCATCCTCTCTGCCTTGTGACATCCACTTTCTGATGTCCTTATTATCCTCAATTATAGAATAATGTCTATATAAGGAGAGCTCTCTAGTAAGCCTCTTTCCTTCTATGGCACAGGTACACAGTGATTATTTCTTCTTGCCTGTGTTTTACTCCATTCTATTTTGTATAAGGTAATAATATAATAAGAATGACTTCTCTAAATTTCATACACAAAACATCCCTGCCTTGTGAGTTTATACTCATCCCATACACAGAAATGCATCATCATTAGTGTGCATATACACACTCATACACACACACACTTGTGACTAATAGGGTCTGAATATAGTTCCTTTTCTCAATGAATTTCAATGAAATAGAACTCAACTTATGCCTCCCACATACCATTTCCCCTGAAATTAGAGTTTGCAGCTTGTTAGTGGGGAAGCACCATGTAAAGGATTTTAGCCACTGTGTTTAGAAATGTCATGGCTTGTCTTTATTAGTAGTATAACAACCCCCCCCCCAAATATAATAGCAAGTAATATGATCATTGCCTTTGGCACCATTAAACTGGGCAGTGAACTACTTCAAATAGCTGTGAATGTTAAACATTAGTTCAGCCTTAAATAGGTTAACTTTAACAGCCAAATGTGCACTGCAGTATATCTGAACATTAAAAGCAGCTTTCAAGCTTAATTTTACAGAAATGTTAATGACCAGAACAAACTATTGAAGGCAGAAAAGAAAAGTAATTATTTCAACAGATGAAAGGAAACAGTAAATGAAGGCTCATGTTTTAAAAGGGAGGCAGTAACTTATCTCTTTTAAAGGAAATGCCCTAAACTCAAAGTACCGTGGAGATATTTACATAAGAATTATTTTTATTTGCAAATACAGTTCACATGGGAAAAATGAACAGCTCCTCTAAACTTCAGTTATTAAGTGAAACACTATAGGATTATTTATTTTCAAAGTGAAACTTAATTAGTTTTTAAATACCTAATTTAGACATTTTCTACAGTGGTGAGACATAGGAATAAATCACAGAGATAAATGGGCAGGTAAGAAAGAGAAAAATGACAAAATCTTACACTAAAAGAGCTCTGATAAGTGGAGGTAAAGGTGCCGACATGAGTACAATGCCACCAATACATGACTCTGAGAATGTGTTTAAATATTAAGCAAATGGACAAAAGACATGAAGATTGAAAAAACATCATGGTCATGGAATTGTTCTTATTATTGCTATGTTGATATTTACAAGTGGACAGTTCAAGGTGTCAATTAAATCATCAAAGTGTCAAAATAATCAAATTATAATATTGAAAAATACTTTAAGAGAATCTGAAGATTTATTTGCTAATAAAATATTTGGGTAAAACTAGATTTGCAGAAAACCAAGCCTAAAGCATATATATTGTATATAACCAAAATAATTTTTGGTACTTAGTTCTATCAGATTTTTTCTTCAGAAACAATGTAATTATGCAGCACTAGAAACAATTGCTATATTTCAATCTGAAAATTCTAAATATATAAAAATTTAAAGAGTGAAAAGTTAATTACTTAGGTGTTTCTATATCCCAGGCATTCCTAGTTGTAGACAAGATTCATAATTAATTCTTTATTAAACACATTGAGAAATGTTTCAGGTCCTACCAAGTTAGAACAAAAACTGAAATGCTTTTTCCAGTATTAAATGGCTTCTAGTGACTTAAATATTAAAAATTAGGTGAGCTGATGACCCACATAGATTGGTCCTGTGGATTAACAGAATCTTTACTATAGTTAGAAATATTTTTTTATTAAGTTATTTTATTGTTGTTCAAGTACAGTTGTCTGTATTTTCTCCCCACCCCTCCCCCCATCCCCTCCAAACCCACCTCCCTCCCTTGCTTCCCCTCTTCCCCTTGGTTTTGTCCATGTGTCCTTTGTAGTTGTTCCTGAAAACCCTTCCCCCCATTGTCCCCTCCCCTCTCCCCTCTGGCTGTTGTCAGATTGTTCTTAATTTCAATGACTCTGGTTATATTTTGTTTGCTTTTTTCTTTTGATGATTATGTTCCAGTTAAAGGTGAGATCCTATGGTATTTGTCCCTTACCGCCTGGCTTATTTCACTTAGCATAATGCTCTCCAGTTCCATCCAAGCTGTCGCAAAGTGTACCATGGTTAGAAATACGTTAAGGGTGGATTTCCGAAGGAAATTTTAGTTTTCTGAGTTAGAGGTTCAGTTCCTGGTAAACAGACCTGTGTAGTTCTTGTAGTTCACAGTTCACTGGGTCAAATGTTCCATGTGTGAGGGCTTCCAAGGTGATTTCCTTAAAACAACAATGCAAATATGGCAGTCTAACATAGTAGGCAAGAAAATACATCCTTAGGGATTCTAGAAATGTTTTTTACTGATGATGATGTATCTCCCTTAAGGCAGCTCAGCTTGGGATTGCATTTCACATTGTGTGTGTTGAGTGAAGCCATTTTAGAACACTGACTTTGTGCAATGGGAGTACAGATACACTCCGGCTACTCTTTCAGCAATAAGAAAAGGCATAACAACACTAACAAGTTCTTTTTCCTGTATGTCTCCCACCCTTTCCCAATACAATTGCTCCAGGAACAACACAAAGGTTAGGAGCAAAGACCCCCTGATTGGTCAAAAAGCCTAGTGTAGCCTTTTACTCCTGAAAAAACTTTATTCCAAATAGCCTGCTATTGACTGGAAGCCTCACGCTGAAAACATAAACATTCATTTGACACATACTTTGTATATGTATCACATAAAGCATTCTTACAACAAAGTTAGAGCTAGAGACAATAAAATGTTATTAAGAAAATCATATGAAAAAAAGAAGCACATTTCCTGTATTGATTGAAAAATACAATATGTATGTGGAACCCACACATACATATGTTGAAATCCATGTTGCCCAAGGGTCAACTGTACAGTCTACTGTCACTGCTATTTATACATGTGGGTACAACAAAACACCCAGGCCTTGTTTTTATGATTTCACAATCTCCAGGTTTTCACAACTTTGTCACATTTATATAATGGAGTGGAATGGGTACTTTGCACTTCGTTGGTATAGCATGAGTACTTCTATGAGGTTGATATTAGGAACAACAAAAAAATAAATGAGGTTTTTAAACCCAAAACAGGTAAGACTCACTTCTAGCTCCTTGTTAGCAGGACAGCTAAATGGCTTGACACATCGTTGTTCTACTAATTCAGTTTTTAAGCATTGTTGGTTGTTTTGCTGAGTGTGATATCATACTAAGCACTACAAGAGTGGTAATAATGATACAAATGTAAAGTACTACATCAAGCATTTTACAACCATTATCTCATTTAGTCTTATAACAATAGCATCAGTTTGGTACTATTACTTCCCCCTCTCTTTCTAGCTGAGAAAACAGGCTTTGAAAGGTCAAAAGGTTAAAATCACATAGCAAAGCTCAGAAGTGAACTCAGTTCGCATTCTATAGTCGGACCTCTTCACAACTATCTCTTAAATATTGGATTGGCCAAAAAGTTCATTTGGTTTTTCCATATGACAGCTGGAGTAGCATTTGTTGTCTTTAACATCATCAAAATAATTTTGTTAGGTTGTATTGTGACAGTTGTGATATCAGCGTGCATTTAAAAAAACTTATCAAAACTGGTGAATTTTTGTGAGGCATTTTAATACCAAAGATGGAAGAAAACATACAACCTTTTTAGCATATTATGCTTTATTATTTCAAAGAAGGTAAAAATGCAGCTGAAACTCAAAGAAAGATTTGTATAGTGTATGGAGAAGGGGTTGTGACTGATCAAACAGGTCAAAAGTGGCTTGTGAAGTTTTGTGCTGGACATTTCTCTCTGGATGATGCTCTAGGGTCAGGTAGACCAGTTGAAGTTGATAGCAATCAAATTGAAACATTCATTGAGCACAATCAACATCCTACCACATGGGAGGTAGCCAACATACTCAAAACATCCAAATCAATAAAGTTATTGGTACAAATGAAAAATGTATGTTTTATTTTATGGAATAAGCATAGCAGACTTTTTGGCCAACCAATGCAAAACCTGGTGCTAACGCTTGTGATAAACTGCACTATTACATCAGCATGTCACAAACCTGCAAAGTCATATTCTGAAAAAGGGCGGTTGCTGGGATGACCAGGCTCTGGCTTGTGGGGCTTCCTTACAGCAGATTCTCAGTCACATTTACTAACACAGACATACCTAAACTCTATGGTTGAATAGGTGAATGCAATTCAGGAAGCCAAGAGACAGAAACCACCAGGTTTAGCTGTATTTAGCAGTGTACACGTTCACTTAAAAACGATGTGCAATGCCATCTTTCACCAATGAAGGAGCACCATGACAAAACCTGGGTTTCAAGTTTTGTAAATGCGCCTTTTCAATATTACAGTGTCATTCTTCATCACTGCTTGACAAGGTTGTCAATCAAACCACAATCTAGTTTTGTGAGACTTCAAACAAAGACCATAGGAATGATAGTGCTGAGTTAACATTATCTTCCCACTTAAAACACTTTCCTACTTCAGCATCAATATTAACTTCAAATTCCTCTTTCAAAGCAAACAAAAATGATACACCCTTTAGTATCTCACTTGCCCACAGAAACCATAATTTATAGATCTACTGAAGATATTTGTGAAGCAGTGGCTCGAATTTATGTTTTTAAGGAATTGTAATGTAGAAAACATTGTTGAGTGTTTGGCTCCAAATATTTTGTATACTTTGTTTAGCAATAAGAGATAATGTATTTCAACATGGAATATCATCATTTTCACTTCTACTTTAGCTCAATCACACATAAAAGGCATCAAAAATCAATTTAATAAGTGAGTAATTTTAGCAAAGAAAAGCAGTAGGAATACAATATTGCCAGCCTCACCATCAGGTTTGATTTGTAAGCAAAACTGAGCCTGGATAGTATGTCAATACAAGTCTCAGTCAAGGGAGGGAGGTGGGGAGCACTGGCGGGGGGGCAGGGCTGGGAATACAAGAAAGAAAACTGTACTTGAACAAGAGTTAAATTAAAAAAAAGAAAGAAAAGTAGGCTTGAAACAGTGAAAAAAAGAAAGAAAAGCATATAATGTTCAGGGAAAGACTACGACTACTTTTTGCTCTGTTTCTCAAAACTGTCACCTGGTAAATGTGACCATAAACCCCCAAATCTACCACAACAATAAAACAGCTAATATATTGGATGTCAGCATGCACTGATATTAGGAGGTCAGTGGTTGAGGATATGGGCTTTTTCCAGGGAATGAGGTACCAAACATTTCACAAATTTCTGTGAGTATTTCACTGAGTATTTGCTAGGTGGCATCAAGGATATGGACATATGTGTTAGGCACCAGTATATCAACTGAAAATGAGGAAATGGTCCTCAAGGAATGATTTCTATGTTAGTTTCTCTTATTACTAGGATGGTAATATTTCCAGGACTATAATCATTTTGAATTGATTCTTTGGTGATAGTTAAATTATGATGCAAAATGTGTTATTTACCCCTGAAAAATAAGGTACTTGGTCACATTTGAGAGTTGGACCTAGTCACCTGGCCAACAGGTGATAGAAAAAAAACACATTTGTCTCTAAGTGAAGAAATTGATGGATTTATAAATATATCATTTATCCATTTTGGGTAAGAGTTGGCAGGAAGAAAGGGCAGAATCTTATTTTATGTTTGCAATCGACTAGGTGAAGTAAGCTAATCTGATGTGAAGAAATGAGAGGTAACTAAGGTGAATCTTTTACAACTACCTCAAGTCAAATGCAGCCAAGAGTTCTTCACAATCCTTCACAATACATTCAGATCTAAGGAGGCACGGTATTTGAGAATTATTTGATGCCTTGAATTGAGGATCCTTCTTTGGGCTCCACAGTTTTCTTAGAGCAAAGGATCATTCACCATAAAACTTTCACTGTGAGCTTTGGCTGGTGTGGCTCAGTGGATTAAGCACTGCCCTGCAAACCAAAAAGTCGTCAGCTCAATTCCCAGTCAGGGCATATGCCTGGGTTGTGGGCCAGGTCCCCAGTGGGGGGCATGTGAGAGGCAACCACACACTGATGTTTCTCTCCCTCTCTTTCTCTCTCCCTTCCCCATGCCTAAAATTAAATAAATAAAATATTTAAAGAACATTACACTGTGAAAATGTGGCCACACACGTGACTATATATGAGCATATTAGTGCTTGAATGAAAAAACAAGTAGTGGATTATATGCAGTCACTGATGAATGTGTGTTTGTGTGCTGGAAAATTCCTGGTGACTTCACTGAGCATTCCCGAAATAAAATGAAGGCAGACTACAGGGTCACTGTAATTACTGTTTTCTACTACTGGAATGCCAGAGGAATATCACAGAGCCTCTGTTATCATTTTGGGTGTCAAAATCAATAACTGCATCTTGGTATTAAAATAATAAATGTGATCCTTAAGGTAAGATGATTTTACCCCAACCTACTCCGAATTTAGAATTCAGAGAATGAATTTTGCCAAGAATGGGAAGTTCTATGTCTTTGATTCCTATATGATTATATGCCTATCTGATTACAGATATCCAATTATATATATAATATTATATATCTAATTATATATGTGTAAAATGTGGAGATATGTATTCTGCATTTTTTCTAAAAACTACCTGGAAATTAATTTTATTTTATGATATGTACATTTATAATCTAAGTCTACTCTATCAAAAGACTACTAAATCCTTTACAAATAATTTCAAATAATTTGAAGGAAACCCTTTTGTGGATTCTACTGAAGTTTTTCCCCTCAGATAGGAAGAGACAATTAGAAAAATAAGAACTATAACTTAAAAACAATTGACAGTTTTCAGAGTTTCGTCTAGAGTGATTTTGAAAACTTGTAGCCTTAAATAGGAAATATTCATGTAATTACTTTTGAAAGCTGACATTATTAATCATGCAATTCTGCCAAACATACAATCTTTTTCCTTGCTTTTTTATTTATTTTTTCCAATTTTTTTATTTAATTATTTTTCAAGTACAGTTTTCTATTACTCCCATCCCATCCCACGCCCGTGCTCCCCCCTCCCTCCCATTTCCACCCTTCTCAGTTGTTGTCCATGTATCCTTTATATATGTTCCTCTAAATCCCTCCCCTATTTCCCCTGAAATTCCCTCCCCTCTCCTCCCTGGTCACTGTCAGCCTGTTCTCTATTTCAGTGTCTTTGGTTATATTTTGCTTGCTTGTTTGTTTTGTTGTTTAGCTTCCTGTTAAAGGTGAGATCATATGGTATTTGTCCTTCAACACCTGGCTTATTTCACTCAGCATAATGCTTTGCAGTTCCATCCATGATGTTGCAAAAGGTAGGAACTCCTTCTTTCTTTCTGCAGCATAAAATTCCATTGTGTATATGTACCATAGTTTTTTGATCCATTCATTTACTGACAGGCACCTAGGTTGCTTCCAACTCTTGGCTATTGTAAATTGTGCTGCTATGAATATTGGGGTGCATAGGTTCCTTGGGATTGGTGTTTTAGGGTTCTTAGGATACAATCCTAGCAGTGGAATTGCTGGGTCAAAAGGCAAGTTCAATTTTAGTTTTCTGAGAAAATTCCATATTGTTTTCCATAGTGGTTGTACCAGTCTGCAATCCCACCAACAGTGGACCAGAGTCCCCTTTTCCCCACACCCTCTCCAACATTTGTTGTTTATTGCTTTCTTTATGATAGCCATTATCACCAGTGTAAAGTGGTATCTCATTGTGGTTTTAATTTGCATCTCTCTGATAGCAAGCGATATTGATTTATATTGATAATTTATTGGTCTTACAAAAAATAATTACTTTAGAAATATTAAAATGTGATAAGAGAATTTATGTTTAAGTTTGCCTTGAAGCAGTCAATAATATGTTACTTAGAAATATATTACCTTACAGGGAAATATATTTATTATGACATAGAATAGCAGTAATAGACATGATACCACATTATCCCCAAAAGGGATACAAAGGGATGGTGCTCCAAAACAAAGGAATATTCAATACAGGAAATAACCCAAAGCAGTACATCCTGATTTGAAATTTATGATTTTAAGAGCATTTTCCTAATTGCTTTGTTTGATCTGCAGCATAATCCCACATCTCCATTTTCCAAGCAAACACAGTCCTAGGTTTCTCCTCTTCTAATCCATCTTTCAAATGACCATCAAATTTACTTTTTAAAATGAGTGTTTTAAAAAGTGTTTTGATCATACTTGAAGACCAGTAAAATAGAGTATTAACCCCTTCCCCTGAAACTCCTCACACTCTACAGTTGGATCCCACTGGCTTTTCCTGCTGTTTCATCATTTCACTGACAAGCATCTGAAATGGCTGAAAACTAGTTAACAGGACAAAACAGCAGGCTGACTGCCCAGAACATCCCACACTGGGCTCAAATTCTAGTGTAACACTTAACAGCTGTATCCAAGTTGCCGAATTGACTCATCTTCCTCTTCCACAATGTTCTTATCTACATTTTTAACAGAATCTATCTCTTAAGCGTTTTGTGTGTATTTGTTGATTTCTTAATTTACTCATGTAGATAAATATGTCCTAGACCACCTGAGTTAGCATATAATTTAAATTTGCCAAAAAACAGTCACAGAGCGGCAAATAACAGAAAAGGTCATATAAGTGTTGACATCAGGGCATTACTCTAGAACTCAGTAAATAGTACTTGCAGGAGAAATCTCCAAAAGTCTGCATTCTGTTTACATTAAATAGATTATCAATGTACCCATTCACCCACATTTTTGGCAAGCACCCTGCTTCCTTAATGCTTTCTAGGGAAAATGTAAATGTCACCTGAAGCTATGGGTGGATGTGGGGTCTAGTGGGTGGAGGGATCCTGCCAAAAGGAAAAAGGACTCACGGACACAGACATCAGTGCACTGACTAAGAGGGGGAGTGGAGTATAATAGGGATAAGTGGTAGTGGAAAATATATACACTAAATTAAAATAGAAAGAAATGATTGACAGGAAAAACAAACAAATAAAGAAATATCACTTGAATACTTGAGGGATATTTCTTTCTTTGTGATATTTTGCTTAAAGTACGAAGGCAGAAGAGAAATAGGTTTAAATAATGCCACAAGTAAAATACAAATTAGCTGCATTGTAGGAAAAAAAATTTGTTTCAGAGGTTGTAGCCAATGGATTTGCCTCCATTCACACCTTATTTATCCCAAAAGTAGATAAAGAATGAGGGTTTGGTGGTATTAATTTTCCCACAAGAGTTAAATTCTATGGTCAACTAAATCTATAATGTTAAATTAATTGTTAAAGACAATTGTTCACTGAGAAAATTCATTGGATATTGGTGAAGTCTACACAAGAGTAATCAAGTGTTTGGGGGGTTATAGGTGATCCTGCTACAAGAAATTTTCTTTCTGTTACTTTAAAAAATAAGGAGAGAGAAAATTTAAATGCACTGCTAGAATACATCAAACCATATTGACCAGCTGCAAGTGAGAGACTGAGCTGAGCATGAGCTATCGATTTGTTTCAACTGCAGGTATTAAGGTTACTGTGGACTGAGTACTTCTGGGAAGAATAACAGATCACTGAACTCATAATATTTACAACGTTTATGGTAGAAAAAGGTAGGGAGGTTTGGGATGGGTAAAATCAACTCACAGAAGAACGTAACATGGAGTAACTTAGGGTGGATAGCCTGGGAAAGCTGATTAGAATTTCAGTAGGAAAGAATAAAGAAACAAGAATTCAAAACAATGAGGAGAGGCTTAGGAACCTCCAGGGCATCTTTAAATGTTCCAATATCTGAATTATAGGGGTACCAGAAGGGGAAGAGGAACAGCAATGAGTGGAAAAGTTATTTGAACAAATAATAAAGGAGAACTTCCTCAGTCTGGGAAAGGAAATAGACTTCCAGGAAGTCCAGGAAGCTCAGAGAGTCCCAAAGAAGGTGGACCCAAGGAGGAACACACCAAGGCACATCATAATTCATTAGCCAAGATTAAAATGAAGGAGAGAATTCTAGAAGCAGCAAGAGATAAAGGGGTAGTCACCTACAAAGGAGTGCCCATAAGACTGTCAGCAGATTTCTCAAAAGAGACCTTACAGGCAAGAAGGGGCTAGAAAGAAGTATTCCAAGTCATGAAATCCAAAGACCTACATCCAAGATTGCTCTATCCAGCAAAGCTTTCATTTAGAATGGAAGGGCAGATAAAGTGCTTGTCAGATAAGGCCAAGTTCAAGGAGTTCATCATCACCAAGCCCTTATTATATGAAATGTTAAAGAGACTTATCTAAGAAAAAGAAGATTAAAAACATGAACAGTGAAAGGACAGCAAACTCAGTTATTAACAACCACACCTAAAACAAAAGCAAACTAGGCAAACAACTAGAACAGGAGTGGAACCATAGAAATGGAGATCACATGGAGGGTTAGCAACAGGGGAGTGGGAGGGCGAGAGAGGGGGAGAAGGTACAGAGAATAAGTAGCATAGACAGGGAGGAGAAAATAGGGGGAGGGTCAGAGTAGTGTGGGAAATGTAGAAGCTAAAGAACTTATGACACATGGACATGAACTAAAGGGGGGCAATGGGGGGAGGGGGTGTACAGGGTGGAGGGGAATGAAAGGGGGAAATGGGACAACTGTAATGGCATAATCAATAAAATATATTAAAAAATAGACAAAGGTGGGAGGGAAAAAGAATTTCAGTAGGAAAAGGTGGAGTGGGATGCTCTTCCAAATGTAGAGACTGGTAGGAACAAAATAGCAATGTATAAAGCAAATAGGTACAAATGTGTAGCGATATTCAGCACACAACTTTTAGTTTAATATTCTATAGAAAGAGAAGATAAAACTGGAGAAAAAGCCCTGGCTGGTGTAGCTCAGTGGACTGAGCATTGGTCTGTGAACCAAAGGGTCCCCGGTTCACTACCCAGTCAGGGCACATGCCTGGGTTGCAGGCCAGGCCCCCACTAGGGGGCGTGTGAGAGACAACCACACATTGATGTTTCTCTCCCTCTCTTTATCCCTCCTTTACACTCTCTCTAAAAGTTAATAAATAAACTCTTAAAAAAACAAAAGAAAAAAGACTGGAGATGAAATATGAAGATATGTGGTCAAGGCAGTGACATCATGCCATTATTTTTCAGTGACATCATGCCATTAGCTTGAAGCAGGTCACAGTAGGAGAATTTTTATCATAGAATTGGGCAAATGCTACAAATCAGGGCTATTCATTTATTTATTTTATTGGGAGCCAGTTGATGAGCACTTTTCAGGATACTTCTATGTTTAAGAATTTGAATGCCAAGGTTAGGTAAATATTTATGGGAGCTGGTTGATGAATACTTTTCAAGACACTGCTCTGTTTAAGAGTTTAAATACAGGGTCATGTCAATATTTATCTTAGGCCACAAGTTTGAGGCATTGAAGAATTTCAGAAGACAAATGCTATTATTTGGCATTCATTTCCCAAGAGCTGGAAGTGAAAGCAACAGATATGGGTAGGGTTTTCAAGAGAAGAAGTATTTAGAGAAAGAAGAGTTCTGAGGAAAGAATGTTCTGGAACATCTAAACATGGAAGAGGGAAAGAAGCTTACTGCTGAAATTCTGAAAAAGGGTAGCCAAAAAGGAAAGACAAAGAACAGGATAGACAGCCAAGGCATAGATGAAAGAAATGTTTCAAGAATGAAATGTTAGCAGGGAAAGCCATTAGCTTTCAAGCATCATTTAGTTTAGAAAAGGCCTTGGGGAAAAACAATAAGCAAAGTGACATGATAGGGGTCCCATAGACTATTAGGTTTCTGTACATTTACTGCATAAGTATTTTACATTATACAAGTGCTTTACATATTGAGAATCAAAAGATCAGTATGGATCAAATGTGAAATGCGTTTTCTGAGACGTTGATTAAGGTCTAGAATAACCTAATTTTTTTAAAAAAGATTTTATCTATTTATTTTTAGAGAGGGGGAAAGGGAGGGAGAAAGAGAGGGAGAGAAACATCAGTGGCAAGAGATACATCAATCAGTAGCCTCCCATTCACCCCCTACTGGAGACCTGGCCCACAACTCAGGCATGTGCCCTGACTGGGAATTGAACCTACAACCTTTCAGGTAGCAGGCCAGTGCTCAATCCACTGAGCCACACTAGCCATGGCTAGAATAAACTCATTTTAAATAATAATTCACATATAAAAGACAGGGCAAGGGAAGAAGAAAGTTAACACTTAATGATTCAGTTCAAATACCATGCATTAATTACGGTGTTGCTGTGATTTAATCCTGGAATTATTCTTACTATCCTATGCTCTGCTGCTGACAATGAGTTCTCTTATAATTGACATCTAACATGTATATGGTGAAAAATTCTTTGATTAATATTATTTCTTTAAACCTCCTAACAAGTAATACAATTAAGTATTACTCCCATTTTACCAAGGAGGTGACCAAAGTTGAGAAATATGAAGTGATTTATCCAACATCATATATCTGACAAATGAAAAGAGTGAGACTAGAACCAAGGTCTTCTAAGTTCTGAATTATTTTTCCTATGATATGCTGTTTCACGTCTTCCCCTTGTCATAGAACTTACTAAACTACAAGGCCATGCTCTTTAATGTAATTAACACCTAAACTTAATGATTTGGTAGTTTTTGATGTATTAGGAGTGACCGAGAAATAGTGGATAACAATATGTCCCATGACCTGGGTATGAAACCTAGTTCTTTTTCTGTCAAATTTATTGGAGTGAGTGACATTGGTTAATAAAATTCTGTGTTTTCAGGTGTACAATTCTGAAACATTTTCTGTGTATTGCATTATGTGTTTGCCACCCAAATGCAAGTCTCCTGTCACCATAAATTTGACCTTCTTTACTACCCCACACCCCTTCCCTCTGATGATCACCATACTGTTGTCTGTCTCTATGAGTTTTTGCATGTTTGCTGGTCTTGTTTGTTCATCCATTGCTTTCAGCTTTGTATCACACATATGAGTGAAATCGTATGCTTCTTGACTTTTTTCTGTCTGACTTATTTCTCTTTGCATGATTTAATCAAGATCTATGTTGTTGCAAATAGCTGTACTTCATCTTTTCTTATGGCAGAGTAGTATTCCATGGCATACATGCACCACGTCTTCTTTATCCATCATCCATCAAAGGACTCTTTGGTTGTCTTCATGTCTTGGCCACCATAGATAATGCTGCAATGAGAACTGGTTCTTCTTCTGTGTGATTTTAGGTAAGAAATTTTTCCTTTCTGGGCCTCAATTTTCTCATATATAAATGAGAAATGTAGTGTGAAGATTCAATGAGCTAGTCTATGCAAAACACTAATAATAATGCCTGGCACATAGTAAGCTCTTAATGAACATTATCTCCTTTGATGACTGCATTGTGGAAAGCAAAGGCCATTTGCTGACACTCAACAGTTATTGTGTGTTTATAGTGGGGGGCTTAGATCTTTCTGGATGGATGACACTCTGATAAATAAGTGCTGGAATGTACTAAAACTGATCAAAGTCAGGTGGAATGGTAAGTTTCATGGATAAAGCAATGATCTGCACCCATCATATTATGTGTTGCCTTTTAGCTAAATGTAAATAGCCCATACTTGTAAAAGCCTACCATTTATAAAGTGTTCACACATTTGTGAAACATCTGTAACCAGCATCATGATAGTCAAAATTATAAGTTAGAACTACAAAAATTAGGAATAAAATTTCAAGTAAATTTAGAAGGAGAGATTTGTAAACGTTAATACTTTGAATGATTTAAAATCTGTTTTACAAATGGAAGCATGGATCTTTTTATATGTATAGAAAACATTTTCAATAAATTGAATGTAACAAAAAGATAGTCTCTTAAAATTATTTTTAGCAAAATTATTTCCATAGCAAATATCAGTATCTATCACTTTTGAATACAGACCAATGACTAATAGTGGAAATACACCAATCTTGGCACATGATATAAAGTGTTAATCTCTCCCTTTTCAAAAACAGTTTTGCATCAACTTTATAAATTTGTCAAGTTCATATCTCAATTCCCAAGCAGTGTTAATCATATTTTTCAGAAATCATTATACACTATTTATAAAATTTTCCCTAGAGCTGATTTTGTAAGAGAAAATAAAACATTAATTGCTACCAGATGCTGTTACTTCTTACCTGTGCATGTAACACAAAAATGGACTCAAGAGACTGAGAAAAATAAAACATAGTCACTTCATTTTTTCATTTTCTATTCCCATATCTTGCAGTTACCCTCACATTGTGGTATCATTTGTCTTTGTTTATAAGATGTCCAATCTAATGTTAAAAAGTGGTTGTTCACTTTGACGATATTTTGGGAACTTAAACTCTTTCTGTGTGTGTGTGTGGTAGGCAGTATAATGCCCCTATTTCAGGGATGACAAATTCAAATTCCTGGAACCTATGAGTATATTACCTTACATGGCAAAAGAGATGTGGTAGATGTGATTAAGTTTAAGGACATGAGATCAGGAGACTGGGCTGGATTTTCAGGATGGCTGCACTGTAATGAGGAGTCATGAAATTGGAAGGCAGAAGAGTGGGTCAGAGAGGTGCAATATCAGGTCTTAATCCACCGTAGCTGGCTTTGAGGATGGAGAGAGGGGCCTGTGAGCCCAGGAATGTAGTTGGGCTCCAGAGATTAGGGACAGCCCTCAGAGGAGAGCCAGTGAGAACACAGGTTCCTTAGTTCTGCAACCACACAGAACTGAGTTCTGCCAATAATTTGAAAGACAGGGATATAAATTCTCCCCTAGAGCCCATAGAAAGGAAAACAGACTGCCAACCCTTTGATTTTAGTCTGGTGAGGCAAATACCAGACTTCTGACCAACAGAAATGTAAGATAATAAATTGTATCGTTTTAAGCCACTAAGTTTGAGGCAACTGGTTATGGTTGCAATAGAAAACAAATACACTTTTTATAATAAATTACTTTCATATAGAGGCTAATACCGTATTTTTGGACCATAAGACACACCTAGGTTTCAAAGAGAAAATAGGAAAAAACTTGAAGCAAAAAATGTGGTAAAATATTTAATAACATAAATGATATAATATTTCACCAACATAAATATAAATAGAACTCCACAGTGGCATCAACAACCATTATTCCTCCCAAATTTGAGGGGGGTGCATATTATAGTCCAAAATATAGTGTTTAAAGATTTTGTTTTAATTTTCCCTGAAAATATGAATAAATATACATAACTTGGACCTCATAAGAAAAATTTCTATTTGTGACTATCAAAAATTCAATCTTCTAAAAAAATGCAGCCATTCTAATTTGTTGTGTGCTTCACTGAAGGAAATAAAACACATAATTATCTGAGTAGATCAATTAAAATATACAAAACAACAGATTTTTAAAACCAAGTACAAGTCTAATTCATAGACCTAAATATACAGGTTTTCCTTTTTTATCTGAAATTTGAATTACATTTACATATCTGGAAAGATAACTTTAGCTAAGGTGTTTTGAAACATCTACAATAGTCCCAACTTATCCATGGTTTCACATTCTGTGGTTTCAGTTACCCTTGTTCCACCTCAGTCTGAAAACATTAAATATGAAATCCCAGCAATAAACAAATCCTATGTTTTAAACAGCATGCCATTCTGAGTAGCATGATGAAATCTCACATAGTCTTGCTCTAGAACATGAATCATCCCTTTGTGCAATGTGACCACATTGCACATGCATTCCACCCATGAGTCACTTAGTAGCCAGATAAGTTACCAGATTGACTGTCACTGTATCACAGTTTTTGTGCACAGCTAAGCCTTATTGTACTCAATAATGGTCCTAAAACACAAGAGTAGTGATCCTGGCTATTCACATATGCAAAAGAGAAGCTGTAAACCACTTCCTTTAAGTTGAAAAGGTAAGAGTTCTCAACTTAAGGAAAGAATAAACATTGTGTGGTGAGGTTGCTAAGTTCTACAATAAGAACCAACCATCTATCCACAAAATTGCTTAATTTGTAAAATAAACGTTTTAGGTCTGTATAGGAAAAAAAGTAAATCTAGGGTGCAGCAAGCACTACCTACAGTCTCAGAAATCCAGCAGCAGTTTTGGAATATGTCCCCCTTGGATAAGGGGAGACCACAGCACACTGACAAGACACTGGGGATAGTTAATTGTGTGGATGAAACTCATGTGAAATATGGAAAGGAGGCCTTAATAGGTATGAACCTATTTGTATTGTGATTTTAAGACTTAAAAATCAAATTTTAATGGTTTATTTTACTAATAACTATGAAAATAGCCACTATTATGAAAAAGAGTATGGAGGCTCCTCCAAAAAATTAAGAATAGAGTTACCATATGACCCAGCCACCCTCTTCTGGGCATCTGCCCAGAAAATTTGAAAACTTTAATTTGCAAGACAAATGCACCCCTATGTTGACTGCAGCACTATTCATAGAGACCAAGTCATGGAAAGAATGGAAGTGTCCTTTGATACGTGATTAGATAAAGATGTGATACGTATATAACATGGAGTGTTATTCAGATATAATAAAAGATGAAATACTGCCATTTGCAACAATATGCATGGATCTTAAGGATACCAGGCTAAGTAAAATAAATCAGACAGAAAAAGCTAAGAACCATATGGTTGCACTCATATGTGGGATATAAAACTGAAGGCAATACCTGCCTGGTGTAGCTCAGTGGATTGAGCATGGGCCTGCAAACCAGAGAATCGTGGTTTGATTCCCAGTCAGGGCACATGCCTGGGTTGCAGGCCAGGTCCCAGCAGGGGATGCACAAGAGGAAACCATACATTGATACTTTTTTGTCTCTCCCTCTCTCCTTCCCTTCCCCCCAAAATTCTTTTTAAAAAACCCTGAAGGCAACAAAGGAACAGACAAATAAAAATTCACAGATACAGACAACGGTATGGTGGTTGCCAGAAGGAAGAGGGGAGGGACAGTAAAAAGGTAAGGGTGTTCAAATATACAGTGATGGAAAGAGATTTGACTTTGGGTGGAGGGAACACAGTGCAACATACAGATGATGTATCATAGAATTGTACACTTGAAACTTATGCAATCTTGTTAACTGATGCCACCTCAATAAGTGGAATAAAAAAGTAAATAAATTAAAAAATAAAATAATCTTAATAACAATTAAGAAACTCTACCTTTATTGCTTATATATACTTCTTTATAGATATTATTTATTTAATTTTTAGAGAGGGGAAGGGAAGGAGAGAAAGAGAGAAACATCAATGTGTGGCTGCCTCTCGCACTTCCCCAACTTGGGTTCTGGCCCACAACCCAGGCATGTGCCCTGACTGGGAATTGAACTGGTGACCCTTTGGTTTGTTGGCTGGTACTCAATCCACTGAGCCACACCAGCCAGGGTTAACACTTCTATTTTCAAAATAAAAAACTGATACTACTCCACATATAAATAATTCTATGTTGACAGTATAAAAATAGTCTCCTATTAGTCAATACAAAATGATTTTCATACCAACACTTAAAGGTCACATATTATTTCCATTCTACAGATAAGGAAACTAACCTTTAGAGAAAATAAATTGTCCAATGTGTTATTGATTAGTTCCTTAAATAGTGTATTCTACATTATAAAGAGCCAATGGTGTACCAGATACAATAAGTAGTATGTGGGCAAGCCATGACGAGGACTTAGAACTCTTCATTCTAAATACAATTCCCACTATACCAGTTTGCTTCTGATACCATATTTTTAAGTGAGAGTTTGCCATCTTAACAAATTGTGCCTTCCTTACTCTGAATCAGCAACATGAAGAAAGATGTGTAATCTTTTTAAATATTCTAGAGCATAGAAAACACTCATTTTCCCAATTACCTGGGGGCTGTCTTCTCAGTTCCAGGGAATAGCAAAGCAACTTATGAATGGAAGGCTCTCCAAAAAGAATAGGAAAGGGTAACAATAAATTCAGCTTTTTCATTTCCACACCCACCAAGAAGCAAAAGATTCATAAGGATTTGTAAAAAACATTGATTTGCCAAAAGCTGCTTGTAAATACTAATTTAGAGATATGATGTCTTTAGGTTATTATATTTTCCACTGATCTCAGTGATGGCATCAGGTGGCAGGTGTTGGCAGGAGCTTTCCCAGTGTGTGCTTGAGGTGACATAGTCATTTCTCACTTTTCACCAATTTGTGGTTGGTTAAATGACAGTTTAAATAGATGATGGTTGGAAATATTTCTTTGTTCATCTGCTTTTACCTTTAAAAAGTATGTGTTGTTTAAAGCCTCTAAATTAATTATATTTACTTCCCTTCCATTGCAGACTGGTACAACAACTATGGAAAACAGTATGGAATTTTCTAAGAAAACTAAAAATGAATCTGCCTTTTGACCCAGCAATTCCACTGCTAGGATTATATCCTAAGAACCCTGAAACACCCATCCAAAAGAATCTATGCACCCCAATGTTTATAGCAGCACTATTTACAATAGCCAAGAGTTGGAAGCAACCTAGATGCCCATCAGCAAATGAATGGATTAAAAAAACTGTGCTACATTCACACAATGGAATACTATGCAGCAGAAAGAAAGAAGGAGCTCCTACCCTTTGCAACATCATGGATGGAACTGGAAAGCATTATGCTGAGTGAAATAAGCCAGGTGGTGAGGGACAAATACCATATGATCTCACCTATAAGTGAAACCTAAGCAACAAAACAATCAAGCAAGCAAAATATAACCAAAGACACTGAAATAGAGAACAGGCTGACAGGGCCAGAGGGGATAAAAGAAGGGAGCTTCAGGGGAAAAGGGGAAGAGTTTACAGGAACTAGTATAAAGGACACTTGGACAACAACTAAGGGGAGTGGAAATGGGAGGAAGGTGGTGAGCACTGGGGGGTGGGCTGGGATGGGACTAAAAGACAGAAAACTGTACTTGAACAACAATTAAATAAATTTTTAAAAAATCTTTGAATTTGGATTGCCTTAGACATTACAACCATGTCAAGAGATGAAAGCATCTTACATTTATCTTTTAATATGTATTCCATTTTTTTGCTTAGAAGGCATGATATTAGATAAATGGATATAGATAGATATAGAATGATGTCCTACTTAACACAGATTTATATATGTTTGTATCACAATGTATTTATATGAACATCGTTTCCTCATAACATCCTATATATTTAAAAAGAGTCACTTAATATTTTCGATGTTTAAAAACTTTCATGTTTATATTAATTTTTTATTGAATTATCACTTGTTTTCCATAAAAAGAAATGTACTCTTTCAGGCAGGAAACTGTTGCTAAAATTCTACTTAGGCCCAAAGAGCACAAGAAGTACACAAATTAATGTTTTCAAAGTAATGTGCTACATACACATTTAATCAAAGTTATGTGCTAGAGCTTAAAAGTAATTAATATCAAAATTGTCAATTTAGCTTCTCTATTCAATAGTTCTTAATTTCTATGTATTTTTCAGAATAACGATTAGCTTTCCATATATATTTTCCATTTTGTATATCACTCCATATTTCTATTTTGTAAAGATTTCAACACAAAAATCCAACAGAACAGATGTCTAACATATATTCTTTATTTGCAGGAGTATTGTATATCTGAAACCCATATAATGTTATTAACCAATGTTACCCAATTGATTCAATAAAATAAAATAAAATTTAAAATTTTTCAAAAAAATTACATGGGGACTTGTATAATACAGGTAGGTATCGAAACAAATACATCTAGAATAAGTAAATAAAAACTTTGAAAATATTTGCTATTAGAAGATTGAACCTATAAATTGAATGTTTGAATTTTAAAAGCACAATAATTCTATGTTTATAGTAATTAATATGTATGCTTTGGGGTTCTTAGGATATACTCCTAACAGTGGAATTGCTGGGTCAAAAGGCACGTTCATTTTTAGTTTTCTTAGAAAATTCCATACTGTTTTCCATAGTGGTTGTACCAGTCTGCAATCCCACCAACAGTGAACTTGAGTCCCCTTTTCCCCACAACCTCTCTAACACTTGTTGTTTAATCCAAAAGAACCTATGCACCCCGATGTTCATAGCAGCACAATTTGCAATAGCCAAGAGTTGGAAGCAACCTAGATGCCCATTGGTAAATGACTGGATCAAAAAACTATGGCACATTTACACAATGGAATTCTATGCTGCAGAAAGGAAGAAGGAACTCCTACCCTTTGCAACATCATGGATGGAACTGGAAAGCTTTATGCTGAGTGAAATAAGCCAGGCGGTGAAAGACAAATACCATATGATATCATTGTTAACAGGAATCTAAACAACAAAACAAACAAGCAAGCAAAATGTGACCAAAGACACTGAAATACAGAACGGGCTGACAGGGTCCAGAGGGGAGAGGGGAGAGAATCACACGGTAAAAGGGGAAGGACTCACATGAACAAGTGTAAAGGACACATGGACAATAACTAAGGTGGGGGGCGGAAATGGGAGGGAGGTGGGGAGCACTGGGGGGGCAGGGCTGGGAATACAAGACAGAAAACTGTACTTGAACAAGAATTTTAAAAAAATAAAAATAAATAAATAAATATGTATGCTTTTTATCTCAACAATGAAATTCTAAACAATGAGGAAAACTAAATTAAAATAAATAGAAGTACATTAATTGATTATTTGATTTGCCATTAGACTTACATGTAAATTGTTTTGGATCAGAATAAAACAGTTTTTTAAATACTAACTACAGATTTTATCCTTGCCTAACAAATATTGCTAGATTGATGTGTAACATTGAAAAAGAAGATGGAGTAAACTATATTTTTTAAAGTACTACGTTTTATAATAAAGAAGAATCTAGTATATCAGTCCATTTTTTCCATTTGAATTCAAATGACTATATTGTTGATTACCTTAAGACTGAATACTGACTATGAAATCTAAAAATGCTACTATCAAAAAAATAAAAATAATAAAAATATTATCTCATATTATCATAATAAATTAGGCCAGAGATTTATAAGTATGACTGAGGCCACTAATGTAGAATTAGTAATATCAAGTTAGTTTATCTCATTTGAGTTCTCATATTTTAATTCAATACAATGACAAGTGGTGCTTTTAGAATTTAGCTCCCTTAAAAAGGGGAGCATACATACACATGAACAGTTCATTCATTATTTAACAAAAGCTCTTGGTTAAGTAAACAGAAATATATTCTGCTTATAACCAGTTTGTTTTATGTGTTATTACCAGTTGTTAAGCTGTTGGTCTAAATAAAGATGATTAAAAATCATAACAAATCTTGACATCAGGTGCAAATAATTTTTAAAAAGTGAAATCCTGTCATATTAATCAAGACAGGTCAGATAGCATCAAAAGTGTTGCAGAGGATCCTGACAGATTTTGATACAAGGGGGACAAAGACCCAAAAAGGGGTTGCTAAAAGTCATAAACTACTTGCTTGATCTGTCTCATGTGAGACTGTGAAATTGTGAAATTACTCCCAGAAGTGGCCTTCCTGGTAGCCAGCCATTACAAACACTGCCAGACTATGTTCTAACACGAGTTTCAGGTATGGTAATAGAAATTGAGATCAAGCTAAAGTTATTCCAAAAGTCCTTGTCATTTTAATTTACAATGTTAAATTACTTATATTAAAGGCTTTATTTTGCCACTATCTTACAAAATGGGAAAAGCAAGCTTTAATCTGGAAATACAAGATTAATAGATATAAAGACTCATATTTACCAGCAAAAACATCATTGAGGACAAATATAAAAGCATGCCTTGAACTATTTATCTGCAAAAATTGCATGAAAAAATATCTAGCTCACAGATAAAAATCACCCAAAATAAGCAATAGGGCAAACATTTGCAGGTGTTGTAAAATAACATCGTGTTTTAAAATCTTTAAGCGAATCTTGGTTTCTTAGCTCCTTGTTTGTGGCTTGTTCACCCCATCTGGATGCTTTCAGTTTAATTGTCAGAAAACTTCTGAAGAATTAATCCCCATATTACATTTGTCAATTGCTATTTCAGGTGCTGTGCACCTGTTTTATCTATCCTTCTTTCATTATTATAAAAATTAATTCTCTTTCATCAAAGGGATGCCTCAAATTGTACAAATAAACCTTACCACTAATGAAATCTTTTAGATAAGCATGAAGGTAGAGAACACTTCCAGCTTTCCAACTCACCCTATGATGCTGTAATACCCTGATGCCAAAACCAGAAAAAGACATCACAAGAAAAGAAAACAACTATGGAAGAGTATCAATTTTGAATATATATGCAAAAATGCTCAACAAAATATAGGCAATCAAAATTCAGCTATCATAAAAATGATTATATATGTGACCAAGAGTGTTTTATCCAAGAAATGAAAGACCAATTCAATAATAAAAAACAATAAAATTATCTTTTTGTCATATGACATAGTGTGATATGCAGAAACCCTCAAAACTCTACATCAATTCTATTAGAACTAATAAACAAATTCATTAAAGTTATAGGATACAGAGTTAGCATGTAAAAATAAGTTGTGTTGCTACACACTAATAAAGAACTACCATAGATTTTAAGAAAATAATCCCAATTATAAGTGCAGTACAAAGAACAAAATATCTAGGAATAAATTTAACCAAGAAGGTGAAAGATTTTTATACTAAAACTACAAAATACTTTTTAAAGATTTTATTTATTTGTTTGTTTGTTTGTTTGTTTGTTTGTTTATTTTTAGAGACAGGGGAAAGGAGGGAGAAAGAGAGAGAAAGAAACATCCATTTGTGGTTGCCTCTCAGGTGGCTCCTACTGGGGACCTGGCCTGCATCCCAGGCATGTTCCCCGGACTGGGAATCCAACCAGCAACCCTTTAGTTCCCAGCCTGCGCTCAATCCACTGAGCTATACCGGCTAGGGCTGAAACCAGGAAGAACAGGAAAAACCCTAGTGCACTGTGGGTGGGAATGCAGACTGGTGCAGCCACTGTGGAAAACAGTATGGAGTTTCTTCCGAAGACTAAAAATGGAACTGCCTTTTGACCTACTTGAAGTATACCCTAAGAACCCCAAATCACCAATTCAGAAGAAACCTATGCACCCCAATGTTCACAGCAGCACAATTTATAATAGCCAAGTGCTGGAAGCAACCTACGTGCCCATCAGTAAATGAGCAGATCAAAAAACAGTGGTACATATACACATTGTAATACTACACAGAAGAAATAAAGAAGGAGCTCCTACCCTTCACAATGGCATGGATGGAACTGGACAGCATTATGCTGAGTGAAATAAGCCAGGCAGTGAAAGACAAATACCATATGACCTCACCTATAAGTGGAACCTAATCAACAAAACAAATAAGCAAGCAAAAACAAATAAGCAAGCAAAACCAGAGACACTGAAATAAAGAACAAATTGACAGTGACCAGAGGGGATGGGGGAGGGTGATTTGGGAGGAAAGAAGGGAAGGGGTTTTCAAGAACACATGGACACATGGACAAAGGCAAATGGGGAAGAATTGAGGGTGGTATGTGGGGGTGGGTAGGGTGGAGGAAATTAGTGGCAGGAAAATAGAGACAACTCTGACTCGAACAACAAAAAAAAAATGCAAAAAAAAAAAAGAGAGAGAGTGAAACAATTGACCAAAGAGAATATAGGAGGGTTTGGTATCATTAGTCATTATAG
The DNA here is from genome assembly GCF_014824575.4 of Sturnira hondurensis. Classification (NCBI taxonomy): domain Eukaryota; kingdom Metazoa; phylum Chordata; class Mammalia; order Chiroptera; family Phyllostomidae; genus Sturnira; species Sturnira hondurensis. The sequence goes on from NW_028086172.1 coordinate 1,038,441, forward strand.
AAATGTAAATTAAAATTGCAATGAGATATCACTACACACACCCATGAGTACAGCTAAATTTTTTTAAAAGGAGAATACAATATACTGATGAAGATGTGAACAATTCAAGCCATTTATACATTGCTGAGAGGAATATCAAAATAGTGCAGCCACTTTGGGAAATAGTATGGCAGTTTGTTATAAAACTATATACATACTTACTATATGACCCAGAAATTACAATTTTGGGCATATGTCCGAGAGTCATGAGAAGTTATACCTACATAAAAACCTGTACACAGCTGATGGGAACCACCCGGGCTGATTTCAGAAGCTGTAACCCCCCATGGCTAAGGCTGAGTGAGCGACCTTGGGACCATAAGCCACTAAGGAGACAAAGCTTATCTCCCTGGCAGAAGATCCGCTTCTGCTCCTTTTACTTCATCATAACTGGCCCCCAATGCTTGATCAGTTAGCTAATGATGGGTAAGATTCCCCAAGGGGGGAATGACCTAAGACAGATACGATCATGTAGAGGCCACAGGGAAGGACTTGGGGGCTATGGAGAAAGGGGGTGATAGACCCTCACCCCTTGGCTTTGACATAGCCCAAGTCCTCATTCTGTCTACAGGAAGTCTCCTAATCTCTTGGCTTCCTTACTCTCCCTGACTAACTTAAGCCTGAAGCAAAGACAGAGGGCGGTGCAGTCCTGCGCTGGAAAGGGTGGGTTCCCTGGGTGATCAGGCCTAAGAAAGAACATGTAAAATCCCGTGAAACCTGCTTTCTTTAGAATCTCTTATTTAAATGGTAAGGGTCCGAGCAAGAACTTTGTTCCTCAAAGTTTTATGGCTCTTTAGCTATCTGACTCTGACTCAGAATAAGCCCTCATAGTTCTTTGAATGCTATTTATTGTTTGATCCTTACCTGTATTCCTGTGGAAAATGAACCCAATAAAAGCCCATTGAGGAAAAGGCTCTTGGCCCTTCTTCTTTGAGAGATCAGCCACCTTTCCTCCCCAAACAGATCATGTCTTTAATAGACTTATTCTCATCTGTGGCAGCCGAGGCGGGGGGCACCTGTGGGTGAGCACTCCCCCCCACACAGCCCTGGGTGATGTAGCTCAGTGAGTTGGGTGTTGTCCCGCAAACTGAAAGGTTTGATTCCTGGTCAGGGCATGTGGCAGGGTTGTGGGGTTAGCTTCAGTACACAGTTGGGGTGCATACAAGAGGCAACTGATCTTGATATTTCTCACACATTTCTTTCCTCTCTGTCTCCCTCCCTTCCTCTCTATCTAGAATCTATTAAAGAAAAAGATGAAAACTAAATCCTGAACATAAATGTCCATAGAAGCTTTACATGATATTCCTACAGTGGATATATACATACCATGAAGTACTACTCAGCAATAAAACAGAGAAAAACGACAACAAAAACTATGAACACAAGCAAGAATTTGGATAAATATCAAGGGAATTATGCTGTGTGAAAAAACAATCTCAAAAACTCACATGCTGACACTCTTAGGATGATGAAAAGAAATGGAAAACAGAATAGTGGTTGTCAAAAGTTAGGAATGAAGGCAGGGAGGGGGATGGCAAAAGAATGGCAGGAGAGACAGCCTTAATGGGGAGGGAACAGTATTATATCTTTTTATTGAAGTGAAACTGAGATACATTCCATGAGTTTCAGGTGTACAACATGCTGATTCAACATTTATATACATTACAAAGTGATTGCTACAATACGTAAAACCACCATCTGTTACCACACAATGTTCATTATTTTTCTGTCATGAGATCCTTTAAAACTGACTTAGCCACTTTCAAATTTGCAATATAGTACTACTGACCATAGTCACCATGCTGTGTATGACACCATCTTGATGTATTTCTTTTATATCTGGAAGTTTGTACCTCTTCACCCACTTCAGCCATTCCCCAACCCTTTCCCTTTTGGCAACCACCCATCTATCTGCTCTCTGTACCTATGAGTTTTATTTGGTTAGGTTTGTTTGATTAATTATTTATCTATCTACTTATAGATTCCACATGTAAGTGAAATCATACGGTGTTTGTCTTTCTCTGACTCATTTCACTTTGTAAAAGTCCATACATGTTGTGGGAAATGGCAAAACTGTATTTTTTGTATGGCTGAGTAGTATTCCATATAAATATATATATCACATCTTCTTTATTCATTCATCTATTGATTACCACCTAGGTTGCTTTTTTATATCTTGCCAATTGTAAATTACAGTGCACTGAACATTGGGGTGCACATATCTTTTCAATTTAGTGTTTTCATTTTTCTTTGCATAAATACCCAGTAGTGGGATTTCTGGATCATATGGTAGTTTTTAATTTTTCAATTACAATTTACATTCAGTATTATTCAGTATCTGTTTCCGAAGTGCAGCAAAGTGATTAGAAAATCATGTCCTTTACATAGTGGTTCTCCCTGCCCCCACACCCCAATTTCAGTGCCCACCTGCTCGCATACATTGTTACCGCAATTTCATCAACTATATTCCCTACGCTGTTTTCTATGTCTCTCTGACTATTCTGTAATGACCAGTTCACATTGCCTAATCCCTGCACATTTTTCACCCAGCTCCTCAACCCCCTCCCCTCTGACAACTGCAGTCTGTCCTCTGCATCTGTGTGCATGCTTCCATTTTGTGTGTTTATTTTGTTCTTCAGATTCCACATCTAAGTGAAATCAACATGATGCATTTTAACTTCATCATAAAGTACATGTGCAATGTCATTCACATTTTATTTGGCTCAATACATGGCTTTATTTTTCAAAAAAAATAATATTCAAAAGATATATTTCTCATTTTAACAAGAATCAGTAATCATTTCTAAGCACTAGGTCTTAAAGATGTAGTGCAGCATCTAAGTTTTCTCAGAAACACATAAAGGATGGGAAGCATCTTATAAAGCACAGAATATGTATACTATCGTAGTATCAATATGTATGTATCCCAAACCCTCCTCTTAACTGAAACTAGCCTATGTGGAAAGAAGGAAGGAAGAAAGGAAGGAAGGAAGGAAGGAAGGAAGGAAGGAAGGAAGGAAGGAAGGAAGGAAGGAAAGAGAGAGAGAGAGGGAGAGAGAGAGAAAGAAAGAGAGGAAGGGAGGAAGGGAGGAAGAGAGGAAGAGAGAAAGAGAGAGAGAGAAAGGGAGGGAGGGAGGGAGGAAGGAAGGAAAATATGATGCTAGTTTTATTCAAGGTGAAATATGCTTTAGATTCTTATGATCAGAAGATATTAAAACTATTCAGCTTTTCACCTGTTGCCCATGGATTGATTTAAAATGTAATGGTTCAGTGGACTCAAGTTTTGGGCTAGATGATAAATATATTGTTCCAGTGTTTCTAGGGCATGAAGGTTTCAGTGAATACATTCAATACCACATGTAAAATATCAAAAGCCCTTATTATTCTTAATGGTTTGAGAGACCAGAAGCTGTTCAAGGAAAAGCATCTTGCTTTGTGTCAATTTGTTTGACAAATCTGTGGAAAATAAAATCAAAGGCTTCACTTCACTGAGCATGCAGAACTGTCAAAATACAGCACCTGAGTCAAACTAGAGTTTTTCGGTGAAAATTAAATAGCTATTGTTATAAGTCATTTTGCACACAGTCTATTGCAACATTACTGCCAGGAAAGCCCAGATAATAAAGACTTTGAATAGCCTGCACATGAGAATTTAAGGCAAAATGCAAATTATCATTTGAGACATATCACACTGTCACCCCATTTTACAAGGCACAGTAAGAGGCAGGCTATATGAAGCATACTGTATGATATTTCTTCATTTTTCAAACATTTCTACATAATAGCAAAGCCAGCATTTTATAATTTCCAGAGCTATAAATCATTTTAAAATCATGATGATATTACTCAAAACAGATGTGAAAACATATGTTTGCTGCAGTTGTTTAAACTGCTTACTTGTCATACTTAATAAATGTTAAGACTTCTGCTTTAGCTACATTCTGTTTCAATAATAAAATTCTACTTGAGGAAAATATATTTTGTCTGGATATCACAAATGTAACCAGTAGAACTTGACATAGAAAACCTTATTTAAAAGAAAGCTTTTCTTTACAGCCAGGATATAGGTTAATATGCCACTCCTACCCATTAACATCTTCATCAGAATGTGTGACCAACCTATTTGAAGTGAACGAAACTGTGCCATTCCACAGCGAGAGATTCAGAAATGCCGGTAGATACCACTGTGTATTTTATGAAAATCAGTTACCGTACATCTGTACCAGTGCTCCAGCTGATTTTTCATAAAACACAGCAGTGTGTGCTTATGGGAGCAGCCAGGCCAGTTCTAAGTGCCATTTTGACTTATGGGGCTGCAGTTCCAAAGAAATCATATATGTTAGGTACAGCTTTATACTTTCCTAAAAAAGCCGCTTTACTCTCCCAAGCTGTCTTTTAGGTGGGAAAGAGGTCTCAGGAACCAACTGTTGTCAGGTGATGAATGAAGTTTCATCTTTAACTAGAATTTCATTACCCAAGTAAGAGTCTGGGTAGTTTCACATACCGAACTTGACTTCTTCCATTCTGACAAGTCTGAAGTGAATTGTTTATATCTCGGAGCCCCAGAGGGTAAAAGTAGATTTAAAATTTATATAAAATTTTGCATAAATATTATATGAAATAAAATAAAATATTAAACATGTGGCAAGGAAACCAACCATTGATCAATAAAATTAAAATCATATAGAATTCCAAATTCTAACTAAAATGCTCATCTAGCTTATTAGGAAGTGAGCTAAATCTAGAGAAGAAAGTTTTCTCTATTAACTGTTCAGTTCATTAAGTCTTTTATACATATATTAATTTTTATATATTTATATGTACATATAAATATACATTTATATACAACATACAATATATTTGTGTAATATTAAACATATATAAAATAGATGATACATAAATATATTATATATAAACACATTATATAAAATATAGATATATATTTATATAACATAAAATATGTTACATGTAAAATATATACTATAAATACATGATATATTTATATGTATAACATATATGTATATATTACATACATTTATATGTGTTATATATTTTATGTATGATATGTGTGTATTATGTTACACATATGCATATGTATTGTGTATTACATATATTTATATGCATCATATATTTATGTATATTGCACAATATATTTATGTGTAATATATGTAGTGCGTTACATATATGTTGCATGTATGTGATATGTATAACACATCACATATTTATGTGCAATGGAATATATTTATATGTGTTGCATATAAATACATATCTCTGTATGATATATATTTATATATATATGTATGCAATGAGCATCTTCAGTAGAGATAGAAAATATACCAGAGAGTGAAGTACATATAGACCATTTGATGATCAGATAAATACCATGTTAGTTTATGTTCTTTTGCTTAGAGTCACTGTCTAACCCATGGTGGCAGTCAGAATGCATAACTTACAAGGTGCTTACAACCATTTGATGGTTGTTTGGTATATTTTTAAAAATATTTTGAAGTATACTGATGTGTTTTCCCCTTGCCTTACCTTTGCAGCCTTTTAAGCAAAGTGCACTCAGCTTTCATATCAGGATGGCATGACTTTGAAATTCATACTTTCCCTACCTTCTTTAGACAGGATACCTTTAGAAAGAGCTGTAACTCAAGTGGATCAAAAGCCAGATCAGTGTTGTATAATTGACTGGAGTACCTTGCTAAGCTTGCCTTAGAAATGTCCAAATTAGCTTTTAAAATCACTTTTGAGGATTGAGAGGAATATCTTTCATGACAGTAACTCAGTTTTCCAAACATAACCATCCAATTGTGAGGCATTTAAAAATAGTTAACAAAGCACATGTACAATTTAAAAGAAAGACTCAAATGTTTCTTACCGTGGTGATAAAAGAGCTTTAGGGTTATGTTTCCAACCACAGGCCCAGACAAACTTCAGCCTGATTATGGAATTTATAACATCAGATAAACAAGTTTCCGATCAATACCATTTTTTTACTAATAAAATAATTTATCTAAAGCCATTATGGATCTATTCTGACTTAGGAAAATGAATGCAATATACTGGGATGTGAATTAAATTAGTATCTGATCTTCATATGTACATCAAATAAGCAGAAATCGTTTTACCTCTATTATCCCTTTGGAATTTTTTGATGGTTGGTCCATTATCCTGATCAACAATAAGTTCCTCTCTATTGCCGGACATCATAACTGTAAATAAGAGATATAAATCACTCAAAGAAAGGCAAGAAAAGAATCAGAGAAATAGCTGTTTTATTTCAATAATAACTAACATTAGCCCTGGCTGGTGTGGCTCAGTGGTTGAGTGTTGGTCTGTGAATCAAAGGACTACCAATTAGAATCCCAGTCAGGGCACATGACTAGGTTGTGGGCCAGGTCCCCAGTAGGGGGAGCTCAAAAGAGGCAACTACACATTGATGTTTCTCTCCCTCTCTTTCTCCCTCCTTTACCCTCTCTCTAAAAATAAATAAATAAAATGTTTAAAAAGACAACTAACATTAATTTTATACACTTCTTCCAAAACATAAAAATTTGTGCTTGGACAATTGTGGAATGTGATTGAGAGGCTAGTTACTGATAGGGAAATTACAAATGTCTTATATTCTCAAGACATTTTTAGAAAATTGTATAATATGTATATAATATTTGTACAATTGCCACCATAATTTCTTTCATTAATTTTAAATATATTTTAAAGAAATGTATATGTAGGGGGAGAGGGTTAAGATGGCGACAGAGTAGCACTGAGGGAACCCAGCTCTCGTGCATCTGGTGGAAAATCCAGCCAGATCTACCAAAGAACAGTATAATCAACCAACAGTTCCCCAACATTTATGAAAATAGGAGACCAGAGAGTGTGTCAGAGGAACCAAACAGCGGCAGGTCGGCAAGGAATCCAGAAGGCGAGTGAAGACAAAAGCGGCTGCGCGCCCCCAGCCTCTCAGGCTTGGGGCTGCGCCCCGGCTGGGGCGCGCCCAGGACAGACAAACTCTGATGGAGCGTGAGTACCTACGAGAATTGGCGTGCAATGGGGGCTGGCACCATCAGGGGGAAACAGGAGCCCCGTCTGAATCCAGGGCCCGGGTGCCGGTGACGCTGGAGAACCGGACTGGCAACACACTCCGTGGGGGAGAACTGACTCTCCCCTCCCCGTCTAGGCAGGCAGGTTAATACCGGGCAGAGACCCGTGGGTTTAAGTTAACAGTAAAGGGTGGCAACTGCGGATGCTATAGTCGCCACACCCCCCCCCCCAGCCCGCCAGCCCGCCAGCCCCAGGGATTTAAGAAGGACACTGTCATTGCTGGTCTTTTGGGATTGGGTTGGGCTGAGAGACAGGCTTTGTGGAGAAGTCTCTACTGGGAACGCCTGGGTCCTGCACAGGTCGGAGAAGGGCAGTGCCGGATACCGGGGGACACAGGCAGCCTCACGGGGCTGTGCGCAACCACAGACCAATCAGCAGCCTGCTAGCAAGAGCCTACAAACCTGCCCTCACAGACGTAGCAACCAGAAAAACCGGTTTGGACAGTTTGAAACCAACAAAGGAAGGGTGCTTCCTTTTTTTTTTCTTTTTTCCTCCTTCTCTAGTGTGTGTGTGTGTGTGTGTATGTGTGTGTGTGTGTGTTTTCCCTTCCCCCCTTTTTTTCTCTCTTTTTTCTTTCTTTATTTTTTTTCTTTTGCTCTCTCAACCTCTTTTGTAATTAATCTTATATCTTGTAAACTGTATTGTTGCTCTATCTTTCAATACTCTGTCCCTCATTTCTTTTCTTTTTGTCCGGTTTTAGTCCTTCTGTTCTTCCCAAATTTTCTGCTTATTCCCCTTTTCTCCTGACTTTTGCCTGTGTGTGTGTGTGTATGTGTGTGTGTGTGTGTGTGTGTCAGATTGTTTGTACGTTGCTTAGTTTTCTTTTGAGGTGTATTATTATTATTTTTGCATTATTCTTACTCTTTCTTTCGTTTCAAGAATATCTTTGTATCCCACCTCTTTCTGTACAGGTTTTTTAGTCCTGGCTGGGTATACTGTACTACCTGACAGGTTCCCACTGCTCCTTCCTCCACAGTGTTTCTGTACTTCACGTGCTTTCCTTTGCTATACTATCCAAGCTCTATAACCCCCATTTAGACAGAGCACATAGAATCTATCATGTGAGTGTTCCTCTAATATTAGTGTAAATAAGGGCTGTTCTGTACAACAGTAATACTTCATAACACATCTCTCGGACCTTAGACCACCTTACAGGTGCCTGAATTCTATTACTCTATTTACTGACGCGCTACACCCAGTTACTAACCTGGACTGTCACCTTACCTCAAATATGACCATCCGCAACCACACTGGTTTCTAGATAAAACTCCCAAGCCCCCCCTTCTTAACAAGACACTTAACTTACGCCCACCCTTTCCTAAAAGTGGTAAGCTGGGTCGAAGAGCATGGTTAACTCTATACATAGCCTAGAGATTGTCTATTTCTTCTCTGCCCACTGTGTCTGTAAATAACATAAAATAAACTTCTGCTATCATACCATTTTGCCTCCCCCACAACTGATCACACACAGACAATAAACAAAGGAGTAGGTGGAAGAGGAGAACAACAAGATACCTGCAGAAGACTACACCGGTGACTTTCACAGGTATCCTACCACAGAAGTTCACACCATAAACCCAGCAAACCAGAACAGATCAATTTAAGAAGCAGAGGACAACAAGAAGAGTATCACAAACAATGGGAAGACAAAAAAACAATCCCAAAATGAAAGAAAAGGAGGAAGCCTCAGAAAGAATATTAGATGAAATAGAGGCAAGTCAATTATAAGATGTGGAATTCAAAGCACTGGTTATGAGGAAATTCAAAGAGCTTACAACGAGCTACCAGAAACTACAGGGGAGCTACAATGAACTCTCTGCAAACTATACCAACATGAAAAAGGAAATACAAACCATCAGTAAAGGCCAAGAGGAAATGAAGAATACAATTTCTGAACTGAAGAACACAGTAGAAGGAATGAAGAATGGAATCGATATGGCGGAAGATCGCATAAGTGAGATTGAAGACAGGTTAGAAAAAATCTCCGAGAGGGAACAAGTAAGGGAAAAGAGAATCAGAAAAAAATGAAGAGAATTTAAGAGAAATGCAAGACAACATGAAACGAAATAATAACCGAATAATAGGAATTCCAGAAGGAGAGGAAGGGGAACAAGGGATAGAAAACCTACTTGAAAGAATAATAACGGAAAATTTTCCTAAGTTGAGGAGAGATAAAGTCGCATGGATCCAGGAATCACAGAGAGTCCCCAGCAGGTGGAACCCAAAGAGGCCTACTGCAAGACACATCATCATTAAAATGGCAAACCTCCCAAACAAAGAGAAAATCCTAAAGGCAGCAAGGGAGAAAAAAGAAGTGACATACAAGGGGGTCCCAATAAAGCTGGCTACTGACTTCTCAATGGAAACATTCCAAGCAAGAAGAGAATGGCAAGAAATATTCCAAGTAATGAGAAACAGAGGCCTACAACCAAGGCTACTGTACCCAGCAAGGCTCTCAATCAAGATAGAAGGACAAATAAAGAGCTTCCAAGGCAAAAGAAGTCTAAAAGAATATGCTTCCACCAAACCAGCTCTACAAGAATTACTAAAAGGGCTGTTTTAACGAAAGGAAGGAAAAGAGAGAGACAGAGAGGAACACAGGTACATAAATGGCAACGAATAAGTACCTTTCAATAATAACCTTAAATGTAAATGGATTAAATGCACAATTAAAAGACACAGAATAGCTGAATGGATAAGAAAGCACGACCCACACATATGCTGCCTACAAGAGACCAACCTCAGGTCAAAAGACCATCACAGACTAAAAGTGAAAGGATGGAAACAAATTATCCAAGCAAATGGACAAGAAACAGAAGCCGGGGAAGCAATTCTCATATCAGACAAAATAGATTTCAAAAACAGGGCCATAAAGAGAGACCCAGAAGGTCACTTCATATTGCTCAAGGGAAGAATCCACCAAGAAGACATTAACATCGTAAATATATATGCACCCAACACAGGAGCGCCCAAATATATAAAGAAAATCCTAGAGGACTTCAAAAATGATATTCACAGCAACACAATTCTAGTAGGGGATTTTAACACCCCACTGTCAAAAATGGACAGATCTTCCAAACAAAATATCAACAAAGATAGATATTAGAGCATTAAATGACACTCTAGATGAAATGGACCTAATTGATATATATAGAGCCCTTCATCCCAAAGAATCTAAATACACATTCTTTTCAAATGCACATGGAACATTTTCCAAGATAGATCACATGATAGGACACAAAACGAGACTCAACTAATTTAGGAAAATAGAAATCATACCAAGCATTTTCTCTGACCACAAGGGACTGAAATTGGAAACTAACCCCACAGGAAAAAACCAAAAACACCCAAAATCATGGAGACTGAATGGTATGCTATTAAACAACGAATGGGTCAAGATAGAAATCAGGGAAGAAATAAAAAAATTTCTGGAAACAAATGAAACTGAACTCACAACAATCCAAAACTTATGGGACACAGCGAAGGTAGTCATAAGAGGGAAGTTCATAGTGATACAGGCTTACCTAAAGAAAATAGAAACATTAAAAATAAACAACCTAACCCGACACCTCCAAGAACTTGAGGAACAACAACAGAGACAGCCCAGAGCAAGTAGAAGGAAGGAAATAACCAAGATCAGAGCAGAATTAAATGACATAGAGACTAAAAGCACAATTATAAGGAGCAATGAATCCAGGACTTGGTTTTTTGAAAAGAAAAACAAAATAGATAACCCTTTAAGTAGGCTCATCAAGAAAAAAAGAGAGAGGACCCAAATAAACACAATCAGAAATGAAAGAGGAGAGATTACAACTGATATCACAGAAATAGAAGGGATTGTAAGGAATTACTATGCAGAGCTGTATGCCAAGAAATTTGAAAACCTAGATGAAATGGACAAATTTCTAGAAAAACATAATCTTCCAAAACTCAAAGAGAAAGAAGCAGAAAACCTGAACAGACCAATAACAGCAGATGAAATTGAAGCAGTAATCAAAAAACTCCCATCACACAAAAGCCCCAGACCAATTGGTTTCATAGGAGAATTCCACAAAGCTTTTAAGGAAGAACTAACCCCTATTCTTCACAGACTATTTCAAAAAATCCAAAAGGAGCGAACACTCCCCAACTCTTTTTATGAAGCCAGCATCATCCTAATTCCAAAACCAGACAAAGACACAACTAAGAAACAAAACTTCAGGCCAATATCGCTGATGAACATAGACGCTAAAATTGTCAATAAAATATTGGCAAATCGCATCCAACAATACATCGAAAAGATCATACACCATGACCAAGTGGGATTCATCCCAGGGACGCAAGGATGGTTCAATATTCCTAAATCAGTAAATGTAATACACCGCATAAACAAAAGCAAACACAAAAACCACATGATCATATCAATAGATGCAGAAAAAGCTTTTGATAAGGTACAGCACCCATTTAGGATAAAGGTACTCAGCAAAGTGGGAATAGAGGGAGCATTCCTCAATATAATAAAGGCCATATATGAAAAACCTACAGCCAACGTCATACTCAATGGACAAAAACTAAAAGCTTTTCCACTAAGATCAGGTACAAGACAAGGTTGTCCACTTTCACCATTTCTATTCAATATAGTATTGGAAGTTCTAGCCACAGCAATCAGACAAGAAAAGGAAATAAAAGGCATCCAAATCAGAAAGGAGGAAACAAAACTGTCATTGTTTGCAGATCACATGATAGTGTACATGGAAAATCCTAAAGCCTCTACCAAAAAACTGCTCGAACTAATAAATGAATTTGGCAAAACAGCGGGATACAAAGTCAATATCCAGAAATCAAAGGCATTTTTGTATACTAACAATGAAACAGCAGAAGCAGAAATCAAGAAAAAAATCCCATTTGATATAGCAAAAAGACGAATAAAATATCTGAGAATAAACCTAACCAAGGAGACAAAAGACCTGTATGCAGAAAACTACACAACACTGAAGACAGAAATCAAGGAAGACACAAACAAATGGAAACATATACTGTGTTCATGTATTGGAAGAATTAACATCATCAAAATACCCATACTACCCAAAGCAATTTAGAGATTTAATGCAATACCTATTAAAGTGCCAATGGCATATTTCACAGACATAGAACAAACACTTCAAAAATTTATATGGAACTACAAAAGACCACGAATAGCAGCTGCAATCTTGAGAAAGAAGAGCAAAGTAGGAGGGATTACAATACCTGATATCAAACTGTATTACAAGGCCACTGTAATCAAAACAGCCTGGTACTGGCATAAAAACAGGCACATAGACCAATGGAATAGAACAGAGAGCCCAGAAATAAACCCAAATCTCTACAGTCAATTAATATTTGACAAAGGGGGCAATAACATAAAATGGAGTAAAGATAGCCTCTTCAACAAATGGTGTTGGGAGAACTGGACAGCCACATGCAAAAAAATGAAACTTGAGCACCAACTTACACCATACACCAAAATTAATTCAAGCTGGATAAAAGACTTCAATATAAGCCGGGAAACCATTAAAGTCCTAGAGGAGACCATTGGCAGGAAAATCTCAGACATTCCACGCAGCAATATTTTTACTGTTACATTCCCTAGAGCAAGGAATATAAAGGAAAGCATAAACAAATGGGATCTCATCAAAATTAAAAGCTTCTGCATGGCTAAGGAAAACAGTATCAAGATAAAAAGAGAAGCAACAGCTTGGGAAAACATATTTGCCAATGATACCTCAGAAAAAGGTTTAATCTCCAAAATATACAAAAATTCACTTGACTCCACTCAAAGAAGACAAGCAACCCGATTAAAAAATGAGCAGAGGACTTGAACAGACACTTCTGCAAGGAGTACATACAGAGGATCCAGAGACACATGAAAAGATGCTCGATATTGCTAGCTATCAGAGAGATGGAAATTAAAACCACAATGAGATACCACTTAACACCACTCAGAATGGGTATTATAAACAAAGAAACAAACAACAAGTGCTGGAGAGGTTGTGGGGAAAAGGGGACTCTGGTCCACTGTTGGTGGGATTGCAGACTGGTACAACCACTATGGAAAGCAGTATGGAATTTTCTCAGAAAACTAAAAAATGGACGTGCCTTTTGACCCAGCAATTCCACTGCTAGGAATATATCCTAAGAACCCTGAAACACCAATCCAAAAGAACCTATGCACCCCGATGTTCATAGCAGCACAATTTACGATAGCCAAGAGTAGGAAGCAACCTAGATGCCCATCGGTCAATGACTGGATCAAAAAACTACGGTACATTTACACAATGGTATTCCATTCTGCAGAAAGGAAGAAGGAACTCCTACCCTTTGCAACATCATGGATGGAACTGGAAAGCATTATGCTGAGCGAAATAAGCCACACAGTGAAAGACAAATACCATATGATATCACCTTTAACAGGAATCTAAACAACATGACAAACAAGCAAGCAAAATGTAACCAAAGACACTGAAATACAGAAGGTGCTGACAGGGTCCATAGGGTTGAGGGGAGAGAATCACGGGAGAAAAGGGGATGGACTCACATAAACAAGTATGAAGGACACATGGACAATAACTAAGATGGGGGGCGGACATGGGAGGGGCTGGGGAGCACTGGAGGCGGCAGGGCTGGGAATACAAGAAAGAAAACTGTACTTGAACAAAAGTTTAAAAAAAAAGAAATGTATATGTAAATTATCTTTTTCTCTCTATAATTAATAATCTATTTCCCAAAATGCTTCTGAAGATAATTTGCCACTTCAGTCCATAAATTTAAAATAATTATACATCATGTCACTTTATAGAGTTTTTGAACATATATATAGGAAGATTACTAGATACAATATACACTTCTGACCCCAAATTTTATATTGAAAGGGGAAAATCATGCCAATTTTCAGTTTAGCATTTAACTTTCTGTAGTTACATTTTATTAAAACACTACATCGCTGTGTATAAAATATGGTCAGTTTAAAAATCATCAAAACTTACTCATTTGTAGACAATCTCATTATCTCCTCGCACAATTGTGGAATGTGATAGAGAGCCTAGTTACTGCCAGGGGAATTAGAAATGTCTTATATAGTCAAGAGTTTTTACAACACTATATTCTTTTGGACATACTTGATTTTACTTCTAAGTGTAAGACACCATTATCTTAGCTCTGAGTTACTGTCACATAGTGCATTTCCCTATGTGCTCTACACTGACCAGCACTCAATAACAAGTTCTCTCCCTTTCCTCTCTTCTTAGATACTCATCCAAATAAAGAGTGTCTCCACAGAAGAACATGTGTTTTTCTTTCTCGATTCATTGATGGTCACCCAACTGTACTCGTTTGTCTTGCTCAGACTCTCTCCTATAAGTTGCACACAATGTGGAATGAACAGGTAGTCACTCTCCACAGAACAGTAAAGCTGGAAGACCACCACTGATCCATCCATGAATTAAACTTACTCATTAGGGCCATTAGTCTCCAGTTCTAGCTCAGCAGCCCTTAAATACGGCTGCACAATAAAAGCAAAACAAAACATGCTGCCAGGCTTTATGCCAGACTCTTAGCGTGTGCCTGGGCATCCAGATTTGTGAATGCTCTACAGCTGATTACAATGGGGAGCCAGCTTTGAGACACACTGAGCTCGCTAGGATGCTAAAAGCCATAAACAATATAGAATGTTAACAGGCTAAGTGGGACCTGGATGAATTTCCATAAGAGGGAAATCATATTCACCCTTCTGCAGCACAAATTCAAAATCGAACACCTTCCCTAGTTCCTCAGCTCTTCCCCTCTCACCAAAATAACAACAACAACAACAACAAACAACATTAGTTTGGAGAGGCTTGAAGCAATCATTATTGTGAAGTGTAAAAAATTATAGTTCAAATAAAGAATGTGCCTATGGTTACACTGAAAGAGGAACAGAACTAATTTTCCCTAAAGAAAATAGACACTTAGGAATTTAGACACTTAGGAATAGACACAATCCAATTGGATTGTGTAGGTACAGGAGATGAACAAAGGTTTTACCTAGCTCACATGGTTAATAATTATATACTAAATCAGAATCCATTGCCAGTGAATGAATACACTCAGTAAAGTCTGTATACTGGGATGGGATCAGACACCAGGAGATGATAAACGATCAAGGGAAAGCCACAGAGAATACTAGTGTTTTTACCTCACATTTCCTCAGCACTTTAAACTTCTGCAGTGTTTTCCCACATATTATTTCATTTGACCTCACAAAAATCCAGTGTCTTAGGCAGGACAGTAATTATTTTTATATTAGATGAAGAAACTCATGGTGGTTAAGGGACATACTGGACATACTCTGGCTAGTTGGTGCCAGAATTATGGCTAGATTCAAGTTTCCAATATGCCACATCCCTAACAGTAACGTGGTATTTCTGAAATTGGGTTTATGATGTAATATTTCCAACACAATAAAAAATAAGTGTAGCGAAAGCATACCAAATGTTTGTGATCCAAAATTTGAGATCGTAACAAATCATATGTTGATTCACTTTTTAATTACTCAAATCATCAGCTGCCTAAAGGACATTTTATCTTCCATCTTTAAAGGAGTCGTTGAATATAACAAGTATATTGTACCACACTAGCTGTTAAATACCAACATATTGAACTAATATGTACTCTACAAAAATGCCATCACATTATTCCCATATCCAGTGATAGCGTAAATCAAGGCCCTTCCACAGAACAAACTGTTAACATTTTAAGTTTCATTTGGTTATTCAAATTGCCTCAGCAATTAAAAAAAAAAAAGACCACTTCCAAAGGTCATGTATATATACTAAAGAGTCATCAGCTCCTCCAGCTTTGTTTCCCCACTCTGTGGCTTAAGGAAGGATTTCCTGACTGAGTGGCTTTAAATTCCTTGTTGCAGGTGATATACTCACCCATTCTGTCTGAATGGGGGTCCATCTGAGAGGGAGAGCTGGACACACTGCTGCTGGGGTGGGAGGAGGTCTGGCTCCCAGGGCGATGACTCTCTTCCAGGGACGGAGCAGGAGAAGGACTCTCCGGGATCCGCTCCTGACACAGAAGAAAACACAAAAGATTTTCCTGGTGGTTGAACCCAGAACATTGGACACGCTGATCTCTTGCTTATCCTGAAAGAACGCACATCCACAATACCTGTACTTCAACACCTATCTTTACACAAAAGCCCTTTTTTTGTGTGTGTGAAATGAATGGAATATCATGAGAGTTAAATAACAGAAGAAAGTAAAAGAGCTCAATGCCATGGCACATATGTGGTAGAGGCTCATGAACAGTTAGTTTCCATTTCCTTTCCTAAAATATGCATAAAGGATTTGCATAAAGGTGCATGGTGAAGCTTATTGGTATTGTAAGCTCTTACACTGATAAAAAGTTAATGCCAAGATCTGGAGGGGCATCTTACTCTCTAAGAAGCAGATCTCTCCAAGTTAAATGTTTGAAAACTCTGGAATAAAACTCACAAATACATGTTTAGTCTTTTCACACAGGCAAAAATATGAATTTAATATAGCTGCAATCTATCAGGACTTAAGAATTTATGTTAACTTCTGACCAAAAAATGATTTGGACACAATAATGTGTTCTCCAAACTAACACTAAAACCAACTGTCTTATTGCAATATCAATTCTTTAGTATGTGTATTGTTTAGATTTTTTAGTTTGAAATAATGAATCTGAATAAAAATAAAATATTTTTATATATGTCTATAGTAACTGTTACGGCCTTCAAGAGCTCTGTAATTATGAACATTGCTACAAAAGTCTGAAGTTGTTCACTGTGCTTATGCACCACAAATTGATGAATAAATCTGACAACCATTCAGCTACTTTGATCAATAAAAGTACCAAACTGTGGTGTTTATGCATATATGCAATAAATGTGATTGGGAGATAGATGCACTGGAATAGAAAATGTTTTTTTTCTATAAAATATTTAATTCATCCATAATAAATATCTTAAATTAAATATTCTGTCTAATGATCTACAATTACATCAATATGTTAATCCTCATAATATTAAGAACTAGTTCGTCAAATATGTGCATGTACCTTTTCACATTGATTTTGCCTGGGTGGCCCCAAATTTATAAATCCCCTAAAGAAAAACTGTTTGTTTAAATCAAAAGTAATGGCATGAGTTAAAGGTTATTATTTCATTACAAGAAGTTTACATTTTTGCATTGTCTGTCTTTGTAGCAGGCAGAATAAAGCGCCACCCCCCCCCCCCGAAGATGTCCACTGGGCCTCCTAATAGCTGGAACCTGTGAATATATCACTTCACATGGCACAGTAAACTTTTCAGATGTGATTGAGAATGTTGAGGTAGAGAAATTATGCTGAGTTATCTTGAAAGCAGAAAGGGGAGGTCCGAGGGAGATAGGATTATTAAAGGGATTGGAGAGATGCAACATTGCTGGCTTTGAGGAAGGGAACCATGAGCCAAGAAATACGAGTGGACTCTAAAAGGCAGAATAGGCAAGAAGACAGATTTTGCCAACACCTTGACTTTAGCTTAGCGATGCTAGTGTCAGACATCTGACCTGCAGAACTGTAAGATGATAAAAGTGCATTGTTTAAAGCCACTAAATTTGTCATAATTTGTTACAGAAGCAATAAAAAGCTAATATAGTAATCGATGAAGAATGCTCATTTTAAAATGGTTTTTATATTATTGTTTAGCATTTAACATTTGATATTTTTCACGAAATGAATAGAAGGCATTAAGTATATTAGCTGTAGTATTGTACACTAATTAAATCTGATAGAGTAGTCCCTGTTTTCCTGAATTGCACTTTTTGAGATTTCAGTTACCCACGGGCAACTGCAATCTGAAAACATCATATGGAAAATTCCAGAAATGAACAATGTATAAGTTTTAAATTGGGTGCCATTCTGAGAAGTGTGATGACATGTTGCTGTCTCATTCTGTCAAGCCCAGGACTTGAATCATGCCTTTGCCCACTGTATCTATTCCATACAGGGAACAAAGAATACAAGGGACTTGAATTGTGCCTGTTACTCAGCAGCTAAGTTACCCTATCGACAGTCATGGTACCACACTGTTGTGTTCAAAAAACTATTATTTTAGTTAATATTGCCATATTCTCATAACTTTCATCATAGTATATTGTTATAACTGTTCTATATTACCATTAGTTATTTTTATTAATAATCTTACAGTACCTAATTTATCAATTAAACTTTATCATAGCTATGTATGCATAGGAAAAATACATAGTATGTATAGCATCCAGTACTACCCACAATTTCAGGCACCCACTGGGGGTCTTGGCATGTAAGCCCCATGGATAAGGGGGGACAACAAATTACAATTTGTAATTGTAAATGTATGTTATACATTAAAGTCGCTATAACTTGTCATGCTGCAAAAAGAAATTTTAAAAATAAAGAATATACATTTCATTTATTCTTAGTATACAGAAAAAAATCACTGTGCACACAGGATAATATCAAAAGAAACATAAACAAAACAGAAGAAAAGAATTAAATTCTTTTGAAAAAAATCATATTTGTATTTTGGAGGAATGGCGTGGGTATGAACAGCAAGATATGGACAGCCATTATAATCTCATCAGTTGTGAGATTCAAGCTAAACTAACATGATTAAAAATATATTTTCTAATCCCTGGCTGGTGTGGCTCAGTGGATTGAGGGCCGGCCTGCAAACCAAAGAGTCACTGGTTTGATTCCCGGTCACAGCACATGCCTGGGTTGCGGGCCAGGTCCCCAGTAGGAGGCACATGAGAGGCAACCACACATTGTTTCTCTATTTATCCTTACCATCCCCTCTCTCTAAAAATAAAAATAAATAAACATCTTTAATATATATATATATATATATATATATATATATATATATATTCTAAATAGTATGGGTACACACCAGTATGCACACCCCCAAAAGCAAGTAATTTCATATATGAACTCAATTTTTTCCCTTTTGCTGTTGTGTATAGTCTCAATTATCCTACGCCTGAACTGTAGGACATTCAGTATTTGCCTTTGAATTACAACATTGGACATTTGCTGAAAAATTATGTAATTCAATGAACTACATTTATCTCTAATGGACCTGAATGAATGGATGGGAACAAAGTACAGCAGTTCCTGAGCAAAAATAGAGCGGAACAAACAAAATCAGTGTGTAGTGGCCAACAGGAATCATGCACACAGCAATACATGAGACCACAAAAATGGAAACATTTTGGGTGATTCATAAACTTGATGGTTTGGAAAAGCAAGAGAATCCAACTGACAGTGATCCTTGCTCTTGCTTACTATGCGTAATAAAAAAAAGAAAGCTCATTTTTCATTTTTG
This sequence comes from Sturnira hondurensis, assembly GCF_014824575.4. NCBI lineage: Eukaryota > Metazoa > Chordata > Mammalia > Chiroptera > Phyllostomidae > Sturnira > Sturnira hondurensis. The sequence goes on from NW_028086172.1 coordinate 1,057,960, forward strand.
AAACAAATTGGAGGAGCATCTCCATAAATAGAAAATTCTGCCCTGGCTGGTGTAGCTCAGTGGATTGAGCGCGGGCCTGCGAACCAGAGGATCGCGGTTTGATTCCCAGTCAGGGCACATGCCTGGGTTGCAGGTGGGTTCCCTGCTGGCCAACTCCCATCAGGGGACGCATGAAAGGCAACCATACATTGATGTTTCTCTCCCTCTCTCCTTCCCCTCTAAAGATAAGTAAATAAATAAAATTTAAAAAAAATAGAAAATTCTGTGGGTTATGAGCAAAATACAATGCTACAAAGAGGGATCCCCCAAAATATTTAAAATCAGCATATTGTAAAAGAATAAGAATACAAATAATTTACTCTTAAATTTCTTCTTTGACATTTTCAACAGCACAGTAGATGAAAATATGAACTAACCTTAAGAACATGATTTAGAATGGCAGTAACATTTTGCATGAATTTATATCTATGTTTTAACATTTTGTAGGCTTCACTCTCCAAATCCAAGCAAGGTTTAGTTCATTGTCATTTTCCTAAGGTATCACAAAGGACAGACTTTTTCATGTGAACTGCAGTAGATGAGTCCAACTCCTCATAACAATTAAGAATTAGATGGGTTTTATAATTCTGTGTGAAACTGGTAATGTGTAACTTCTAAAAGAATGAATAGTTCTATGAACGTTTTCTTCTTTACAAGTAAACAAATCCATTTTTCAGCGCCGTAATCAGTATGCATCTCTTTAGCTTCTTAACCATAATGTGCTTCAGTTCATTAGGTGCGTAGGGTTGTGTCTCAGCCTAGTTAACATTTCACAGCAAGTTAATCTCTTTTATCACAAATGGGAACGCAAGTGATAATGTCCTCACCATTTACCAAATACAGGGTTAACAGTACTTGCAACAAATCAATAACAGAACTTAAAAAGGAAAATTGCAAGTACAGGGATGGGAAAAAGTCATTTTACAGTTGTTCATATGGAAAATAACATAATAATTAATAAACAATACAAGAACATTGTTTCACATTCTCACAACTGTAAGCCTGCACCTGTCAACTGCTATATAAAACCTCAATCATTTTTACTCATTGATGACTTTGTTTTATTTGGCACTTAGGACTTTTACAACCTGGTTACTCTTCATGTATTTTATTCACTAGCCCCGCCCCTCATCGAAAACAGCTGTAGCTCATCTAAAACATAGCAGACATTTTCTCCAGATTCAAAGTCCTGGAGGAGGGAGATTTCTAAAATTGACAAACACTCAATGAAATTCCAGATTTTCCCTGAAGTTGTTAAAATTATCTGCAATAATAACTCACATGCTAGCATATACCTATATAACTCAAGACTCATGTATGAAAAGAAAGATGTTCTAGAAATTGCTACTTATCAGCATGTGCTATACCCCCTTCTATTTTCTTTGGGGGACCAAATTGTCAAAGGAGATGTTCATCATATCAAGTAATTTAAAAGTACATTTGAACCTCAATAAAGGATAAGGTCAATGCTTAGAAAATTCAGTTTTATACCAGGATTAATGGAATTGATTTGGTTTAAAATTCAGTTTACTGGCACTGAAGTATCAACTTACAGAAAATCTTTATTTCATCTTAGTGAATTCCTTGAGATTCTTGGAACTATGGTAGTAAACACAGAACTTATGAAGTCCTAATACATGCATATTAAACATGTGTGTACATATGCAGCAGCCTTTTAATAGCTACCATCTCAATACCAAATCGTTGCCTCTGATATTTTATCATATTGATTTTTTCAAGCATTCTGTAGTATTATGTAATATATAATTGGTCTTCTTATCTTTAATTGGGATTCAACTCTCACTCTTCCAAATGTGAATCTATTAATCAGTTACCAAAGTTTTTAATGGCATTTCATTGCTGAGGAGTTGCTTTTGGACATTTATCTGAATGCTAGATATTTTATTCATGCATTTGTCTTGCTATTTCATATTTAATTGATGTGTTCCTTCTGTACTGTGACCAGAGTTCTGCAGAAATGGGGCACACCATAACTTGACAGACTTTAATCATAAAAGCAGGCACAGGAAAATAAAAAGTGTGTGCATTGTTGCCACCAGCTTGTCTTACGGCTAAATCTGAGGAAGAGTTTGATGTCCAAGTCTGGTATCTTCAAATACTACATGAAGCACAGCATTTCATAGATCTTTATGAATGAGTTTAAGAATTAGGCTGTGTTCTACAATCAGCAATTTACAATTGCATGATATTTGAGTGGACATAGATGGACATGTCAGTGTTTTCATGAATTTAGAAGAAATGGGCAGACTGGAGGCATGTAACCATGAGAGGCCAAAACCACAGGCACACCCTGTCTGTGACCCATGGCCTCTTAAATATGATCGACTTGTGCTGGAAGAAGGTTAAGGGAATCAGGCATAATATTTGCTTATAGCATGTAAATACCCGTAAGTGGAAGAATGAATGGTTCAGTGGGAAAATGTATGGCTTCCAAATTATGGTGTGCACTTGGACCTCTGCCACCCACCCAAACACACACAGACACATGCTCGACCCCTGACTCTCAGGGCATCTTCCTCTCAGGTTTTAAAAGATAACAATAGCTTTGTTTTTCAATAGAGCATTTAGAGGAAGACTCCACTAGTGATTTTTTCAGTGAATTTGAATTATCAAATTAAAACCCTCTCTGCACTGACTTAATTTTAATGCCAGCTGTTCACATGCTAATGCCACTGCCTTGTGACCATTTCCTATCAATTCATTAATTGCCAGCTGCTCAGGCGAACAAAAAACACAGCTAATCAGATGGTGTTGAGTATCAGCCAAATAACCACTTCCTGCTGAAATGTCTTAAATACGTTGGCACAGAGAAAACAGTGGCACACTGATATTACAAGGTTTTCCACAAATACAGAAAAAACCCTTGTATTATACAATATTTAAATGTCAACTAGGAAGCAGCCTTCCTTACCAGGCAGCTATTTTAACTATTTTGCTCTCAAGATTGTGCCTCGTGCAGTGCTATAACTAAAGGTTGTATGGTTTTGCCAGCCTCATGACCATAGTGCAATTTCTAATTCATGTTATAGCTATATTAATTATTAGCTACAAATGCTAATAGCTGAGCCAACAATAAAGGAATTTGTGCCAGAAGTAAAGACTATGTGCCTGGTATAACAATAGTTCCAAACTATGTTCTGGCCAAAAGAAACCAAAGCAAGCAACAATAGCAACAAACACACACACAAAAAAACAAAACCAGAAAAGCATTTGTTTGCAACTTGTAATGTCTTTTCAAGTTTTGTAATTAAAGTCTGCCTCACTAATGATCATTTACGTTGGAAACACTCCCCAAAGTTTAATATCCGGTGAATTGTTACTTTTCATTCATTCATGCAACGCACAGTTATTGAAGGCCTAATATGCCTATTGGAGATGGAAGGAAAGCCTAGGGGTGTTTTCATATGGCCTGGAGATGCTCATACTTCAAACTAAAGACAAAATAATCCACATGTAAGTGCTCAAAGATCATTTAAAACAAAATTCAAATCAGATCAATGTTGATAATACACTGGGCACCCATTTGTGGTCCCCTCCAGATCCTTAATCCTTCTTTAGGGGCAGTGAGAACAAAGCAGCCATTATGGGTAAGCAAATACTCTCTAGGAGGCGGGCCCAGTACCTGCATGTGCATCTAATGGTGGAGGCACTCTTGGTTCTGGTGTTAAGAGGTTACACAGAGGAATGCATACAGGGGAAGTTCCAGCTTCCCTTTCTTTCTCAGACTAGCTCTTGACTGTGATATTTGTTTCTTCTTATTACTATTTATATATGAATTCTTGAGGAAAACATCAAATGATATTAGTTAACATACACTGAGTATTTACTAGATGCTAAACAGTGCTCACAGTTAGTCTCCCATTAACACTGTGAGGTAGGTACAATTATTATCCCCATTTCATTGTGAAAGGAGGCAAACTTAGAGATACAGGTAGATTGATTTACTTGCTGAAAGTCACACAGCACAGTGGTGAAACCAGGATTCAAATACAGTCAGACCCCCAGACCTCGGAGCCCAGGTTATTACTCCTCATGCCACATTGCCTCCAATGAAATCTGGTTTTAGACGTATCTTACTTGGCCAACAAACATTACAGCTCTGGCCAGAAACAGTACATAATTTTACAAAATCTTTTGGGAGTGGGGATTATGTCATTCTCTTTTTGTGTTTTTGATAAAGTGATGTAACACAGTCCTGTGCACATTGTAAACCTTTGCTAAATCTGTAGATTCTGTGTCCTTGCTCTGTGTTTTCTAACAGAAAATTGTGGCAATGATGACAAAGTCAGCCAGTGTTCAACAATAACTATCTTTTCTGGCCAACTGCAAGGCTAATTGCAATATGCTTCCTGATGTTTAAGTCTGCATTATCCTTTTTCCACAAAGATTATTAGAGACTCTGGACTTTTTGCCTACCCTAATTAATGCTCTAGAATGCTTCTTCCCAACAAAATCTGCTGCAAGAATGGAAGTGTTCTACACTTGTGCTTTATAGTAGTCACCAGAAACATGTGACTATTGAGTGCTCGAAAAGTGTCTAGCTGCAACTGAGGAACTGAAGTGTTGATTTCATTTAATTAATTTAAATCAAAAGAGCCACGTTTGGCTGGTGGGGACCATGTTGAACAGTTAGTCTGTTCATTGTTGATTGTTTTCATCCATGAAGGGAGAGAAATTTATTCAAGTATAAGTAGATGTACAATTTCTTTAAAATCCTAAGCTCTTAAAAGGCACATTAATTCTCAAAGCCCTAAAAACCTATAGTTTTCTGTTCTACTAGTGAAAAGAAAGTGAAAATAGATGCAAGTAGTAGTGAATAGTCAGCCTGGTCCATTCACCCTTGTGTTAGCTTTCACTCTTTCAGGGTGTTTTCAGGAATCGACACTTCTAACAAGCAAACTTGTTTTCACACTATGGCAGAAATATTTAGAGACTGGCAGAAGAAAGGCCCAAATGCAATTACACCCGTTCCAATTTGACATCATCCTATGTTAAGGTGGTATCATGTCAAGTGGAAAACAAACTGTTTATTTAATGTTCCTCTTTATAGAGATTTCTCAAACATTTACTTAACATGTCATCATTTTCCAAAGAAATAGAAATTAGTAGTTAAACTTGTTTGAAAAGCTTTTGTTTCTTTTTTTAATTGATGTTTTACTGCCCCTCCTCCAACTCTCCCCTCTCTCCAAAAACAAACAAAATCTTTTATTTATTTTTTTAAGGTTTTAAACCTATTTTATTTTGAATTTATTTTATTTTATTTGGTTTTATGGATATGGGGAGATTGACATGCAGAATATAATTTTAAAACCATTTCAAATCTCATATAACGCTTTAAACTGAGAGTGAAGGCCTGGAACCTGCACAAACTCCAGCCGATTGTTAGATGTTCAGTAATATTGTCAGTCAGGTGTTAAACCATTTGTGACTTGAAATTAGTCACAGTAAGAATACATACACCACAGAAACTGGCCAATGTTATAAATCAGAGGCGTTGTTTTCTTTTTAATTTCATTTTATTTTGCTTCTGAAGAGCTGGTTTAGAGGCACGCCATTGGCTGCTGACCCAAATATAAATTTAAAACCCTGAAAGGTTAAGTCTGGGATGGGAATCAGAAGTTTTTATTTCATTCTAGTGTTCAACAGTGTCTGACTAAGCAAATGTCATGAATAATGCATTAAGTTCTGTATTCATGTCAGTCTATGAACATTTGAACAAACACAACTAGATTGGGACTTTATAAAAATACATATTATATGCAAATAAGAGGCAATCACAGTTATCTGCACCCCACATCATTCTTTTAAAAAACCCTGAAAAGTTAGACACAAACATCACACTAACGAATCATGTATTAGTAATATTTTAAGCAAAGAGAATGTAGGAAAATTTATATCACTATATGTAGTTGCAATTCTTGTCATGACTCAGGAACTCTGGTCTCACAGAGTAAAAAAAACATGCAACAGTATGTTTTCAAAAATAGTACATATAAGTTCATTTTGTCTTTTTACATTTACATAATAGGATACTACGCAGCAGAAAGAAAGAAGGAGCTCCTACCCTTTGAGACAGCACAGATGGGACTGGAGAGCATTATGCTAAGTGAAATAAGCCAAGTGGTGAGGGACAAATACCATATGATCTCACCTATAAGTGGAACCTCATCAACAAAACAAACAAGCAAGCAAAATATAACCAGACATTGAAATAAAAAGCAAACTGATAGTAACTTGAGGAGGGGAGAGGGATAATAGGGGATAATAGGGGGGCTATCAAGGAATATGTATGAAGGACACATGGACAAAGCCAAAGGGGGTGGGTTCGAGGGTGGGAGGTGGAGATGGGTGGGGTGGGGGGAAATGGTGGGGTAAAAATGGAGATGACTGTACTTGAACAACAATAAAAAAAGAAAAAAATTATAACTATTAATTCTGTTTCTCTATCCCCATTATAAAAATCATCTGATGCAAAATAGGGCTTCAATAAAAAAATAGGGATAGATACACAAACTCTTTTTTTTTAAAGATTTTATTTATTTATCTTTAGAGGGGAAGGGAAGGAGAGAGGGAGAGAAACATCAATGTATGGTTGCCTGTCATCCATCCCCCGCTGGGAACTGGCCTGCAACCCAGGCATGTGCCCTGACTGGGAATCGAACTGCAATCATGAGGTTTGCAGGCCCATGCTCAATCCACTGAGCTACACCAGCCAGGCCCACAAACTCTTTAAACCAGATATAAGTGGCCTCTCCTGATTCAATTAGTTGCTAAAAAAATACATGCTTACTAACAAATGCCAAATTGGCCTACCTGAATTACTATGAAGAGTTCACATGGTTGAGAGATTAGCCCAACCAGTTTTCTAATGTAGACTCAAGTAGAAGATGTGCAAACATAAAAACCAAGTATAAAGAAAGGGAGGTCTACTTTGGAGAAAGGAAAATTTAAGCAGAGAAATATTAAAATAGGTGTTCTCGGGCCCTTTCATCACAAATTCTAAATGCTGAAACCTAATTATGGCTCATACAGCCAGTCATTCACTAACTTGCCATCCTCTATGTATCATAGTCCTCATATTCAAAACATGTAGTGCAAGGCCAGCTTCCAAAGGAAACTGTGGGGACTGCTCATGATCAGTGACCAGGTACAGGCATCAGTTTAACATGAATGATGCTAAAGAAGAGACGCGGGCGATTTGGAGGGATTCTGAAACCTTGTTACAATACCAAAGTGTGTTCCTTTTATTTCCAGGAATTTAAAAAAATAATATGGAAAAAGGGGAAAATTTCACTTAAAAGTAAAAAAAGGTACAAAAACAATAAGAATTTAATCAATAAATTTGGTACCACTTTCTGTGGCTTTTTCATAAAAAAAAATTTTGGTAATGTGTCTTAATCCCTTACTGTGTATTTCAAGGGTTTTTTTTTTCCACTTCCGAAACTGCTTTTTTTCATATTGTAAGATTTTATTTGTACAAATGTTTATTATTTTTTGATATTATTTTCATTGCTATTTATCCCCCTTATACTCTCTTCTACCTGTGCCACCCTACATGCCCCCCCCCCAATTTAGATTTGCTTTCCTGTAGCTGTGTTTTTAATTGCAGAAAGTAGGGATATAGAATGAAAATACTAACAGCCCTTTCACTATAAAGAAGCCAGCCTAGGTGTCACTATAATCACATTATATTGTCTATGCAATGGACAGTCTGTCTTCCCAAAATTTCTATGCTCAAACGCTAATACTTAATGTGATGATATTTGGTGGTGGGGCTTTTGAGTGGTGCTGGTGGAGCCCTCCTGAAAGAATCAGTGTCTTGCTAAGAAGAGACAAAAAGCTATCACTTCCTCTGTCTTTCTCTCTGCCATGCGAGGACATGGTGAGAAGATGCCCATCTACAAACCAAGAAGAGGACCCTCACCTGGAATGGAATCAGAAGGCACCTTGATCTTGAACTTCCTAGCCTCTAAAACTGTGGGAAAATAACTTCTCTTGTTTAAACCATCCAGTTTATATGATAATAAATTAGTTGATAATACCATCAACTAGATGGATTTGTCAGAAAGAGATAAAACTTCATAGTGATGACATTTCCTTCTAAACATTAAATGTTGCATTTTCTGATCATTCATATTTTGGAAGAGCATTTTATCTCTAAATGGTAAACATAAGTATGTGGTGACTTCCAATATTTTGGTAAAACAATGCATAATACTAATTTAAAAATTTAACTACCTGAGTTTTTTATGCCCAACTGCTAGAAAAAAATATCTGTAAATGTAAATTGAAAAAAAAATATGTTTTTTAAAATAGTTTCTCTATCCTCCAAGTAGTATCCTCAACTCCGAAGTTCGCCTACTGCCTGCAGGATTCTAATAGATTGAACTTTGAAGCTGTAATTCATGAAGAAGGATGGTGAAAACAAATTTCTTTTGAAATATAGTTCAACAGAAGTGTGAAACTTCGGCCTTTATAGTAGGCATCATGCACCTACTATCATGTTGATTATTGTTCTTAAAAGAAGAAGTGAAACTTGGAACATATTAACACTCATTTGTAAATTAATTAAAAGATTTTAAATTATGGTATTTCCTGTGAATTACTATTATTTTAAAACTAATAATGTTTCTATTACACAACAGCACCTTAACAAAAGCAAACAAAACTTGGCAACTATGTCAAAGAGCCTCTCACTACACACTTCAAATCTTTTTTTTTATTTCCTATCATCCTGTGATGAAAATCTGCTTCTACAGAATTGAAAAGACATTTTATAAAAGGGACTACAATATAAATATATTGTTTTCAATGTATTTTATTGAAAATAAGTATATGAAAGAAGATTTAATTTTATTCAGCATAATATAGTTTCTCTAAATTTGGCAGGTCTTAAGCCTGTGATCAAATATCAACTTTTAAAAAGTAGTCTCCAATTTTATGCTTGTGAAGGTTCTTTCTTTCTAAAAAGTTTGCATATAAAATAGACAAATAAGTAATAAACCAAAATCTAGTTATATTGCTTTAATACACTAACAATATTTTGATTAGTTAAGAAGACAATTATCCTTCCCTTTTTATCGTCATCAGCACCAATAAGCAAATTCCAATCATGAGCTGCATTCTCACACTGAGAGTCCCATTGAACTGAAACATGGATGGTTCAGGCTGACTTAGTTGTCATTAAGAAAACTACATGAATGTTCCTTTGCAGAGCCCGAAACATGCCTCTATTGAGAGTATCATGTCCTCATTTCTCAGTTTTGTGTGGAGTCACATATACTTAGTAGCCAGCCAATTTCAAATCATAGGAAACTTCTTCCATCTTTTAAATAATGTTTGTTAATGATTTTTTTCCTCAAAGACAACTCTGATTCTTGGTTTACACACTGATCATATATTCAAACAACAGGCCTATGATTTACTAGGATAGGCTGAGACTAGGAATTACACAAACATTTAGCCATAGAAATACAGAAAGCTTAACACAAATGTATCACTTTTTACTTTCCTTTCCTACAAAGTTTATGTTATAAGGTTTCTTCATTGTTTTAGAAGTTTCCAACACGGGAAATCAATCAAACAAAATGCCCAGAATCCCATTTTTTCTGCTTTCACTTCTCTCACCCCCACGTGCATCTGTTACAATCATATGAGTACTGCAAGGCCCAGTTCAAACCTATCAGCTCTAACACCTGTGATTCCCCGGCTGCTTCCCTTCTCCAAGCTCCAAGCCTGGTGAGTCTCTCTGCTGTCCATCACAGCAGGTCTTGTCAGTGCAGTTCACATGGGTATTTGTTGTTTATCTCACATTTAGTTTGTAATTCCTGGAAGTCACGGATTGTCTTTTTTTTTTAGTATATTTGATTATGCCATTACAGTTGTCCCATTTCCCCCCTTCATTCCCCTCCACCCTGCACAACCCTCCCACCCACATTCCCCCCCTTTAGTTCATGTCTATGTGTCATACTTCTTCAGCTTCTACATTTCCCATACTATTCTTGTCCTCCCCCTGTCTATTTTCTACCTACCGTCTATGCTACTTATTCTCTGTAGCTTCTCCCCCTCTCTCCTCCCACTCCCCTGTTGCTAACCCTCCACGTGATCCCCATTTCTGTGGTTCTGTTCCTGTTCTAGTTGTTTGCTTAGTTTGCTGTTGTTTTAGGTGTGGTTATTAACAACTGTGAGTTTGCTGTCATTTTACTGTACATGGTTTTTTTATCTTCTTTTTCTTAGATAAGGGACTGTCTTATTTATCAACTTCCCATATTACTCAATATGACATGTATGTATTAAGGATAGAATATTTGTTGAATAGATAAGGTAATGACGAATCAAATAAATGGGTTGCTCTGAATAACTAGAATCTTATATGCCCTTACATGATTTCCTCATGCCAGGGAAAAAATATATTAAAAAGGCTAGTTCGCACATTGAGATCATGGCTCAGTTGGTTGGAGCACCATCCTGTACACCAAAAGGTTGTGGGTTTGTTCACCAGTCTGGGCATGTACCTAGATTGCAGGTTTGACCTCCAGTCACAGCGCATACAGGAGGAAACTAATTGATGTCTCTCTCTTTCTCTCTCTCTCTCCTTTCTCCTCTCTCTAAAATCAATAAATATAGTCTCTGGTGAAGATTTTTTTAAAAGGTTATTTCATATGACACTTGGAAAGAGAGCAGAGAGGCCACATGCCAAACTAATAGGAGACACAAGGAAGGTTACAAACTATTGTTTGTTTCATTAGCTGGTGGTCATGGCATTTTTAAAATTAGTATTTTTCACTATGATAATAAAGTTCTAAATTATGGTAAATATTTGCTTAATGCTTCAGAGTTTTTTAAAGCCTATACTTTAATCACAATTCTCTCCAGACAGCCAATCACATAAAAAGGATAGATTCATACTATGACCTTTATTTTGCAGTTGAAGAAACAAGTTCAGGCAGGTTAAATGTCATATCCAATGTCAAGTACTTCTCTACAATGGCCTTTCAAAAACCAAAAAGATATACAGTGTGTACTTTGTTTCACTCCAGCAATGGGACTGGTTTTTGCACACTTTTCGCTGTCATTAGTCTGGCCACGCCTCCCACACACTGCCCATGATGGAAAAGACAGGGAGTTAGTATTAAAAGTGAGAGCTGTGATCATGGACTGAAACAAACAGCAGCAATAAAACAAAAAAACAAAACAAAATAAAACATCTCAGCAGGCCCAGTCAGAAATCAAATTCATCAATACTGTATGCTAAACAACTGGGTCAATGAGTTCCTGGTTTATACTAAAGATCTAGTAGTATTGCTAATATTTTATCAAAATTTATGTGTAATTAACACCTTTGTCCTCTTCTAAATCATGATTCTTACCTTTATAACAGAGGCCCCAGCTCTGGAGAGTGGGCTGTGAATCTGGGCTGCAGCAGCCATGTTGGCAATAGTATTTAGATGGTTCATCTGATTCATTGCCATGGCAACTGATGCAGGAGGTAAGCTAACTGGAAGTAGAGGATGAGGCATCATCATAAATGGCAGATCCAGTCCTAAAAGAGACAGTGCATGTTAAATTATTATATCTGTAAAATTATTTTGACAGGGGGAAATCACATCAAAATCACATGCAAAATTGATGCAAAGAAAAAATAATTTATTGTTGTTGGATTTTTAAAAACTCAAATTTTATTATATTTTATTATCTCTTTGGGCAATTAATATTATCTATGGGATTTAATATTGTTTATATTTCTAAAAATGTTCCTATCTTACCCTGGCCACTGTGGCTCACTTGGTTGGAGCATCATCCTGTAAAGTGAAAGTATGTGGGTTCGATTCCTGGTCAGGGCACATGCCTGTGTAGTGGGTTCAATCCATGGTCAGGGAACATACAAGAGGCAACCGATCTTGATGTTTCTCACATCGATGTTTCTCTCCCTCCTTTCCCCCACTCTCTAAAATCAATATGCATGTCCTCCGGTGAAGATTAAAATAAATGTTTTTTTGGTTAATGCTTTCAACGTCTTTCATCCCATGCCCTCCCTTCCCTTTCTGGCAGCTGTCAGTCTGGTCTATGTAACTAAGCTTCTGTTACTGTCTTGTATGGGACAGGGTAGGGCTGGGTGAGGGAGGGGAAGGGGAGAAAAGTGGGAACAACTGTAACAGCTTAAACAATAATAAAAAACAAGATAAAATAGAAGTTCCTATATCTACATACTATTATTTATCATTAACCCTTGTTCTCATTCTCACTTCCAAAGTATTTATAAGCTGCAGTCCTTTTACTTCTAAAAAGGAGCAAAAGTCTTTAAGCCACACGTCATTTCATTTAATGAAAAGGAGTAACTACCTTAAATAAACCATAGGACTTCACAATCTATTTTGAACTATTGCCTCAGCAGTAACCTTGCATTCTTTTGGACAGAGGCCCAGAAACCAGGTACATAGATGTTCTAAGACATCTTTGCCTATAATGTTCCTAAATTATTACAGATTATAGAAATTCTATGGTCACCAATGTTTGTGTTGGTTCTAGATGAAGTTAACAACTATTAATAACACTCCTTTTTCTTCTTTGCTATCCTCTTTTTCCCCTCCAACCTCACAACAGCAGAAGAACAACAATGAATCTATAGGGAGTACACATTCAGAGGTACCCTAAATCTCAGTCCTCAATCAACAATAACAGTAATACAAATACTCTAAATACATATATTTGGGACAAAAAAAAGAGGTTAGAATGGAGAAATAATGTTAATTAATTTGAGGTCCATCTGCTGAGTTCAACAATGATGATTGAATTAAAGCCATAAAAAATTATTCACAGGCAGCATAATGCAAAACAACAAAACAAAAAACGAGACTCAGATAGGACAGGCCTCATACAACACCAAAGGGAGTATCTCAAAGGAACTCCTAAATAAAAAGCAATCATCAATATTTCTGATAGAGACAGTCACACAATACACTGCTATCAAAATTACACAAAGATTTTAAAAAGCAAGAAGCTTAAAATCTGCATGGACTCCAAGAAGGGAAACACACACTGTGCACCCTATGAGCCCCAGTCCCATGAGAATATTAATAAAGCATTGTAAACTATTCTCCTATCACTTCACTTATGACTCACTATGTAGACATTTTTAGGGGCAATCTACCAAACTGAACTTTTCAGTTATGAAACATATGTCATATGATTATTAATTTATCAGCAAAGCCTCAAAACTGTGTAAACATTGCATTCCAAATGGCTTTGTGCATCAATTCCCTTTTAAACTGGAAGTTTATTTTCAGTTAGCCTTCCAAAGTTCCTTTGATGCATATGCATTTTCTATTTTACCCACCATACAACTTTGCTATAATGATGTCATATCCCATAACATAGATCAAGTTAATCACTGTTTATCTTTCCCCTAAAACCTTCACTTGAGGCTCAATTCATAACAACCATCAATGACTTAAAACGCCTTCTATATAAGGCTCTCATTTACCACTGACCTAAGGTAATTTAGAGACTTCAATTCTTTGTATACTCAGTGTTTTGGTAGCAAATTGATCAAACTGTACAGGAGAAGTAGCCCTAGTGTCTCCATTTACTACTCAAATGCTTAAATAAGCTTTTATTCAATTGGCAATTTCCTGGGCAGTGTAATAACTTTTCCTTATTCTCCAAAGATTTTCAGCATCACTCTGACACCATCTGGCTGGATCAGGTTCTAATGCCCTGTTAAACTCCAAATGACATACAAACTATATGCAAACTACAAACAGAATTTAACATCCCATGGACACTTTTAAAATCTAATGTATCCAACATTTCAAATGATCATTAAGGGCTTAAAAGTCACCCTTTTAGATCATAATCTAATAACTAATCATCATTGGACTATAGCACCCTCTACTCTAAGCTAATGTTTGCATTACAGGACACTAACACTTTGCACATGCAAAGCCTAAGCAAATACTGAATTATGTAAGTTAACCTTTTCCCAAACATGCAAACATTACATTGCAGCCATCAATAGTACACTATACTCCAGCAATCTGGCTCATTCAGTCACACACTAGAAATGGACAAAGACTTTTTATTAATATGGTAATGAAAACAATTTTTTCAAAGATTATGAAAATGGGTCATCTCTTTCCTGCCTACCTTGAGGACATCATGAAAGCTACTGTAAGCATTGTTTTAAACACATCTTGGTATTCTGGAAAATACTGTAATGTTTATGTAACTTCATCATGCCACTTGCTCCTAACCATAAAGGCTACATACTTTAGTAATACTCTAGTCCTCCCTCTGAAATACCACATTCATTCAATTTCCAAGTCACATTAACCCCCGTAATATCTCACCATTCGTATAGTCAGGCACCAATTCCATTGCAACTGACAGTCTCCATTATTACTGTTGTTGTCAGTTTGCATTGTTTTGTTTTTTTTTAATATTGCAATTTCTTTTTTCCTAAAGAGTATATTCATTTATTTTTAGAGAAGGGAAAGGAGGTAAAAAGAGAAGGAGAGAAACATCAACGTGTGGTTGCTTCTCACACACCCCCTACTGGGGACCTGGCCTGCAACACAAGCACTTGCCCTGACTGGGAATCGACTCTCAACCCTTTGGTTCACAGGCCAGCACTCAATCATCTGACACACACCAGCCGGGTTTTTTTTTGAAAATAATTTTTTTGTTAGATTAAGAATAAGAAATATAGGGGGAGAAAGAGGATGATGACAGAGTAGGACAGAGCAATTCCAGTTCCTGTACACATGGTACAAAATCCTGGCAGATCCACTAAGGAACAGCGCAATCAACCAACAGTTCCCTAACATTTATGAAATTGGGAGACCAGAGATTGTGATGGATGAACCAGACAACTGCAGGTCAGTTGGGTCTCAGGGATGTGAGTAAAGACAAAAGCAGCAGCGGTGGGGGCCGGCACCCTCGGCCAGCACCTAACGGCCTCAGTGCCACTGCCACGGTCAGGGTCCAGAGGCATCAGTCTGGGACCAGTGCCCCAGGCATCTACCACATAGTACTCTTCAGAAGCCCAGCACTCAGCTGGTCTACAGCAGACTCTTTGGGAGCCTTGGGCCTGCTGCGGGATCCTTGGGAGAGAGCTGACTCCCTCCCTCCCCGTCTAAGCAAGGCTGGGCAACACCGAGCAGAAACCTGTCTGCTTAAGTTTACAGAGAGGGTAACAAGGACAAAGGGCCGTGTTCAACTGCAGACTCTGTGGACACCAGCACGCCAGCCCAGGAGAATTGAGAGGAGCATTGTTGTCACTGGTCTGGCTGGGGACTGGACTGGGCTGAGAGGCAGGCTTTCTGGAGAAGTTTTTATTGGAAAGTGGACTGAGGTGTTCTCCTGCAACAGCAGCTTCCCTTGCTTCCCACCCAGCCTGGCAGCCATCCAGAGGAGGGGCGGAAGCACCTGAGTCCTGCCACAGGACTGGGAAGGACTGTGCCAGATCCCGCGGGCCCCTAAGCCTGTTGGGTATGTGGGCGCCTGCACCCCAGTCCGATAGCCTGGATGGCGTGCGTGTGTGTGCCCACACACCCGTACCCCAGCCCACAGAGCGGTCCTGCTGCAACCAGAAAAACCAGTTTGGACAATTTGAAACCAACAAGGGAAGGTTTTTTTTTTTTTAGTAACTTTTTTTGTAATCTTATATTTTTTAAATTTCATTATTGCTTTATCTTTCAATACTTTGTTCCTCTCCTTTCTTTTTTCCTGTTTTAGTCCTTCTTCCTTTCTTCCCAAACTTAATGCTTTTTCCTTCCTTCTCCTGCCTTTTTTGTCTGTTTGTTTGTTTGTTGCTTTGTTTTCTTTTACCCACAAGAGCCACAAACAACTGGGAACTGTGAAAGGACCAGAGTGGGAACC
Organism: Sturnira hondurensis; assembly: GCF_014824575.4. NCBI lineage: Eukaryota > Metazoa > Chordata > Mammalia > Chiroptera > Phyllostomidae > Sturnira > Sturnira hondurensis. Next base: position 1,073,899 of record NW_028086172.1, read on the forward strand.
AAAGAGGGAGCATCTGAATAATAGAGACAGAGAGACAAATTTCACTTCACTATAGCAGAGAAGCCTCAAGTTGCTGCATAGATGTATTATTTTTTTCACTATTCTCACTTCTTTTATATTTTAATAGTATATTTGTATTCCTCCTCTTGCTGTACAGGCTTTTTAGTCTTGGCTGGATATATTGTGTTATTTGACAGGTTTCCCCTGTTCTTTCCTCCACAGTGTATTGCTAATTTTCTATACTTCATGCCATGTGTTTTCCTTTGGCACACTACCCAAAGCTCTATACCCCTTATTCAGACAGGTCACACAAAGTCTGTCATATGATTGTTGCTCTAATATTACTGTAAATAATAGCTGTTCTATACAACTGTAAATAGTTCACAATACATCTCCCGGATCTTAGCTCACTTTACAGATTCATGAATTCTATTACTGTAGTGATAAACTCTATTTGCTCACACACTACACTTAGCTACTATTCTTTACTCTCAACTTACCTCAAAATCTGACCGCCCAAAACCTCACTGCTTTCTAGATGCAACTCACAAGCCTTCCCTACACAACAAGAGACTTATCTTTTGTCCATTCTTTCTTGAAAGTGGCAAGTTGGGTTGAAGACTGCCCTTAACACTAAATATAGCCTAAAGATCTTCTAACTCTTCTCTACCAGTTATGTCTCTAAATATCATAAAATACTCTTCTGCTGTCATGAACCATTTTCCCTCCACCTCCAACTGATCACACATGCACAAAGAAAGGAGTAGGTGGAAGTGGAGAACATCAAGAAAACTGCAGGAGACTGCACCACCAAATTTCACAGGTATTCTACCACAGAAGTTCACACCATAAACCCAGGGAGTCAGAACACATCAATTAAGAAGCTGAGGCTAACAAGAAGAGTCTCATAAACAATAGGAAGACAAAGAAACAATGCCCAAATGAAAGAAAAGGTGGAAGTCGCAGAAATAATCTCAGGAATAAAAAGCAGGATCAATGAGGCAGAGGATCAGATCAGTGAGTTGGAGTACAAAGTAGAAAAAATTTCTCAGAAAGAGCAAGGAAAGGAAAAGAGGCTCAGAAAGAATGAAGAGGGATTAAGAGAAATGCAACACAATGTGAAACATAATAATATCCAAATAATAGGAATACCAGAAGGAGAAGAAGAAGAACAAGGGATAGAAAACCTATTTGAAAGAGCAATAATGGAAAATTTTCCTAATTGGATGAGGGAAAAAGTCACACAAATAGAGGAATCACAGAGAGTCCCAATCAAGAGGAACCCAAAGAGGCCCACTTCAAGACACATCATCATTAAAATGGCAAAATTCCAAGGCAAAGAGAGAATCGTAAAGGCAGCAAGGGAGAAAAAGGAAGTAACATACAAGGGAGCTCCAATAAGGTTAGCTACAGACTTCTGAATGGAAACACTCCGAACAACAAGAGAATGGCAAGAAATATTCCAAGTAATGAGAAACAGAGGCCTACAACCAAGGCTACTGTACCCAGCAAGGCTCTCAATCAAGATAGAAGGCCAAATAAAGAACTTCCATGACAAAAGAAGTCTAAAGGAATATGCCTCCACCAAACCAGCTCCACGAGAAATACTAAAAGGACTGCTTTAAGGAAAGGAAGGAAAAGAGAGACACAGAGAGGAACACAGGTACATAAATGGCAATGAATAAGTACCTATGAATAATAACCTTAAATGTAAATGGATTAAATGCTCCAATCAAAAGACATAGAATAGCTGAATGGATAAGAAAGCATGACCCACACATATGCTGCCTACAAGAGACACACCTCAGGACAAAAGACCATCACAGACTAAAAGTGAAAGGATGGAAACAAATTATCCAAGCAAATGGAAAAGAAAAAAAAAATCCGGGGTAGCAATTCTCATATCAGACAAAATAGACGTCATAAAAAGGGCCATAAAGAGAGAGTCAGAAGGTCACTTCATAATACTCAAGGGAAGAATCCACCAAGAACACATTAACATTGTAAATACACATGCACCCAACATAGGAGCACCCAAATATATAAAGAAAATCCTAGAGGACCTCAAAAATGATATTGACAGCAACACAATTATAGTAGGGGATTTTAACACCCCACTGTCAAAAATGGACAGATCTTCCAAACAAAATATCAACAAAGATATTGTGGCATTGAACAACACCCTAGATGAAGTGGACTTAACTGATATATATAGAGCCCTTCATCCCAAAGAATCTAAATACACATTCTTTTCAAATGCACATGGAACATTTTCAAAGATAGACCACATGATAGGACACAAAACGAGCCTCAACAAATTCAAGAAAATTGAAATCATACCAAGCATTTTCTCTGATCACAAGAGACTGAAATTGGAAACCAACCCCACAGGGAAAAAAACCAAAACCCCCAAAATCATGGAGACTGAATGGTATGCTATTAAACAAGGAATGGGTCAAGATTGAAATTAGGGAGGAAATCAAAAAGTTTCTGGAAACAAATGAAAATGAACTCACAACAACCCAAAAGTTATGGGACACAGGAAGGCAGTCCTGAGAGGGAAGTTCATAGCAATACAGGCTTACCTAAAGAAAATAGAAACATTTCAAACAAACAACCTAACCCGACACCTGCAAGAACTCGAAGAACAACAACAAAGACAGCCCAGAGCAAGTAGAAGGAAGGAAATAACCAAGATCAGAGCAGAATTAAATGACATAGAGACTGAAAGCACAATTCTAAAGATCAATGAATCCAGGAGTTGGTTTTTTGAAAAGATAAACAAAATAGACAAGCCTTTAAGTAGGCTCATCAAGAAAAGAAGAGAGAGGACCCAAATAAACACAATCAGAAATGAAAGAGGAGAGATTACAACTGATACCACAGAAATAGAAAGGATTGTAAGGAATTACTATGCAGAGCTTTATGCCAATAAATTTGAAAACCTAGGTGAAATGGACAAATTTCTAGAAAAATATAATCTTCCAAAACTCAATGAAGAAGCAGACAACCTGAACAGACCAATAACAGCAGATGAAATTGAAGCAGTAATAATAAAAAAAAAACTCCCGTCACACAAAAGCCCTGAACCAGATGGTTTCCCAGGAGAATTCTACAAAGCATTTAAGGAATAGCTAACCCCTATTCTTCACAGACTATTCCAAAAAACCAAAATGATGGGAAACTCCCAAACTCTTTTTCTGAAGCCAGCATCATCCTAATTCCAAAACCAGATAGAGACACAACTAAGAAAAACTTCAGGCCAATATCACTGATGAACAAAGACACTACAATCCTCAACAAAATATTGGCAAATAGCATCCAACAATCCATCAAAAAGACCATACACCATGACCAAGTGGGATTCATCCCAGGGATGCAAAGATGGTTCAATATTTGCAAATCAGTAAATGTAAAACAACACATAAACAAAAGCAAAGACAAAAACCACATAATCATATCAATAGATGCGGGAAAAGCTTTTGATAAGGTACAACACCCGTTTATGATAAAGGCACTCAGAAAAGTGGGAGTAGATGGAGCACTCCTCAATATAATAAAAGACATATATGAGAGACCTATAGTCAACATCATACTCAATGGACAATAACTTAAATCTTTTCTACTAAGATCAGGAATAAGAAAAGATTGTCCACTTTCACCACTTCTATTCAATAAAGTATTGGCAATTTTAGCCACAGTGATCAGGCAAAAAAAGGAAATAAAAGGCATCCAAACTGGAAAGGAGGAAACAAAACTGGCATTGTTTGCAGATGACATGATAGTGTACATGGAAAGTCCTGTAGACTCTACCAAAAACTGCTCAAACTAATAAGTGAATTTGGCAAAACAGCAGGTTACAAAGTCAATGTCCAGAAATGAAAGGCATTTTTGTATACTAACAATGAATCAGCAGAAGCAGAAATCAAGAAAAAATCCCATTCCATATAGCAAAAACAAAATAAAATAAAGTATCTGGGAATAAACCTAACCAAGGAGGTAAAAGACCTATATGCAGAAAACTACACAACACTGAAGACAGAAATCAAGGAAGACAGAAACAAATAGAAACATATACCATGTTCATAGATTAGAATAATTCACATCATCAAAATGCCCATACTACCCAAAGCAATTTACAGATTCAATGCAATACCTGTTAAAGTGCAATGGCATATTTCACAGACATAGAACAAACACTTCAAAAATTTATATGGAACCATAAAAGACCCCAAATAGCAACTGCAATGTTAAGAAAGAAGAACAAAGTAGGAGGGATCACAATACCTGATATCAAACTGTATTGCAAGGCCACTGTAATCAAAACAGCCTGGTACTGGAATAAAAACAGGCACATAGACCAATGGAACAAAACAGAGAGCCCAGAAATAAACCCAACTCTCTACAGTCAATTAATATTCGACAAAGCGGGCAGTAACATAAAATGGAGTAAAGATAACCTCTTCAACAAATGGTGTTGGGAGAACTGGACAGCTACATGCAAAAAACTGAAACTGGAGCACCAACTTACACCATACACCAAAATAAATTCAAGGTGGATAAAGACTTAAATATTAACCATGAAACCATTAATGTCCTAGAGAATAACATTGGTAGGAAAGTCTCAGATATTTCACGAAGAAATATTTTTACTGATATATCCCTGAAAGCAAGGGACATAAAGGAAAAATAAACAAATGGGATCTCCGCAAAATTAAAAGCTTCTGCGCAGCTAAAGAAAACAGCATTAAGAGATCGGGGAAGATGGCGGCGGAGTAGGACAAAGGATTTCGCTTCTCTCCACGTGCCAGAGAAGGACCTGGCTGATCTGTGGAAGAACACAGCAGATGCTAAACTGGGACCCAGCATATAAGAAGGCAGGACTCCAGAGACTGTAGCGGACACTGAATGACCAGAGGTTGAGGAGAGGAGACGACCACAGATCAACAAGGTACGAGGGAGCAGCACAGAGGCGGTGGCGGGGCCCCCTGCCAGGCCAAGCCAGGGCCCGGGCTGGCCGCCCAGGTCTCTGAGAGACGAGGGTGGGCAACACTGTCTCTGGGAGAGAACTGGTCACCGGCACCACCCCTGTCTGGCAGGGCGCAGATTGGAAAACACCATAAGAGATGGGTCTTCTAGTAGTGGCAGAGAGAGGAGTGAGCATTCAGAAGCAAGCTCCGATAACCCGTAGAGTCAGGTTGCTGGCTTGGGAGAACTGAGAGTTGCCAGAGCACTCCCTGCTGCGAGGGGCCCGTGCCTGCCTGCGAGCAGTCCCGGGGAATCTCGGGCTGCTGTCAGGGCCTCCAGAAGTGGGTCAGTTTCGAGCTCCATCCCTACTGAGCCGGCACAGACCAGCTCCATCCCTGCTCGCAGGTGGCGAGGCTGCGCAGACCGCCTGCATCCTTGCTCAGCTGGCGCAGACTAGGAGACACTGTGAGTCAAGCATTGATCTTCGGCTTGACCAGCTGCAAGTCGCTCACGCCTGCCCCACGCCTGCCCGGTCCCTGAGTGGCCTGCGCCATCGCCGGCTCGGGCTCCTTCAGCCGCGCTCGCCTCCCGGGCCCCCGGTTTCCTCGACCACGAGTAGCGAGCACGTTCCCGGCACCCGGGCGACCCGCATCATCACTGGCGCCGACTCCTTCAGCCACAAGCGCCTTCCAGGCCCCCCGGCTTCATCGGCCTCGGGTCTCCTGTGCCTTCCCGCCCCCGAGGGTCCCTGAGCAGGCCATCTACTCAGGGAACTGCCAGTCGCCCGTGCTTTTCCGGTGGGGCAGGGTCTGCGCTGACTCTTGGCTTGGGGAATTGAGAGTCGCCCAGGTGATCCCTGTGGCACAGGACCTGCACTGGCTGGCGAATAAATTCGGGGAGTCTCTGGCTGCTGGCTGGGCCCCTGGAAGAGAGCAAGTCACCAGCTTCACCCCTACTCAGTTGGCACAGACAGGGAAACACAGGGAGTCGGGCTGTTGCTGTTGCTTTGGGAGAATTGTGAGTTGCCCTGTGTATTCAGCCACAACACAGGGAAAGGTCCACACCCAAGCCTACGAGAATAAGAAAGCCAGGCTGGGAGCATGCAACCTCATGTCAGACCAGGGCTGGGAAGCCTGGGAGAAAATCTGCTCTCAGTAGGGTGTGGGTGAGAGGCGCCAGTCTGGATCTTGGGAGGTACTGGCAAGACCAGTTGAGTGTACCAAGGTGCGAGAAGAGCCACAATAACAGCCCCTCAGGCAGCTGCAGTTAGTGAGACCAAACGGGTTGACTCGCTGGACACCAACCGGAGGAGTAGTGGGAGCAGAGAAGACCAAGATACCTACAGGAGACTGCACCACTGAATTCCACAGGTATCCTACCACAGGAGTTCACGCCATAAACTCGGGGTACCAGAACAGATCAATCTAAGAAGCTGAGGCCAACGAGAAGAGCAGCACAAACAATGGGGAGACAAAGAAACAATCCCCAAATGAAAGAAAAGGAGGAAGCCACAGAAAGAATGTTAGATGAAATAGAGGCCAGTCAACTATCAGATGTGGAATTCAAAGCACTGGTTATCAGGAAATTCAAAGAGCTTACAACGAACTACCAGAAACTACAGGGGAGCTACAATGAACTCTCCACAAATTATACCAGCATGAAAAAGGAAATAGAAGCCATCAGCAAAGGCCAAGAGGAAATGAAAAATACAATTTCTGAATTGAAGAACACAGTAGAAGGTATGAAGAGTAGGATTGATGAGGCGGAGGACCGCATAAGCGAGCTCGAAGACAAGGTGGAAAGAATCTCCCAGACAGACGAGGTAATGGAAAAGAGAATCAGAAAAAATGAGGAGAGTCTAAGAGAAATACAAGACAATATGAAACGTAATAATATCCGAATAATAGGAATACCAGAAGGGGAAGAAGAAGAACAAGGGATAGAAAACCTACTTGAAAGAGTAATAACAGAAAATTTTCCTAAGATGAGGGGAGAGAAAGTCACACGAATCCAGGAATCGCAGAGAGTCCCAGGCAGGTGGAACCCAAAGAGGCCTACTGCAAGACACATCATCATTAAAATGGCAAAACTCCAGGACAAAGAGAGAATCCTAAAGGCAGCAAGGGAGAAAAAGGAAGTAACATACAAGGGGGTCCCAATAAGGTTGGCTAATGACTTCTCAACGGAAACATTCCAAGCAAGAAAAGAATGGCAGGAAATATTCCAAGTAATGAGAAACAGAGGCCTACAACCGAGACTGCTTTATCCAGCAAGGCTCTCAATCAAGATAGAAGGCCAAATAAAGAGCTTCCAAGACAAAAGAAGTCTAAAAGAATACGCCTCCACAAAACCTGCTCTACAAGAATTACTAAAAGGGCTGCTTTAAGGAAAGGAAGGAAAAGAGAGAGACAGAGAGGAACACAGGTACATAAATGGCAATGAATAAGTACCTTTCGATAATAACTTTAAACGTAAATGGATTAAATGCACCAATTAAGAGACATAGAATAGCTGAATGGATAAGAAAGCATGACCCACACATATGCTGCCTACAAGAGACTCACCTGAGGACAAAAGACCACCACAGACTGAAAGTGAAAGGATGGAAACAAATTTTCCAAGCAAATGGACATGAAAAAAAAGCCGGGGTAGCAATCCTCATATCAGACAAAATAGACTTCAAAAAAAAGGCTATAAAGAGAGACCCAGAAGGTCACTTCATAATACTCAAGGGAAGAATCCACCAAGAAGACATTAACATCATAAATATATATGCACCCAACACAGGAGCACCCAAATATATAAAGAAAATCCTAGAGGACCTCAAGAAAGATATTGACAGCAACACAATTATAGTAGGGGATTTTAACACCCCACTGTCAAAAATGGACAGATCTTCCAAACAAAATATCAACAAAGATATAGCAGCATTAAACGACACTCTAGAAGAAATGGACCTAATTGATATATATAGAGCCATCCATCCCAAAGAAACTAAATACACTTTCTTTTCAAACGCACATGGAACATTTTCAAAGATAGATCACATGATAGGACACAAAACCAGTCTCAACAACTTCAGGAAAATAGAAATCATACCAAGCATCTTCTCTGATCACAAGGGACTGAAATTGGAAACCAACCCCACAGGAAAAAACCCAAAACACCCAAAATCATGGAGACTGAATGGTAGGCTATTGAACAATGAATGGGTCAAGATTGAAATTAGGGAGGAAATCAAAAAACTCCTTGAAACAAATGAAAATGAACTCACCACAACCCAAAATTTATGGGACACAGTGAAGGCAGTCCTGAGAGGGAAGTTCATAGCGATACAGGCTCACCTAAAGAGGATAGAAACATTTCAAACAAACAACCTAACCCAACGCCTGCAAGAACTCGAGGAACAACAACAAAGACAGCCCAGAGCAAGTAGAAGGAAGGAAATAACCAAGATCAAAGCAGAATTAAATGACATAGAGACTAAAAGCACAATTCTAAAGATCAATGAATCCAGGAGTTGGTTTTTTGAAAAGATAAACAAAATAGACAAACCTTTAAGTAGGCTCATTAAGAAAAGAAGAGAGAGGACACAAATAAACACAATCAGAAATGAAAGAGGAGAGATTACAACTGATACCACAGAAATAGAAAGGATTGTAAGAAATTACTATGCGGAACTGTATGCCAAGAAATTTGAAAACCTGGGTGAAATGGACAAATTTCTAGAAAAATATAATCTTCCAAAACTCAATGAAAAAGAAGCAGAAAACCTGAACAGGCCAATAACAGCAAATGAAATTGAAGAAGTAATCAAAAAACTCCCATCACACAAAAGCCCTGGGCCAGATGGTTTCACAGGAGAATTCTACAAAGCTTTTAAGGAAGAGCTAACCCCTATTCTTCACAGACTATTCCAAAAAATCCAAAAGGAGGGAAAACTCCCCAACTCTTTCTATGAAGCCAGCATCACCCTAATCCCAAAGCCAGATAGAGACACAACAAAGAAAGAAAATTACAGACCAATATCACTGATGAACATAGATGCTAAAATCCTCAACAAAATATTGGCAAATCGCATCCAACAATATATCAAAAAGATCATACACCACGACCAAGTGGGATTCATCCCGGGGATGCAAGGATGGTTCAATATACGCAAATCAATAAATGTAATACACGAAATAAACAAAAGCAAAGACAAAAACCACATGGTCATATCAATAGATGCGGAAAAAGCTTTTGATAAGGTACAACACCCATTTATGATAAAGGTACTCAGCAAGGTGGGAATAGAGGGAACATTCCTCAATATAATAAAGGCCATATATGAAAGACCTACAGCCAACATCATACTCAATGGGCAAAAACTAAAAGCTTTTCCACTAAGATCAGGTACAAGACAAGGTTGCCCACTTTCACCACTTCTATTCAATATAGTATTAGAAGTTCTAGCTGCAGCGATCAGACAAGAAAAGGAAATAAAAGGCATCCAAATCGGAAAGGAGGAAACAAAACTGGCATTGTTTGCAGATGACATGATAGTGTACATGGAAAACCCTATAGCCTCTACCAAAAAACTGCTGGAACTAATAAATGAATTTGGCATAACAGCGGGATACAAGGTTAATATCCAGAAATCAAAGGCATTTTTGTATACCAACAATGAAGCAGCAGAAGCAGAAATCAGGAAAAAAATCCCATTCGATATAGCAAAAAGAAAAATAAAATATCTGGGAATAAACCTAACCAAGGAGGTAAAAGACCTGTATGCAGAAAACTACACAACACTGAAGAAAGAAATCAAGGAAGACACAAATAAATGGAAACATATACCGTGTTCATGGATTGGAAGAATTAACATCATCAAAATGTCCATACTACCCAAAGCAATTTACAGATTCAATGCAATACCTATTAAAGTACCAATGGCGTATTTCACAGACATAGAACAAACACTTCAAAAATTTATATGGAACCAGAAAAGACCCCGAATAGCTGCTGCAATTTTGAGAAAGAAGAACAAAGTAGGAGGGATCACAATACCTGATATCAAACTGTATTACAAGGCCACTGTAATCAAAACAGCCTGGTACTGGCACAAAAACAGGCACATAGACCAATGGAATAGAACAGAGAGCCCAGAAATAAACCCAACTCTCTACAGTCAATTAATATTCGACAAAGGGGGCAATAACATAAAATGGAGTAAAGACAGCCTTTTCAACAAATGGTGTTGGGAGAACTGGACAGCTACATGCAAAAAAATGAAACTTGAGCACCAACTTACACCATACACCAAAATAAATTCAAGGTGGATAAAAGACTTAAATATAAGCCGTGAAACCATTAAAACCCTAGAGGAGAGCCTTGGCAAGAAAATCTCAGATATTCTACGCAGCAATATTTTTACTGATACGTCCCCTAGAGCAAGGAACATAAAGGAAAGAATAAACAAATGGGATCTCATCAAAATTAAAAGCTTCTGCATGGCTAAGGAAAACAGTATCAAGATACAAAGAGAAGCAACAGCTTGGGAAAACATATTTGCCAATGATACCTCAGATAAGGGTTTAATCTCCAAAATATACAAAGAACTCATTCGGCTCCACTCAAAGAAGACAAGCAACCCGATTAAAAAATGGGCAGAGGACTTGAACAGACATTTCTCCAAGGAGGACATACAGAGAATCCAGAGACACATGAAAAGATGCTCGATATCACTAGCTATCAGAGAGATGCAAATTAAAACCGCAATGAGATACCACTTAACACCAGTCAGATTGGCTATCATAAACAAAGAAACAAACAACAAGTGCTGGAGAGGTTGTGGGGAAAAGGGGACTCTAGTTCACTGTTGGTGGGATTGCAGACTGGTACAACCACTATGGAAAACAGTATGGAATTTTCTAAGAAAACTAAAAATGAACGTACCTTTTGACCCAGCAATTCCACTCTTGGGAGTATATCCTAAGAACCCTGAAACACCAATCCAAAAGAACCTATGCACCCCGATGTTCATAGCAGCACAATTTACGATAGCCAAGAGTTGGAAGCAGCCTAGATGCCCATCGGTAAATGACTGGATCAAAAAACTATGGTACATTTACACAATGGAATTCTATGCTGCAGAAAGGAAGAAGGAACTACTACCCTTTGCAACATCATGGATGGAACTGGAAAGCATTATGCTGAGCGAAATAAGCCAGGCGGTGAAAGACAAATATCATATGATCTCACCATTAACAGGAATCTAAACAAACCAAACAAGCAAGCAAAATACGACCAATGACACTCAAATATGGAACAGGCTGTCAGGGCCCAGAGGGGAGAGGGGAGAGAATCATAGGGGAAAAGGGAATGGACTCACATGAACAAGTATAAAAGACACATGGACAATAACTAAGGGTGGGGGGTCGAAAGGGGAGGGTGGCGGGGAGCATGGGGTGGGGGGCGGGCAGGGTTGGGAATATAAGACAGAAACCTGTACTTGAACAAGAATTAAATAAAAATTATATTAAAAAATAAAAAAATAAAAAGAAAAAAGAAAAAAAGAAAACAGCATTAAGATAAAAACAAATCCAACTATTTGGGAAAACATATTTGCAATGATACCTCAGACAAAGTTTTAATCTCCAAAATATACAAAGAATTTACACGACTCCACTCAAAGAAGACAAGCAACCCAATTAAAAATGGGCAAAGGACTTGAACAGACACTTCTCCAAGGAGGACATACAGAGGATCCAGAGACACATGAAAAGATGCTTGATATCACTAGCTATCAGAGAGATGCAAATTAAAATCACAATGAGATACCACTTAACACCAGTCAGAATGACCATCATAAACAAAGCAACAAACAACAAATGTTGGAGAGGGTGTGGGGAAAAGGGGACTCTGATCCACTGTTGGTAAGATTGCAGACTGGTACAGCCACTATGGAAAACAGTATGGAATTTTCTAAGAAAACTAAAAATGAACGTGCCTTTTGACCCAGCTTTTCCATTGTTAGGAGTACATCCTAAGAACCCCAAAACACGAATCCAAAAGAACCTATGCACACCAATATTCATTGCAGCACAATTTACAATAGCCAATAGTTGGAAGCAACCTGGATGCCCATCAGTAAATGAATGGATCAAAAAACTATGGTACATTTACACAATCAAGTCTATGCAGCAGAAAGAAAGAAGGAGGTCCTACCCTTTGCAACAGCATGGAAGGAACTGGAAAGGGTTATGCTGAGTGAAATAAGCCACGCAGTGAAAGGCAAATACCATATGATCTCACCATTAACAGGAATCTAAACAACAAAACGAACAAGCAAGCAAAATATGACCAAAGACACTGAAATACAGAACAGACTGACAGGGACCAGAGAGGAGAGGGGAGAGAATCACAGGGGAAAAGGGGAAGAATTCACAGGAACAAGTATAAAGGACACATGGACAATAACTTAGGTGGGGGCGGAAATGGGAGGGAGGTGGGGAGCACTGGGGGGGGGGTTGGGCAGGGTTGGCAATATAAGACAGAAAACTGTACTTGAATAATAATTAAGTAAATAAATAAATAAAAATAAAAATAAAATTTTGAAAAAAGAATTATATATATATAATTTACCTTGGTTGTTTTTTAATTTTTAAAACCCTTTTCCTGCCCTGGCTGGTGTAGCTCAGTGGATTGAGCACGGGCCTGCGAACCACAGGATTGCGGTTCAATTCCCAGCCAGGGCACAATCCTGGGTTGCAGGCCAGTTCCCAGCAGGGGACTCACGAGAGGCAACCATACATTGATATTTCTCTCTTCCACTTCCCCTCTAAAGATAAATAAAATAAAATATTTCAAAAAAAAACCTTTTCCTCAGTTTTATTGACAAAAAATTGACCCACATCACTCTATGAGTTTAAGGCATACATGTGACCTGCATGACTCACATATTGTGAGATGATCACCACAGTGGGTTCAGCTATCCACCTACTCATAGAAATACAACAAAAAGAAAAGAAAGAAGAAAAAAAGGAAAAAAATATCCTTGTGATGAGAACTCTTATGGTTTATTCCCTTAACAACTCCCCTGTATATCATACAGTACTAAACTACAGCATCATGTTGTACATTACATTTCCACTTACTCATCTTATAACCAGAAGTTTGTACCTTTTGACCACCTTCTCCATACTCCTCCTCCTCCACCTCCACCTCTGGTAACCACAGGGGTGGTTTGAAGTTCTAGAAGTTCTTTCTTTTCAGATTCCACATATAATTTACATCACACGGTTATTGTCTTTCTCTGACTTATTTCACTTAGCATAATGCCCTCTAGGTCCACTCACGTTATTGCAAATGGCAGAATGTCCCAAATTTTTATGGCTGAATAACATTACAGTGTGTGTGCATGTGTGTGTGTCATGACTTGTTTGTCCATTGATCTGTCAATGAACATTTAGGTTGTTTCCTTGTCTTGGCTGTTATAAGTGATGCTGATATAAACATGAAGGTGCAGATATGTTTTCGAGTTAGTATTTCATTTCCTTTGGATATATTCCCAGAAGTGGAATTGCTGGATCATATTGTTGTTCTATTTTAATTTTTTGAGGATCCTCCACATTGTTTTCCTATAGTGGCTACCAATTTACAATCCCACCAAAAGTGCACAATGGTTCCTTTTTCCCCATATCCATGTCTGCATTTGTTATCTTGTCTTTTTGATGATAGCCATTTTAACAGATTGAAATGATACCTCATTGTGGTCTTAATTTTCATCTTCCTAATGACTAGTAACGTTGACTGTCTTTTTCATGTACTTTCATATATATATATTTTGCATAAATACCTATTCAGGTCCTTCGCTGATTTTTAAATTGGATTGAGTTCTAGGAATTCTTTATATATTTTGGATATTAAGCCCTTGTCAGGTATATGGCTTGCAAATATTTTTCCCCATTCCATAGATTGCTTTTCACTTTGCTCATGGTTTCTTTAGTTGTGTAGGAGATTTTTAGTGTTATGTAGTACCATTTGTTTGTTTTGTTGCTTGTGTTTTAGGAGTGATTTCCAAAATATTATTACCAACATCCATGTCAAGGACAGTTTTTTGTCAAAGTTTTCTTTGAGGAGATTTATGATTTCATGTGTTATATTTAAGTTTTTAATCCATTTGGAGATAATTTATATGAGTGGTATAGATTAAGATCAATTTTCAATCTTTCATATGCAAATATCTAATTTTCCTAGCACCAGTTATTAAAGAGTCAAATATTAGCAATATATACTTGCTTGGTTTATTTCTGGGCTCTCAATTCTGTTTCACTGGTATTTTTGTCTGTTTATATGCCAGTACCATACTGTTTTGATGATTATAGCTTTTTGGTATAGCTTGAAATGAGGAAATGTGATGTCTTCTACTTTGTTGTTTTTTCTGAGAATATATTTGGCTATCCATGGTCTTTGTGGTTCCATACACACTTCAGGAGTGTTTTTTTCTAATTCTGTAATAAAAGCCATTGGAATCTTGATAGGTGGTGCATTTCCAAATGGCTTATGGATGACTTTGGGTAGTATTACCATTTCAACCATATTAATTTTTCAATTAATGAATATGGGATATCCTTGTATTTATTTGTCTTTTTCATTTTCTTTCATCAATACTCTGTAGTTTTCAGAGTAGAAATCTTTTACCTGTTTGATTAAATTTACTACTAAGTATTTTACTGTTTTTTGATGCTATGGTAAATGGGGTTATTTTCTTACATAGTTTTTTTTTCAGAATATTTGTTTGTTCATGTATAGAAACTCTACTAATTTTAGGATTTTTCTATATAAAAAGTCATATTATCTACAAGTAGAAACAAATTTTACTTGTACCTTTTCAATTCTGATACTTTTTATTTCTTTTTCTTGTCTAATATCTCTAGCTAGGACTTCTAGTACTATGTTGAATGGTAGTGGTAAGAGTGGAAACCCTTGTCTTGATCTTAGAGAAAATACTTTCAACTTTTTACTGTTGAGTGTATTAGCTGTGGGCTTTCCATAAATGGCCTTTATTATGTTGAAATTTGTTCCTTCTATGCCTAATGTGTTAAGTGTTAAAATCATGAATAGATGTTTAACTTTGTCAAATGCTTTTTATGTGTCTTTCAAAATAATAAAATGATTCTTTTCTTTCATCCTAGTAAAGTAATATGTCACATTGATTTGTATATGTTGAACCATCCTTGCATCCCTTGGATAAATCCCCCTTAATCCTTTTAATGTGCTACTAAATTCAGTTTGCTGGTATTTTATTGAATTTTTATATCTATTATTATCAGAGATATCAGCCTATAGTTTTTTTTTTAGTAGTGTCCTTTTCTGATACTGATATCAGGATAATGCTTGCCTCATAAAAGGAGTTTGGGAATGTTCCCTCCTTTCAGTGTTTCGGAAGAGTTGGAGAATGACTGGCCTTAAATCTTTTAAAAATGTATGGTAAAATTCACCAGTAACGCTATTTGGTCTTTGGATTTTGTTATTTGGGAGACTTGTGATTACTGATTCAATGTCCTTACCAGTAATGTGGTTTATTCAAATTTTCTATTTATTCCTGATTTACACTTTGTAAGTTGTAGATTTACCTTAATTTATCCCTTCTCTAACAATCTTCCTCTCTTTACATAGATCCAAGTTTCTGACCTATATCATTTTTCTTCTCTCTGAAGATCTTCTTTTAACATTTCTTACAGGGCTGATCAGCTGGCACAAGTACAAATTCCCTCAACTTTTGGTTGCTGAAAATGTCTTTATTTCTTCTTCACTTAAAAAAATGTTTCCCTAGATACAGAGTGTTAGGTGAATGAATATTCTTTCTTTCCACACTAAGTATTTTATATCACTCTACTCTTGCTTACCTGGTTCCTGAAGAGAAAGTAGCATGTAATTCTTATTTTTGTTCTTTTATGGGTAAGGAGGGCTTTTTTCTCTTCTTTCAAGATATTCTTTTTGGTTTTGGTTTTCCAGTTTGAGTATGATCTGCATAGGAGTGGAATACACATATATTCCACTCCTATGCAGATCATATATGCATATACATATATATGTACATATACACACATGTGGGCATGTATTCATTGAGAACACACATGTGTGTGCACATGTGTGTGTACATATATGTGTGTGTGCATGTATATTCTTCTCAATGTTTTCCAGTTTGATTATAATCTGCATAGAAATGGAATATTCATCCTTCTTAGTATTCTCTGAGAGATTCCTAGATTTGTGGTTTTATGTATCTCATTAATTTCAGAAATATTTTTAGTCTTGTTACTTTAAATATTTTTTCTATTATTTTCCCTCATTCCTGTTTTTCTGGTATCCCATTATTTGTTACATGCTTCACATTTTATAATTGCCACACAGTTCTTGGATATTCTGTTCTGTTTTTTGTTTGTTTGCTTTTATTCCATTTTTTGCTTTTCTTTTCAATTTGGGAGCTTTCTATTAACATATCTTCAAGCTTACTAATTACTTCCTTAAGCACATCTAGTGTATTGGTGAGCCCATCAAAAGCATTCTTCTTTTTGTTGGACAATTTTTGATTTCCAAAATTTCCTCCTGATTCTTGGAATTTCCACCTTTCTGCTTGAATTTCCCATCTGTTTTTGTGCATTTTCTACTTTTTCCATTCTGTTAGTATATTAATTACAATTATTTTTAATTCCAGGTTAGATCATTCTAAAACATCTGCTCTATCTCATTTTGGTTCTGATATTTGCTGTATTTCTTCATGCTGTGTGATTTGTTTGCCATAACTTTAAATTTTTTTAAGCCAGTAATAATGTGGTGAGGGAAGTGAACTGAGGTAGACAGTCTTTAGTGTGAAGTTTTGTGTTCATCTGCCTGAGAATTAGTCTGTGTGCCCTGATTGCCACACCTATTGTATTAGTAGCTATAGTTTCCTGCCCCATACCACTGCTGTCTTTCATTTTCCATGGAGAATCCGTATTAAACAGAGCCTTTCAATTCCTTCAGTTTTAATTCACTGTTACAATGAATGTAACAGTGAATGTGGGAAGGATAAGCATTCTATAATTTTATGATTCATCTCAGCCACTTAGAAAGCCAGTATATTTGGGCTGTAACTTTCACAAGTGCTATTCAGCTTTTTCCCTTCTTAGGTGAGACAGGAGGGCCAGAGGGGACTGAAGTTTAGTAATTCTCTTTGCACAGGAAGAAAACTCAAATGTTTGGAACTGCGTGTCTCCCCTTCACATCAATTGCTACAAGTTTAGAATATCCTTTCCCCCAGGGTCAGCTAGGCTCTGGTGAAACCAACCAGTTTCAGCTCTACTAAAATAATCTCCTTTGAGGGAAGGCCTTTGTTAAGAAGATAATGCACTGGGCACATTTTGATATGGTTACTTTTCCTCTCCCCCTGCCAGAAGCACAAGGCAAATTTTCACAGGCCTTTGCTCAATTGCCCTTTAAATGCGTCTGTCATGCTCCAGCTATGAAGCTGGCTCCCTACATGCTGATTCTTTGTATCTCCCTATCTCTCCAGTTTGGGGGATAGCTGTTCCCAGTGAACTCAACCTGAGATGGATTTAAAAGAGCTGTTGATTCCACTTTTTGCCTTATTATGAGGACAGGAGTGACTGTTTCTACTCTCTACAAGACAAATGAGAGTCCTCCAAGTTTCCGTCCTTTACAACAAACACATCTACCTTAATCAGTACTTCGTTTTACTTCTCATAACATAATATTTATAACTGTCCTGGCCTTCATTTCATTTGCCTTTGCTTAACTGACATTCTATTTTTATGGGAGATTTCATTTTTGAGATTAAACCTCTCTAAAGTAAGACACCATAACTTAGCCACTGATGAATTTCATTAAGATTTGGGACATCATATTAAAATATCTAACAAATCTTTGATTGTCTTAATCTTAGACATTAGTGAGAGAACAAAAGGCTTAGGAAAAGAAATAATGGACCCCTTCTTCAGATTTCCTACAAGAAAAGTAGGATTTTAGTCAAGCAATGTGTAAAAGACCAGCTTTGAAGTTCCTAAAAACATTATCTAAACCAGAATTTGTAGATATTAGCAGTAGTGTGTTTATGGAATAATAATAATAGTTATATTTATATAGTACTCACTATATGTAACTCACTGCTAACAGCATTTCCTTTCTTTCTCTTTATTTTAGTTCTCACAATGACTATAACAAGTGGGTATGTTTTAACCCTACTTTGTATTATTGGTGGACACTGAGACTTGTAAAATGAGGTGACGTCTCCAAAGTCAAA
Organism: Sturnira hondurensis; assembly: GCF_014824575.4. NCBI lineage: Eukaryota > Metazoa > Chordata > Mammalia > Chiroptera > Phyllostomidae > Sturnira > Sturnira hondurensis. Next base: position 1,092,152 of record NW_028086172.1, read on the forward strand.
AACTGATAATGGAATTCAAAAGATGTGGAACTTCAACCCACTTTTATATCAGTACAGCTGACATTCTTAACTACTCTGCTACATGATCTCTGAGGCATCTTTGCTCTGCTACATGACCTTTCAATCATCTCAATGCTATAAACCCTCCACTTTCCCTGGGTTCAGAGTCCAGAGTACTCGCCATGATACCACACAACCATGGCTGAGCCCCTACCCTTGCCATTCAATCCCTCTTTATGTACCCTTTAGACTTAAAATTTTAAATCCTGTTGGGGAGAAACAGACTAGCCCTGATGGCCCAAGGTTTCCATTGGTTCGTGTATGGTATTTTTTGTAGCACACCAAATTTTGGGAGGACTGTATACATACTATTGGTCAGCAGGTGGTTTGGCTGCAGTGGATTGAGGGTCGGAGCACCCCCAAGGCCTGGCTGGCCAGCCAGGGCAGCATGAGTAATTCCAGGTTGGGGTCCAGGAGCAGCAAGAGGAGACTGCATCTTATCCTTATCCCACGAGGATTCAGTTCCACCTGAAAAATAGTCAGATGAACAAATTGTAATTTGACATCCTTCCAGGAGATGGCTTGTTAAAATTTCCTCTTTTAGGGTTATAATTATTCATGTTACTTCTTATAAAGTTATTATTAAATATAGGTAAATCATGTTATGATGGCTTGAAAAACTTTCAATAGCCCTGGTTGGTGTGGCTCAGTGGATTCAGTGCCGGCCTGCAAACCAAAGGGTCACTGGTTCGATTTCTAGTCAGGGCACATGCCTGGGATGCAGGCCAGGTCCCCAATAGGGGGCATGCGAGAGGCAACCACATATGGATGTTTGTCTCCCTCTCTTCCCCTCTCAAAAAATAAATACATAAAATTGAAAAAAAAAGGAAAAAACTTTCAATAATCTTGAATGTAGTCTGCTTCTGAAAAGACTAAACAACTCTCACTAATAATGTAGGCCCAGTGGCCTTACAGGCAGTCTAAACAAATCTAGAATCATAATGAACAGGTCTTGAGAGCACTTGTCCGTTGAAGGCCATTAACTGACCACTACTGCCTCCAACCCTCTGAAATACACGTACTGTATTTTAATGAATAGCATTGGCTGTTCACTGAAAAAGAACACACTCATTCACAAGAGCATGATAACATACAAAAATAGGTATTCAGAAACAAAATGATCAGTTCTTTTTTCTCAGAACGAGCCCTCCAAAAGCTAATCTCTTCGTACACATCAGGTTTTTGTACAGAATAAAGCTGGATAAAATATAAAACCAAGGCTCCCCAGTTTGAAATTGCACTTTACTTTGATGAGCCATGATAGAGAGTGAAGTAACATGTACATAAAGGCAGACTATCACAGTGACCTACAGTGGAACAGCTATTTCATCTGGCACTGAGCTCACCGTGGGGACAGAACAATTGCTTGAAACAATACAGGAAACAACCACAAAATGATTTCCACACACCTACTTTTAAGGAAAATACTTTAAACAGAGAGGAATGTGGCTGAATTCCAGTCACTTCAGTTGCAGACAGTGTGATTTATCCGTGGGAATCTTGGGCACTCCATAAAATACGTGCATTTACAACCTGTAGTGGCTACATGGCAGTCTACTGAGTTTAATATACTATAATTTATCAAACATCGGACTTTGAGATTGTTTCAGGGTTTTGTTTTCACTATTGTACATTACACACCATAACAATATTCACTTGAATTGTTTCCTTAGAATCAGTGCATGCCTCCGAGTGGGATTTCTGAATCAAAAAGGTTGAAAATTTTTATACTTTTGCTTTCAAGTACCACATTTACACAAAGTTTTTATTTATTTTTATTTTTTAACTTTATTTTTACTGTTGACACAATTGCAGGCATCCCCATTTTCCCTGCTTTTCCCTCCCTACCTCCTCCAAGTCTCCCTCCCCTGCTTCCCTCTGGCTGTCCCCACACTGCCATCTGTCTGTGGGTCACACATACATGTTCTCTGGCTGATCCCATCCCCTCCTTTCATCCAGGCCCCCTCCCCCATTCCCTCTGACAGCTGTCGGTCTGTCCATGTGTCCATGCGTCTGGTTCTGTTTTGTTTCCCAGTGCATTTGGTTCACTGGATACCACATATAAGCGAGATCACAGAAGACTTTTTAAGGAAATATTTTCAGCACCAACTGGTATCCTTCTTGAAGATTTAAAATTTATTTAAGCAAATGACCTGCTAGAATCATTGCTAGATTTTTTTAACCTTTCTACCTACGCCAGATCTTGGAATCGACTTCCTTCTCAGGATTCTTTCAAACATCCTTGGGTCAAAGTCTATCTCTAATCCAAAAATGGGGGTCTTGGCCAGTCTGCAGTTTGAGGAGTTCCAGAGAAGGAAACACCAGCTTTTCCAACAGCATATGTAAAGGTTGAGGGGTACCTGCTCTTGGCTATGTGGACAAAGATTTTCCAATCCAATGGGGAAGAAATACATAGTTAACGGTTCAGTTCCTGCAATAAGCTGTTCAGTGTCCATGTGTGGAAGCTTAGGTTTTGGTTGAATTTGATGTACTGGCTCAATGGACCAGAAATCTTTACCTTAATCATGCTGAGATTTGGTGTGTTCATTGAGAACATGCAACACCCTATGATTATAGCAATTGTTCTTTTTGTCCAGATGTTTGCTGTTCTATAGTCACTGTTTAAGAGCAGGGAGGTAATTTATGGCTGGTGCATTGACATAAATTAGCATTCAAAAATTTGAAATTCCAATTAAAATCAATAAGACATTGTTATGCTGTAATGAACAGGAACGGTGGGGGAAAGGGGGATATTTTAATAAATGATGCAAGTAACCGCATTGCAACACTTATAATTCTTTATAGTAACATTGGGCCAATAAACATGATTACTATCAGAAAGTGCAAAAAATCAAAAGACCAATTGTTGAACAGAAATGGAACCACTCCATCATTTTAGCACTATGTCCAAGATATGAATTACCTTACCATTACAGAACTGTAATTTATAAAATTATAAGCAAAACATTAACAAAGAAAGATGCATTTAGAAGACACTAAAATATATCTCAGATATTAAAGTGGTATTGGGCCACCACAGCAAAACAGCATATAGAAATACTAGGGCCAAGACTAGGTCCATATTTATTTGATAAATTGAGACTATTTTACTCCACATTCTATATTAAATGGTAGTGTGGGTAATTAGCCTAATGTATTATAATCAGATTTTCAAAATCAACCAAAATAGAAATGTTTTTTAAAACCTCATTCGGGGAAGGGTCATCAAGGAACACGTATAAAGGACCCAAGGACAAAGACAATGGGTGGGGGGGATTGAATGTGGGAGGTGGGGTGGATGGGGCAGGAGGAGAGTAATAGTGGGAAATGGGGATTGAAGAACAATTTAAAAAAACCTAACAATGTAAAAAAAAAGAAGAATTTCAAGGTGTTTTTATGTGTGCTTTGATGAGTGCTTCAGATGAACTTTTCTGACCAACTTTCATCTTTCTAACTACTGAGGTAAACATGATAAAGGAGGGTACTGGCCATTTCCCTTTCCACCACATATGGGTGTGAGAAATCTTCCGACACTCTGAAGGCAACTGTGTATAAAGTCAGTGACTAAGGAATGCATGACTTCCTTGATATTTGCATTAGAAGGCACGGCGTTTCAGGACACATTTTTGTTTTTTGACCTAAAATTGTTACCAGTTTTAAGTCAGTTTATGCAAATTGACTTATGACTCTATTTGGAAGCTTTTGTAGCCCCAAATTTTGCATTGTCCCATTCCCCTTTGCCAATTTGTAATAACAGCCATTGCCCTTACAACTGACAATATATTTTTAAGATATTTATACTAATCTAGTATCAATCCTTTTTTTTTTACTACTATGTGAAGTGCTTGGGTATCCACCTGCCTTTTCTATCTAGGTATGTATGTATTTATGTATCTATGTATGCTTCTATTCTATCTTTTATCTATCTATCTATCTATCTATCTATCTATCTATCTATCTATCTATCCATCCATCTCTAAATGTGTTAGTTCACTGAGCCTGCTATAAAAAAATACCATAAACTCTAGACTGAATGTTTGTGTGCCCCAAAATTCATATGTTCAATCTTCATCCCCAATGTGATAGTATTTGAAGGTGAGGACTTTTGGGAGTTTATTAGATCATGAATGGGCTAAGTGCCTTTGTATAAGAGACACGAAGAGCTCTTGAGCCTCCTTCTGCTATGTGAGGACACAGAGAAAAAACAAAACATGACTGTCTATGAACTAGGAAGGGAGCCCTTAGCAGACAAGTAATCTACCAGCACCTTGACCTTGGTTTCTAGCCTCCAGGATAATAAGAAAGAAACTTGTGGTTTTTATAAGCCACCTAGTCTATGACATTTTTGTTATAGCCACCCAAATGGACTAAGACACCACAGAATAGGTAGTTTAAATGACAGAAATTTATTTTCTCACAGTTCTGGAAGTTACAAGTCCAAGATCAAGTTTGGTTTCTCCTGAGGCCATTCTTCTTGGTTTGCAGATGGCTACCTTCTCCCTGTGTCCTTAAAGGGCCTTTCAGGTCTGTGTGCACGCATTTCTGGTGTCCATTTGTATGTCCAAATTTCAACTTCTTATAAGGACACCAGACATACTTGATTAAGGCCACTATTACGGCTTCACTTGAACTCAAACACATTTTGGAAGAGGGTATATTCAAATATGATCGATCACATTCTGAGGTACTGAGTATCAGAACTTCAACATACAAATTTTGGACAGAAATAATTCAGTCCATACCACTAGAGCATGCACCCTTTACTGAGCTGCAGCATACTAGCTTTGTGAGGATGTCCCTCTCATAAAGAGAAAAAAATGTGTAACATCTCTACAGGGCATGTCTAAGAAACCAAGTAAGCAGTGGGTTAGCAAAGATAGAGAACCCTCATCAAAGTGTTCATCTTTACCTCAAGAAACTTGGTATTAGCTATAAATGTAACCCAATACAGGCCTAAGCCAAGAAAGATAATGCAAAAAGGGCAGCAAATTCTAAAGAATTGAATCGTTTCAGCTTATCCATACTAACTACTTATCACTATTTTAGTTAAATGTTTAGAAAAGCTAAAGCTATGAAATAAATAGTATAGATACTATTACATTAACTCTACAGATGATCAGTTAGTCTAATCTCAACTTTTCCAATGATAAAACTATAGAGAACTACATTTTTACAAGTCCAAGCAATTAGAAATACATATTTCTAATTAGAATCAGTGTAAGAATAATGAAGTGATAAACTATATAGAAATATGAATTTGACAACACATTCAATAAACATCTGTTGCCTTAGTTAAAAACTAGTAACTTTGCAATTTTAATATGTTTTTTCCTTTAAAGCCCATTGTAAAATATGTTTCTCAGAGGACTGCTTATGTTTGATACTTTTTCTTTGTGGGAAAAGTGGCCAGAGGGCAGAGACCTCTGAACCACGGGGTCTTTACAATAGATACACAGAACTTCCAAGATGGAAAGGGCATTTATTTCTGGGGAGGAGGTTAGTGTGGCTTCCATTCACTCCTCCGCCATCTTGCCTCTTGTCCATTTACTTAAAATAATATTTTCCAAAGGAGCAAGAGCATAAGATGAGTAGGATCTAAGGCAGTATTTTAATTCACCAAAATTTTGCCTTATGAGTACTCTTCCAACCTCCATTATAACAACAGAATGCTCACTCTAGTCAGGTTTGTGAAATGTATGAAAAATACTGTGTTTCAAAATAATAATATCATAGGCCTAAAAGGCCCAGATTCCAAAATATTGAAAATGGATATAAAATAAATCCAACAGTAAGACTCTAAGTACAAATACTGAGCACCTTAATACTTTCATATTATCAGAGTACTAGGACTCACTTTCTTTTTTAATCATTTATTATTGTTGTTTTATTACAGTTGTCCCATTTTTTCCCCTGCTCTCCTCTGTCCAGTACCCGCCCCACCTTCAGTCAATCCCACACTGTGGTCCATGGATCATTGGGTCATTTGTACATGTTCTCTTCCCCTTCTTTCCCCATTATCCCCCTCCCACCTCCCCTGTGGTCCCTGTCAGTCTGTTCCATGTTTCTGTGCCTCTAGTTCTATTTCATGTGTACTTTGCTGTTAAGAATGAGTAAAGGAAGCTGATAAAACATTGATATCACAGTTAAGGGTATTGGGATAATTTTATAAGCAGTGTTCATCATGTTCCCTTAGGGGAAGTAATCATCAATATGATGCATGAACTACTCGTTCTGTGGGTGTGAATTTATAAGACTACTGAGTTGAAACAAGTCATATACAAGGGTTTCATATTTTCACAAACCAACCATAATAAGCATTCTGTGGTTAGATCTTTGTGTTCTGACTCAAAATGAATGTGACTTTTGAAGTTGAAGAGGAGCAATCAAGTAGGAGTGGCTATTATAAATTAATAAGCACAAATGTAGAAGTTACCTATCATGAGGAAGTATAGTTATCAAATCCAAAACTATGGGCTTGACTTTGGAAAACACTTGACTGTGGAAAATATATATGACTATTTATAACAAGCTGTTCTTCCTTTCAGCCTTCTGAAAGGCTGAACACGTTTCTCAGATTATTTGAAAATATCGACCTAAATTGACCATATTTCCAATAGTCGTATATACTTAAGGCACAGAGCCAGCAGCCAAATGGGAAGAAGTCGATGCAAGCAATCTCTGTAACATATGGCCTAAGTCAAGCTTATTTTCCTATTCATACAGTATTTTACTTACCTAATGTCCCAGCTAAATGCACATTGCTTGATGAATCTAAACATCATGTAGCCTTTGGTAGTAAAAAATTAAGTCATAAGTAAAGCAGCAAAAGCTTCATTGTTTTCTCTGAATAATAATATAGCATGTGTGTGTGTGTGTGTGTGTGTGTGGGAGAGAGAGAGAGAGAGAGAGAGAGAGAGAGAGACAGAGACAGAGCAAACTCAGAATATATGTGCAGAGGTGCCAAAATCTACAAGCCTTTTCATATTATACTTTGAGTCACTTTTCCTATATGCATTCACAAAATTGTACATTCAGCCATATTCTAGATCAATCCAGACTAGTAATGCAAAACATGCAGCTTATCTGAAATTTCAACAGATACTTATAGAAAATAAAAAAGAAGTATTCATCTAATACTGTTGAAGAGGTCTTTTTTTCAAGTTTCCTCAGAGGTGCAATAGGGGTTCATAGATGGGCTTCTTAGGATGCACTCCCCAGTATAGTAGCTACTTTTTCTGTGTGGCTATTTATATTTAAATTTTCACAAATTAAAATGGAATCAAATGAAAAAGTCAGATCCTCAGTTGCACTAATCTCATTTCAAGGGCTCCAAACTCACACACAGGTAGTGAACACCATACTGGAAAGTACAGACATTGATCATCTCCTTCACTACAGAAAATTCTATTAGATAGGGCTATTCCAGAGTATGAGTTACAAGTTAGTTTGTAGTAAAACAGTTTACTAGAGCATCTTCAGTTGAACATATTCAAAACTAAATTGACCATTAATCAATGAAAGGGGTCTAGCTCTTTTATTCTCTATATCTGGCAGTTGTATAATTCAATTGTTTAAACTGTGTCATGTGTTATTCTCAGGTATTGGGAGTACAGAGCGATAACAGAGTTCCCACCCTCAAGGGTCTCTGTTGAACAAGGATCACGGCCATGTGTGTACCACTTTTTTTTCCTGCTAAGATGGCCAAAGTCCTGGAGTCCACTTTGCATTGGTTTGATTTCCATTCCCACTGCCACTGATTCAGTTGTACCCTCACTCCTCTTTCATTTTTACTATCTCAAGAGCCTCTTAAATGACTTCTCTACTTCTAGGCCCTTCTTCTCCATGGGACCCTTGCCACTCCTGCCAAAAAAATAAGCTATCAAAAACCAAAATGAAGATGGTGGGTTATCAGAAAGGAAAATTGGAAAAGTAGACTGGATTAAGCAGAACAGTATCCAGACAGAAGAATTCCTTTGTCGCCATGATCATAAAGCTGACATACAATAAACACTGAACAGTGAATGCAGACCAGCATGTTCTACCATTGTTCTATCAATGTATCATCAATATCATTTAAACTAGGAGAAAATAACCAACACTTTCATCATCATCACCACCACCACCACCATCATCATCATCATCACAACCACTACCACCATCATCACCACTACCACCCTAAAGGGTGTGGAATCAAGTACAAAAGTTTCAAAAATGAATAGTTACTGCCAGAGTGTATAACTGCATTTAATGGGGGAACTATTGCTTAATAGCATATTTAATTATTAAAATTAAGCATTCACCACAGGCTTACTGAAATAAATTATACCTAATGCATATATCATTCTAAAAATTAGGCTGACATATTTCCCCCCAAAAATGTAAAGCTCAAAGTCCCAGTACATTTGTTTCTAAATTAAAATGCCACAAGATGAGCATGTTCCCTGCATGACACTTTAAAGCACAATGGGTAAAACCTGAACGTCGCATTATTGGGATCTGAAGATTAGTTCATCAATACTGGGAATGGAATCACATGTAATGAAGGCACAGTGCTGCCCTATACGACCTGCTGGGTGGGATGACAAGGTTGAGGAAATGCTTGCAGATCATTGGTTTGCATATAACTTGAAAAAGATTCTGATTAAAAGGAATTTTCACTGTTGACATCAGAAGAAAATTGGGTTCTCTACCTGCTGCTATTTTGCAATTCTAACTGATAAACTTATCTTAATCACTCTCGTATGAACTCCACATATTTTTAGCTGTCCTTGTATTTGTCCTGGTATACTTTTGTGTTTCTTGTAGCCATTATTTAAAAAATCCTTCAATTTAATAGAAACTGTGTACTGTGGCCAATATCAAAGTTTTTCTGTGCGTGTATGTGTGTGTATGTGTGACAGGACAGTTATTGAAGTTTGGATTAATTTCTTGCTATTGTAAGTAATACAAGTTGAAAGGTCCCCCCAAACTAATACAAGTTCAAGTCATTCACAGTACTTTGTTATCTGAATTCGAGTTCCATCTGTCACCCTTAATAGCATGTGGTCTATCTAAATGACAACCATATTATCAAGTAACTTTGTAATATATAATCACATGATACCCACATCTATCTTTGATCTTTTCCTGTCATAGCTCTGAAATATTGAACATCATCTGCTGACAATAAATGCTGAGGATTTATTTTAAAGAAAATGTTCCTGTAATTCATAAGCTGTGACATATTTTCCTGTGAAATAGACCTTAAATTAGAGGTCTCTGAAAAAAAGTCTGCATAGCCCTGAAAATACAAAAGATGATCTGTACAGATGGAGCAAGACATTGCAGTTTCCATTTTTATTTTCATTAAGCAGTGAGGACAGCATGATGTGTAACTAGTACTGAAGATACAATCATTGGTGATGCCCCACCAGCTCAGTGTTTGATGTATGGCAAAGGGAAAGTGGGATTTCACAGCTGAGCAAGGAGCTGGCCAGGGGCACCCCTGGTCTCTCAAAACATCTCCCCTCATTGTGGCATTGCCTATGCCTGTGCAATTGAGTGGATTAATGGGCTATGTTATTTATTTTTAACTCAACTAGTTCTTAATGGACAACATGACACAACTGCAGACTGTAGACCAATGAGCACAATAAAAGAGCAGAGCTGATACTTTCTTTACTTGTAGGAACTCTCTGTCACCTTCATAAGAGGTAAAAATATTGTCAAGGTTGTCAAATTAGATATATTAATCACATGGCTCCATTTGAAATTAATACTATACTTCTAAAAGTGGTTATATAATTAATCAACAGAATCCAGTAAGTCAAAATCTTGTGTTTTTTTAATTTTAATCTCACCATTTCATTTCTATCTTATGTGCATAGTCTATAGCTCATAATTCAACTATGCATGATAAAAGCATGCTCATTATTTACCTGATAGAGAGCATAAATAAAAGATTTCAGACAACTGCCTCAAAGGAAAAAAACTTTAAAGGATACAATAAAAAATCCTCTCAAAATATGCATTCACAATGTTAATTTTTTACAATCCTCATTTTTCATTTCTTACACACTAGATCTATGGTCTATAAGCCTACCATTTACATAATTTAAATACTACTTGTACTACACTTTTAATTTAACCAAATTATCCACATGTTTGAAGCTAATCAGTTCAACATAAAAGTAACAGATAAGACTGGCCACATGAATGTGCAGAATAATTCATCTTTTGTGATTTTTAGCCCCTCTCAATGGTGAGATACATTAGCATATATATACAAATGGTTAATATGTATAATATACATATATTAATATCATCCCTACAATTATTAAGACTACCTGCCACAGTAGTCTTTACAACTATTAAAAATTATTGGGGGCAACCATAGTCTTTAAACAATAAAATTCCTTTTGCCCAGAAACTTAAAATGAAGCCAGCATGACCTTTCCTAGCAAATGAGCAGAATTAATTACCACTCATACAACAACTGTTCTCGTTGGGATTTCAGCTGCCTACATGTGGTCCACGGAGAGGTGAGGTGACAGTGACCTTAGCTGCCTGGCCGTTGTCAACAGGCAAAGGTCTATGAAAAACAGCAGCAGATTGAGACAGATGCAAAACAAAGAGGGTAAGGCCTTATCTTCCCCCAAGTAGAATGGCAGAGTTGAAATAGCATCAGACAGCCCCGGGGTGAAAACTTGGCTTCTCCAATTAATAGGTCTAAGTTTTGGAAAGGATACTAAAGCTCTTTAAGCTCTTTAAGTCAAAGTTTTCCTGATATTTAATATGGATATAATACTATCTACCTACAATGTAGTTGCTGTAAGGATTGAATGAAGAAGAACATGTAAAACACTTAACACAATATCTAACTATATTACGTGCTAAGTATCATTTAAGTTATTTTATTTTTTATTTTATTTTTTTAAGATTTTATTTATTTATCTTTAGAGGGGAAGAGAAGGAGAGAGGGAGAGAAATATCAATGTATGGTTGCTTCTCATGAGTCCCCTACTGGGAACTGGCCTGCAACCCAGGCATGTGCCCTGACTGGGAATCGAACTGTGATAGTGTGGTTTGCAGGCCTGCGCTCAATCCACTGAGCTACACCAGCCAGGGCTCATTTAAGTTATTTTAGAATATAAAAAATAAAGTGAATGTTTTAGCTATTGACATCATCAACTTGTCTATAGAATATATTTTTAATGATACTACCACCAGTGTACCCAATATTAAATAAATAACCCACAAAGGTAAAAACCCATTATTTTTTACAGTTAGTACATTTGTTTGCATGGCCATGTACATTTTAATGTATTATCATTAAAATATATAGTCAGGTATGTACTGAAAAGCAAGCACACCAATTGTGACTTTACTGGGCTACTTCCAACAACACATCAAGTGGTTCAGCAGATGTAATCACTGCCAAGCCTTGCCAAGAATTTCAAATGTGCCCATTAATTCAGCAATTCCCAATCTGTCCATCAGTCAAGTCAGTCATACTTAAAAAATATGCCTGTCACCATGTAGGTGAAGGAATCTATTGATAATTACACAATAAAATTTTCTCACCCCTTTGAATATTTAAATGCATACTCCACACTTTTCTTCTTAAAAACATCACATTAGCTAAATAAACTTTGTCTCAGAATCAGATACAAACATACTGGAAATAGTGGCCATTTCACAAATTATGTACATATATATTTTTTCACAAAACAACTTTGTGTATGAAGGAGGGTGAGTGAGGTATAAAAAGGTATGCATAGCCTGGTCCCTCTTGAGGAAGTAGAAGCACATGCCTCTTTCTCTCTCTCTCTGTACAGAGGAGACAGAGTTGGTCCAGCAGACAGTGGGTGATAATCCTAGAATTTCTTGAAAGAAGAGCCATAATAGACACATATTCACTAACATGGAATAAGCACTGACATCAGAAGAAGGTCGGTAGAGAGAATAGATTATAAATTTTTAGAAAAGTTTTCATGTCACTCTAAAATGAATGGGAAATTTAATAAAAGAAGAGGAAAGGAGCAGGAACAGAGAAAAAGAGAATTTCACCAGCAAAAAACAATCATCTTACTTAAGGACAAAATCTGCTCTAGAGAGATGAGATGACACTTTTAGGGATTCTACCTAAAGACCAAAAATCACAGAAAGCTATAAAGCTGTTCAAACAATAATAAACTGAAATACAAGACAGAGCCGAGTATAACAATACAAAGCAAAAGAAACATATATAGAGAGAGTTAAGTTAAGGAATTAGTATGAATACACCAAAATCTAATTTAGATGGAAAAAAGGAGAGGGTAGATGAACACATCTCTTAAAAAAATGAAAAGAAATAGAAAGAAGGAAATGAACTAGGAGAAAGGAAGTAAATAATTATAAAATCAAAGTAACAATAACAATACATGACACTTATAAATGTCACAAGAAACATTTAATAAGTCTGCATTCTTAGTGCCTGTGGATGACCAGAATTAATTTTTCACTTCTATGACAAGACTTATGAGTTACTATTTATAGTATCAAAGAGGTTCATAAATGGACTTTATCATTCTGTTGACTATAACTATAATTAGCAGTAATGGGAGATTACTTATAAAAATTGTAATATATAAGTTTAATATATATGGGAATCACAGTTATTGAACACTTACTATGTGCCACTTGATATGCGCCAGAAATAATTCATCTAGTTCTTACAACAACACTATGTGGTAGGTACTATAGTAAGTCATGTATCATAGAGAAAACATGGACGTAACATAATTAAGGAATTTGCCCAGGTTCACACAACCAGTAAAGAATTAAACCAAAGCTCTGGCTGTTGTGGCTCAGTGGATTGAGTACGACTGGTCTGCAGACCAAAGGATCACTGGTTCAATTCCCAGTCAGGACACATGTCTGGGTTGCAGGTCAGTCCCCAGTAGAGGTGCGGGAGAGGCAGCCACACATTGATGTTTCTCTCCCTCTATTTCTCCCTCCATCCCCCCTGTCTAAAAATAGAAAATAACCAGAAACATTGAAATAATGAACAAACTGACCGTAACCTGAGAGGAAGGGGGAGTAGGGTAATAGGGAATAATAGGGGAAGGGCCATCAAGGAGCGTGTATAAAGGACACATGGACACATGGACAAAGGGGGTAGGTTCAAGGGTGGGATGTGGGGTGGGTGGGGGCATGGTGGGGTGACAATGGAGACAAATGTACTTCAACAATACAATAATAAAAAATAAAATACATAATAAATAAAATATTTTTAAAAAGAAGAAAATGTCCTACTTTAAAACCAAAGAAAAAGAGTCGCCATAGATAAATAATTAAAATAAGTTTACTGGTTGAAAAAGCCACTAAATTTTGTGAACAAAATAATGGTAAGTGAAGTTAAGGTTTATACTAAATTTTCAATTGATTAAGGAGAAATTCTACTAATTTTCTTTCCAAATGGTCATTCAATGCACCATAGACAGTAAAAAAAATACATATTCTATATCTGCTAATTTGTTCTGAATTCAGATTGTTCATTTGAATACATTTTCAAAGGAAATAAAATATGGCACACACATACAGAGCAGGAAGATGTTTCAAAAATATGATTATGTATTCTGCAGTAATGGCTAAACAATCCTTAGTTATCTTTAACAAGTTTTAGATTTCCAGGAGCAGTGCAATACTTAGAAAAGTTCTAGAATCCTTCAGTTATGGTTCAATATTCATTTCCAAAATTTAACAAGATTTGGAGGAGCAAAGCCGACCTTAAAATAGAAGTAATACAATTTAATAGGCCTGAGATTTTTTAACTTAAAAAATTGAATATTTACCATAATTAAATTCTTTGAATTGACTCTTTATGACATGTATGGTATTCTAAAACAAAAGAGGGTGTAGAATTTAAACAAATGACTCTCTTTTGCATAAATGTGTATGTTTTAACGTTATAAATGATTGATAGACTAGCTATTTTTCGACATGCGAGCCCTGATTCAGCTCTACAATATAATTTAGTATGAGATTCTCTGTGTATTTTCTACCGGCTGCTAAATCCCAACATACAACCACTGTTAAGCTCCGACTCATTCACATGAGGATGAAAGGTTAAGTATGCACTGGAACACCACACAGGATCTGCTTATTAGGCCTGGCAGTGCAGCAAAGGTAGCATAGACTTATAGCCAAAAAATGTCTGATGCTTTTGGCCAATCTGCAGATTTTCACTTCCAAGGCTGAAAATCTGGCATGACGAATCCATTTGGAAAAAACACAAGACATCATCTGGCACAAAAAGCAGAGTCCATATTTTAAATGTAAAAACAAGCTTTTTCAAGTTTTGTAAAAAAAAACACTAGCTTCAAAGGGATTATTATAAAACTGCAGGCATCTGAAAGGTTTTCATGTATGCACAATTTCTCTGGCATTACAGGAGTAATATGTGTTTTTCTCATGTTTCAGGACAGAAACCAGCAGAGGTCCAAGCTTGAAACAAAAAGTGGGATGAGCCCTTCATAGACAGACAGGTAGAGGGAACCATACATCCTTATGCATTTACACAGATTTCCTAACCTTTCCCAACCTGGCATTTCACAATACAAAGTGGCCTTGGAAACTGCGCTTCGAATTCAGGAGCCTCCAGAGCAAGTTTGTAAAGGACACGAGAGATTAGTTTGTACGTTCAATTAATGACTCAATTCATGTCTGTTTATTTCATGCAGTGTACATAGTTCAGACATATTTTCTTTCTTTTTGTTTAAAGATTGTATTGATTTATTTATTTTAGAGAGGGAAGGGAGGGAAGAAGAGGAGAGAAATATCCACGTGTGGTTGCCTCTCACGCACCCCCCACTGGTGACCTGGCTCGCAACCCAGGCATCTGCCCTGACTGGGAATCGAACTGGCAGCCCTTTGGTTCACAGGCCAGCACTCAATCCCCTGAGCCACACCAGCCAGGACCAGATATATTTTGTAGAGTGTGCAAAATGTAAATTTTTGTAGAAACTCATATGAGAAGGAACATTTCTTGGAGGTCACTTAGCTAGGACTTTGCAGGAGGTGGAGGATGATATAAGATACCAAGGCCCCCACATAGCCTAAGAAGTGGAAAAGGACACAGACATCTGGACCCTGGGATGCTGAGGGAGCTGACAGCTCCATAGCTGTGTCCAGTTTTCCCTTCTCTGTCACTGACCAAAGGGGTCTAATTTGCACTCATTAATTGAATTCAGCATTTAGTACAGGGTCTGGCAAAAATAATGCCCCCCTCTTATTACAAAATCATAGGCATGTCATTCTGTAACATAACAATATCACACTCAAGCACACCATAGGCCATTTTAGGTGAAATGTTCAAATTAAAGTTATAAATTACTGCATCCATATGATTACCCTACCAACCACACTCCAGCAGCCCTTATTTCTGCCAGACCCTGTGTGTACATAAAGATGAAAGAGATACCCCATCCTTAGGCAGTGCTCAACCACAGAAAAGACCAAAAATAAATTCACTAATTATTGTAAAAGATATCTTTGACCTGATAATAAAATACACCAAGGTAGTCTATTTTATTATTTTCCATTTCATTCCAAAGGTCACTCTTATTTATTTATTTGTTTATTCATTTTGCCCATTACATCTCTGTAATAATATCTGTAGAACATATGGTACTGAAAGGTTAAATTCATAAAAACATACTTGTTATGTAATTGTTTCTATAAACCAACAAGTTTGTTAATCAAATGAAAAGAAATTATTTAGAATTCTATTGATACTCTGTAAATAATGAAATAAAGAATTCTTATTCTTCCTTTTACCAAGTAAAAATTTTAAACAGTTCCAAACATTATTTTCTCAGTAATATGCTTTCTTTTTGTTGTTCAGTTTGTTTTCCAATTGTGAAGCATATTTTTGATTTGGCAATCAACACAACAAATACTGCACAGTCTGTTATTTGATTGGAAAGAAAAATAAAGGCTATTTTGCCTTTGAATACAGAAGGTGTGTACCTTGATTCAGATGAAAATAGGCCATTTATTATCATAAAATATCATGGCCTAAAAGGATTTCATGGCCACAGTGCTCCATGGGAGTATACCATCAAAAAACGTATTAATCTTTTGAAATGTGAACACCTGCACCTTTGTATTTTTCTTTAAAATACGGGTTTCATTGCTACCATATAGCACGTTGATCATCTTTAAAAAAATATTAACAGCTTGCATCCTCATATTGATGCCCAGTTACAAATTCCAAATGTTTTGTCACATTTCTTGTAAGCAATGCCATCTGCCAGAGGTGGCATTTCATGGCTGTTTACCCTGACTCCCTGCAAGAATTCATCTGCCACTATCTAATGCTGCCTGAATAAAGGGGATTAAGACTCTGATGCAACAGAGACTATTGATAATTTGGTATAATTGGGAAGAAATGAAGATAAATGAGGTTGAGGATGGAGAGGCAATTAGTTCAGCCGCCTGTACAGCTGTGTTCTCGGCCTAGTTCCCCTGGCCTTTTCTTTGGTGAGGTATGTGCAAATGAGCCATAATGACAAACACACACTTCCCAGAGCACTTGTACTTCATAGAACTTGAGAATTCACTTTTTACTCCTGATAACCAAGTTAGTTGTTTGGTAAAGTTGTTTCAACAGGGCCTCCAGATGTCTTCATCACATAGGACTACTGCACCTGTAATATTTGGGAATAATCCCCCGCCACACACACACACCATTTCCATGCTTCCAGTTGAGGTCAGTCTACTATTTCCAACCTGAGTACATTGACGATCCAAAACTGATTTTACCTTCATTATGGCCCAGTGCTTATGGCAGTTTGGCAGTGTTTCCTTTCAGTGTGATGAGAAGCCAAGAGCACTCTTTAGAGTCAATGAGAAGAAGCTTTGATTTTAATTTGAAGAAAATAGTTTTCCAAGAGCATTCTTTTTGATAATTTTCAATAAAAAGTCAGGGCTGGCTTTACAAACAAGCTCTAAGGGATTGTTAGAGATTGGCAAAACCATTTTCCAGGATAAAATTTACATATTTATATAAAGTCATTATTGTCATTATTATTGGGCTTCCTAGATGGAAATGGCAACTCAGTAAACCTCTAACCACTAAAATGTTTAGGCACTAATTAACTGAATTCTCAGATCCCCCTTTGTACCACAGAAACACCATGTTGGGTATGTAGTTATGGATGCTATCACAGGAAGTCAACATTTTGAGATCCAGTCTTCCCATTGGTACCTTTTTCTATTTTGTCATTGAAAATATTCTTATTATGTCTTGTTTTCCACAAAATAACATTGTGTATCTCCCAGTTGTTACTCCTTGTGAGAAAAAGATAAATCTATTGAGAATATGTAACTATAGTAATAAAGTGGGAAATGGTGTATAAAAATGATGTAGCAAGAAGATAAACACTTTCTTCAGTGTTTGATTTTTTTTACTCACAGAAGAACCTAAGCTACAATTAATTATTTCAAAACAGTGTACTAATAACAAATATTTATCAATTCAGGCACATATATCCAGTAGGATGACTCTTTATGGTTGCATCCTCATTTCCTGAAAATCACCAAATTAAAGTTTTATTAATTTTTATGTTAGTTGTCCAATACGGTAGCCACTAGACACAGGTTGCTGTATAAATTATTTGAATAAATAAAATTGAAAATTCAATTCCTCAAGCATACTAACTGCATTTCAAGTGATACATAGTCACTTGTGAAAAAGTATTCACATGGAAAAGCATTTCTATCATCATGGAAAGTTCTATTAGTCATCTCTGGTCTACATTTCAGATACTATCTCCCCATTAATACAAATTAGTATGACTGAACTGTGTGCAAAACTAGACATTTAAGAGAAAATAAATCAACTAGGTACTGAGACTTTCATTTACAAACTGGTTCATTCAGAATTCCTTTAACTTCCTCAGTAGGTGGGTGAGATGCTCCAGTTTCAGCAGCCTCAGTTAACAAACAATAGAAACCCATTATGGTGTGTTTACAAAACACTAATGTCTTTTTAAGACTTTGGAAAACTTTAACAATGGTTATTCTTTAGGTATATTACTGCCATTTTACCCACATTTCCCCTTAACTAAATCAAGTAGTCAAAATATGGAGTGTGACAATGAGAAACTATCAGAAAGAAGTCTTAGATTATCAATTAGGTTATTATTTTGCTATAACTGTGACAGCAAAGCAATAATATACTACAATTTCCAGGGACTGATTTGGAAATTAAATACTATACTTAGCTGGTCTGAAAATGCACACACAGATTTGACCTTACTACATTAACTCACTAGTTCAACATACTGGTTTAATATGTGCCACAATATAACTATTAAAAAATCAGAGCTGATTAATATTTTCATCAGAAATAATTTGTCACTGAGTTGTCTTTTTTAAAAAAAAATTGACTCCACATTTTATTTATTTATTTTTAGAGAGAGAGGGGAAGGGAGGGAGAAAGAGAGGAAGAAACATCAATGTCTAGTTGCCTCTCGTGTGCCCCCTACTGGGGGCCTCGCCTGCAACCCAGGCATGTGCCCTAACTGGAGATTGAACCAGAGACCCTTTGGTTCACAGGCTAGTGCTCAATCCACTGAGCCACAGCCAGGGCTGACTCCACATTTTAAAACCTGATACTTTTCAATGGGGCCAATACGCTGGATTTATAATACAATTTAGAGACTAATATACAATATATATAATTTTGATCTATAAGCAATTTTCTATAAATATGTTCTTTATATATTTTTTATTTTTAAGTTACAAATACGCTTAATTTGAGAAGTATGGCACCAAGTTTTATTGTGAAGTATTTTAATCAATTATCATAATTCCAGTTATGACTAAATGAATAGTACACTCATAGAATATTAACATTTTCTCACTCTTTCAAATGATGATAAAATTCCCACTGAAAGGCTACACATCCTCATTCTGTCTTCTTTGAGTTTCACTTCCCTTATGTAAATGATGGAGTTGAGGTGGATGACCTCAAGGGTGCATTACAGCTCTGGCATTCAATGTTTGTTAAGTTTTTTTTCTAATAAATATTTATCTCAAATTGGCTTAACTGATATATATATAGGACCCTTCATACCAAATAACCAAAATACATATTCTTTTCAAACATTGGCACATGGAACATTTTCAAACATAGACCACATGATAGGACACAAAACAAGCCTCAAAAAATTCAAGAAAACTGAAATCATATCAAGTATTTTCTCAGACCACAAGAGTCTGAAACTAGAAACAAACCTCAAGGAAAAAACTCAAAAACACTCAAAATCATGGAGATTGAATAGCATGCTATTAAACAATGAATGGGTTAAGAATGAGATTAGGGAAGAAATCAAAAAGTTTCTGTAAAGAAAGAAAAATGTACACACAAAAATCCAAAACTATGGGATACAGCAAAGGCAGTCCTGTGAGGGAAGTTCATAGCAACACAGGCCTACCTAAAAAAGACAGAAACAGTTCAAATAAACAACCTAATCCTACACCTACAAGAACTCAAGGAACAACAACAAAGATGTCCCAGAGCAAGTAGAAAGAAGGAAGTAATTAAGATCAGAGAAAAAATAAATGATGTAGAGACTAAAAAATGTGATATAAAGCATCAATGAATCTAGGAGCTGGTTCTTTGAAAAGATAAAACAAACAAGCCTTTAACCAGAATCATTAAGAAAAAAAAAAGAGAGAGGGCCCATATAAATAAAATCAGAAATGAAAGAGGAGAGATTACAAGTGATACCACAGAAATACAAAGGAGTGTAAAAAATACCATGAACAACTATATGCCACAAAAATTTGAAAACCTGGGTGAAATGGACAAATATCTAGAAAAATATAATTTTCCAAAACTGAATTGAGAAGAAGCAGAAAGCCTGAAGAGACTGATAACAGCTGATGGAATTGAAGCAGTAATAAAAAAACCTCCCAACACACAAAAGCCCTGGACCAGATAGTTTCACAGGAGAATTTTATAAAACATCTAAGGAAGAGCTAACTCCTATCCTTGTCAAACTATTCTAAAAAATTGAAGAAGAAAGAAGACTCCCAAACTTTTTTTATGAGGCCAGCATCATCCCAATCCTAAAACCAGATAAAGACACAACAAAGAAAGAGAATTACAAATCAATATTGCTGATGAACACTGATGCTAAAATCCTCAACAAAAGGTACAATTAATGTCATACATCACATAAACGAAAGGAAAGACAAAAATCACATGATCATATAAATACATTAGGAAAAAGCATTTGATGAGGTACAGCACCCATTCATGATAAAAACGGCCAGCAAAATGGGAGTAGAGGGAACATACCTCAACATAATAAAGGCCATTGATGAGAAACCTACAGCCAACATCATGCTCAACAGGCAAAAACTAAAAGCTTTCCCATTAGGATCAGGAACAAGAAAAGGATGTCCGTGTTTACCATTTCTATTCAACACAGTATTAGAGGTCATAGCCAAAGTAATCAGACAAGAAAAATAAATAAAGGGCATCCAAATTGGAAAAGAGAAAGTAAAACTGTCACTATTTGCAGATGATATGACATTGGATATAGAAAACCCTATAGACTCCACCAAAAAACTACTCTACCTAATAAGTGAATTTGGCAACACAGCAGGACACGAAGTCAGTATTAAGAAATAGAATGTATTTTTGTATACCAACATCAAAATATCAGAAACAGAAATCAGGAAAAAAATCCAATTTGCTATAGCAACAAGAAAAATAAAGTACCTAGGAATAAACCTAACTAAGGAGGTAAAAGACCTATACTCAGAAAATTATACAACACTGAAGAAAAAAAATTAAAGAAGACACAAATAAAGGGAAGCATATACCATGTTCATGGATTGGAATTAACATCATCAAAATGTCCATACTACCCAAAGCAATTTATAGATTCAAGGCAATCCTTATTCAAATACCAATGACATATCTCACAGATACAGAAAAAACATTTGAAAAACTTATATGGAACAACAAATGACCCCAAATACTTGCAACAATTTTGACAAAGAGGAAGAAAGTTGGAGGGATCACAGTACTTGATATCAAATTGTATTACAAGGCCGCTGTAATCAAAACAGCCTGGTACTGGCATAAGAACAGACACCTAGACCAATGGAAGAGAATCAAGAGCCCAGAAATAAACCCGAGTCTCTATGGTCAATTAATATTTGAAAAAGGGGGCAGAAGCATAAAATGGAGCAAAAATAGCCTCTTCAACAAATGGTGTTGGGAGAGCTGGACAGCTACATGCAAAAAAAATGAAACTCAACCACCAACTTACATCACACACAAAAATAAAATCAGGACGTACAAAAGATGTAAATATAAGTTGCGACACCACAAAAGTCCTAGAGAAGAACACGGGTAAGAAAATCTAAGATATTCCATGCAGCAATATTTTCACCAATATGCCCCTAGAGTGAGGGACATAAAGGAAAGAATAAAAAAATGGGACCATATCAAATTAAAAACCTTCTGCACAGCTAAAGAAAATATCAGCAAAGTGAAAAGGGAACCAACCATCTGGGAAAATATATTTGCCAGTGATACCTAGAATAATTTTATCTCTAAAATATATAAAGAACTCACATAACTCCACTCCAGGAAGACAAACAATCCAATTAAAAAAATGGGCAAAGGACCTGAGCAGACACTCTCCAAGGAGGACATACAGAGGGCCCAGAGACATATGAAAGGATACTCAGCATCACTAGCCATTAGGGAGATGCAAATCAAAAACACAATGGGATACCACTTCACATCAGTCAGAATGGCCATCATAAACAAATCAACAAGCAACGAGTGCTGGCAAGGATATGAAGAAAAGGGAACCCTACTGCACTGCTGGTGGAAATGCAGACTGGTGGAGGCAGTCATGGAAAAGAGTATGGAATTTCCTCAGAAAAGTAAAAGTGGAACTGCCTTTTGCCTCAGTAATTCCACTGCTGAGATTATATGCTAAGAATCCTGAAACACCAATGCAAAAGAACCTATGCACCCCAATGTTCATAGAAGTGTAACTTACAATAGTGAAGTGCTGGAAATAACCTAAGTGCCCATCAGTCAGTGAGTGGATAAAAAAAAACTGTTCTACATTTACACAATGGAATAACTACACAGCAGAAAGAAAGCAGGAGCTCCTACCCTTGTGACAGCATAGATGGAACTGGAGAGCATTATGCTAAGTGACATAAGCCAGGATGTAAAAGACAAATATCATAAGATCTCACCTATAAGTGCAACTTAATCAATGAAAGAAACAAATAAGCAAAATGGAACCAGAGGCATGGAAATAAAGAACAAACTGACAGTAACCAGAAGGGAGGGAGGAGGGGGACATTGGAGGAAAGAAAAGGAAGGGTAGTCAAGGAACATGTATAAAGGACCCATGGACAAAGCCAAATGGGGGGTAGGATTGAGGGTGGGGGGCATGGTGGGGGAGAGTGGTGGGAGGAAAATGGAGACAACTGTACTTGAACAACAGTAAGTTCAAAAAAAGTGAAAAAATATTTCCCTTAAAATAAGTAATGTATAAAAGCAACAAGAATCAGAGAAAAAAATTCAAAGCATGCTCACCTTTTATGGGGAAGTATCAGGAAAAGGGTTGCAAATGTTCAATAGTGTTTTAGTTCTTGAGTTACATGGAGGGCTCACTGACATTTATGTCATTATAGTTTAATATTTACATATATGTTACATATGGGGTTTTACTCAAATATTTTTAAAATATAATAAAGGGGAAATACCCACAATGGGTACAGTCCAGGGCATTTGATTGTAAGAGACAAATTATTTCACGTTAGCATGTGCTACATAAACATGCAGGGCAAGAATTCCCATAAGCGAATCCTAATGGGAGAGGAGTGGATGAGGTGTCCTGACTGCACAGAGTGCATAAAACTAGCTTGAAATGCCTGTCATTTCCTTTTGGAACAGAAATCTTTCATTTTCATCATTTTTCAAATAAGACAAACCAGAATACAGAAGAGGAACAGATTTGTAATTTGTCCAGTAAGTCATTCCTAAGCCAGAAGCCATAAACACTGGATACTGAAAAAAATTCTATTCACAATAATTTTACTTAAACTTTAAGTTCAACATCTGAATGAGTGGTCTTGATTTCTACTGAATATGAATCTAATTTACTCTTTTGACCATTCAGTTCCAAAAGATCAAAACTGGCAATAAGTATACACCAATAAAAATTAATTCAAGATAAACACTCAACAGTGGAGCTTTTACAGTCTGCTTCTCTGGTACAACATTTGGACATTTGTGATTTTTAAATTTCCAGTCACCACATATTTCCTGAGCCCAGTCACTAGTAAAGTACAATGAATTGTGACTTCCAGACATGTCAAATGAGAGATTGTAGCTAGGTAGGGGGAAATGCTTTCTCATTGAGAGTCTGGAAAGGCAACTCCAAAACAAGAGAGACCTTGAAATAAAGAATAAACTGACAGTAACCAAAGGGGAGTAGGAGGGGGATAATGGGGGAAAATAGAGAAAGGGCTGTCAAGGAACATGTATAAAGGACACATGGACAAAGCCAAAGGAGGTAGCATTGAGGGTGGGTGGTGGAGGATGGGTAGGTTGAGTGGAAAATGGTGGTGGGAAAATGGAGACAACTCTACTTGAACACTAAAAAAAAGATATTTGTTTAAAAAATGAGAGTAACAAACAACACCTTCTGAATGCACATATAAAAATGAAGTTGATCAATTTGGCTCTGGATGACAGAGCAAAGATAGAGCAAAAGGTTGCACCATGTCTTAGAGTTCAGGAGAATTATATAGTGAACAAAATTATCCAAAGATTATTCCTCTGTAACATTTTGGTGTCAAGGTCAATGAGCTAAAACTAGTTAAAGTGATATTACTAACTAATGCTTTTTTGTAGTACAACACATGAATTTTAATAGACAAGTGAATGTGGAATATAGCTGATCTTAT
The DNA here is from genome assembly GCF_014824575.4 of Sturnira hondurensis. Lineage (NCBI taxonomy): Eukaryota > Metazoa > Chordata > Mammalia > Chiroptera > Phyllostomidae > Sturnira > Sturnira hondurensis. The sequence goes on from NW_028086172.1 coordinate 1,116,197, forward strand.
TATCATTTGCATACATATGATTAGGATCAGTGAGAACTGAAGTGCTAGAAAATAATTATATTTATTTCTAGTGCCATTCAGTCTGTTTTATACTGAGAGAGTAGATATGATATACAGAGTGTTTGTCACTGTATCAAATGAAATTCAATTGTTATGTCACTAAAACCAAGAAAACAATTCAATGCAAGTGAATATACATTAAGAATTTGGACTATGAGGTCATTACTGTTGACATTGATAATACATGTTTTTGAAAACACACTATTCCTATTTACCATATTTTCACATGTATAATGCACACTTTTTGGCTAAATATTTGAGGGAAAAATAACAATGGAGATTATACATGGGTATAATGATTATATAGCATGGGTATAGTAGTCCCATGTATAATGCACACAAAAGCATGGATGTGCATTATATACAGCAAAATACAAGTATTTCTCTCCCCAGCAATGTTATCTGCACCAAATAGCTAGGTAGTACTGACTGGTCAGAAAAGACAACTGAGCCACATTAAGGAATAAACTACAATGTGTTGGTCAGTGTGATCACTATAACATTGTGCATACCCTAACCCTTCATATTATAGACAAGAAGACAAACAACAAACTCTCATTTGTAGTTCGAGTCACATTATATTTCAGCTGGAAAGAACTTTGGAAGTGATCATTTTTTAAATGGGGAAACCAAGATCATGCAAATGAAGGTCAAGATCATACTCTCATTTAATGTTTGAACCATTAGTTTGCTATTATAACTTGTTTCCCTTTACTAGTCAATAAGGTAGAATGGTGAATCTGCACTAACAGGTAGTGCACCACAGGAACCAAGCTTAGGTTGGGAACTGGGGAAGACTTCACAGGGGTGTGAAGGAGGCACCGGTCTGCTGGGAGGAAAAAATGTCCCCATTCTTAGATTAAGTAAATAACTCTACTCCTGACTTTTGCTTTGACCATTAGAATTTACAAAGCATATTTCATATCCATAATCTAATTTGATTTTTACTTGAAACCATGACACAATGGGTATAAGACTACTTTGGAACAAAAAGTTCTATACAACCTATATTATATTATTGCAATTTCGAAGAAAATCTAGTTAACCACTTTTACTCACAAGTATATTTCCTAGAAAGAAAAAATGTGGTAATGAGTCTTACTTCATTCAAATAAACTATTCATATACACTATCCAAGTTTATGAAATAATCATCACACATACTGCAAACAATCCTTAACATTTGTAAAGTATTTTCACACATGAAAGCATTTTCAGATTCATTATTTCGTTTTATTTGCACAACAGGAAAAGGGATTTGTCTTATTCAACTTAACATTAATGCCACAGAATAGGCAATCAATAAATGTTTATTGAATGAGTACCACAATTCAGGAAAAGAAGAATGTATAAATGGGGTGGACGTATAAATAAATAAACAAACAAGTAGTCTGTTATTTCATTTTAGGATATTTTTGGCAATATATCTGTAACCCATCTCTCCAAATTTATATTTTTAATGATCTTTTAGATGGCTAAGTGTGTGGTCTTGCCCTTATTTTTCTTTAGTATTATATTTTAAGGCATTCCTATCTTTAAAACTATTCTAACTGTATAACTGAATTCAACTCAGACACAATGATATTCTCTAAGTGCTTTCAGAAACGGGTGACGAATGTAGATAAATATACGATACGTATATTTATTCTTGTATATCATTTCCTTTGTCTACTTTACTTACCATTCTAATCTTTCATTCCTAGAATTTATTTTATTTGAGCCTCTTTTATATTAGATATCATGACTTTTTATAGATTTCAACGACCCCATTTCAACCAGTGACTTTTCTCCACTGGTTTGGTCTATGCCATTCCAATCCCTTCTAGTTGTGTATCTACTGACCAATACCCTCTTCAATTTACTCTGACACATGCTATGAAACTATCAGCATCACATCAAAATATCTTATACTCCAGTGGTCTCGGTTGTTTGAGTTTTCTTGCAAATTTTTATGATATCCTTATCATGCTTAAAACCTGAATTTTCTTGTACTAGTGTTCCCCTCAGTTAAGACATAGCTCATCATTCAAACTGGAAGTGATCCAAAATAATTCACTGAAAAAAAATTGCTGTGACTTACTTTGTTTCCAGTGGTAAATTATAGCAAAAATTCAATGTTTTCCTTTGAAGTTGCTAAATTGAAACTTATTTCAGAAGTTTTCACTAGCATTACTTTACCTTTAAGTATATTTTCCTGTAGGCTGTTTAGAAGACAAAACAATGTTGCTTAGAAAATTTCCATGCATGTGTTTATTTGGGACTTTGCAGGAAAACACAATTCTTTGTTTTTATTAACAAAAGGACCTTTATGAAGAATAAGGACAGAGAGTGAGGAATCCAAGATGATGGCATAGGCAGACCATTGTCCTGCAGCCTGTCAAGGCTGGGCAGATTCACACAAGATTCAGGCAGATGGAAGAAAATTCATGAAGTTGTCAGAATGCCTGACATGCCTTTATTCCAGGGTGGGGAGATCCATGCATGCCACAAGCACAAGTCACACTGTGGGAAGTCCTGACTCCCTTATATACTAAGTGCACACAAGGCCGGCAGGGTGCCAATACTGACCTTCAGACATAGAACAGAGTTTCATTCTACATATGTGGGCTCCTACTCAAGGTTATATGAACCCTGCTAGATTACATTCACTGGGACAATTGGGTGAGGGAGCCTGACTGACTCCGTTTTCCCCATAAACATGAACTCACCTCTTCCCATGAACACATGGAATCTACACTTATAGACAGAGCAGTTACACCTTAAGAGCAACTGAGGACTGACTGGACAGATTCTGCCCAAGAAACACATGAGAGACCACACAGAAACAGATAGCAGACATAGGGATGTGAGATTTCAGGAACCCCACCATGAACACTTTGACCTGCAATAAAGAGGGCACATTGAAGGGCCTTGTGCAGAGGCACCTGCCCTGGGGCAGAGGCAAAAAAGAAGTGTTTAAAGCACAGGTCCCTAACCCTCTAGGACAAGGACTGGTAACAGTCCATGGCCTCTTAGGAACTGGGATGCACAGCAGAAGGTAAGCAATGGACAAGAGACCAAAGCTTCACCTTGCATTACCGCCTGAGCTCTGCCTTATGTCTTCTCTCACTCCACCTCCCCATGTGTGGAAAAAATTGTCTTCCACGAAACTTGTCCATAGTACCAAAACAGTTGGGGACCACTGGTTTAAAGGCCATCTCAACTCTCTGGGAAGGAGATCTATTTACTAATGCTAGAACATCTACCATATAGTAGTTGTAGAATGCTATTTGTTGGGTCACCTCATCAATCTGTTTTCACTGGGTAGAGCTTGATCCAGGCATGTAGCAGGTCAGCTCAGGCCATCGTAAACTTCAAGTGCACACCAGCTCCGAAGCTCGCTCCTAGAACTCATTGACACTCACACCTGCACCAGCCAAAGTTCCCAGCCCCAACATTGCTTGCCCCCATGACCCTCTGAAGCCCACACACACTTGAGCTACAGCTTCAGTCTTCTACACAGCTTGCCCTGTGGAATTCTCATGGCCTCTACCTGCTACAGTTACAGCTTTAAATAGCCTTCCAAGTTCTTCCCAGCACAGTCTACCCCTGAAACTCCCCCATGGCTTAAGCCAACTTCAACCACAGCCTGCCCAGGTGGCCCCAATGTGGCTGAGTTCTAAGACCCCGCACAATCTGTGCCCACTCCAGCTCTAGCTCCAACGGGTGCACTAAGACAGACCCAGCACCACTTGCCCATGGGATTCCTCACAGCTTATGCCTGTTCCAGTTCCACCTACAGCCAGTCTGCCAAAGATACCTGAAATATGCAGTATAGAAAAAGGAAGATGCCATTTTTTCAAAACCAGGAAAGGTTGCTTTTTGTTGAATTCATAGAAACAAACACAGAAAGACACATAAAATGAGGACACTAAGAAATATGTTGTTAACAAAGCAATAGTGCAAAACCACACAGAGCTGAATGAAACAGAGATAAGCAATCAATCGATAAAAAATTCAAAATAATCTCAGTGAATATACATAATAAACCTTAGGAAAAAAGAAAAGGAATGAAGTGAGAACTTCAACAAAGGGACAGAAGATATAAAGAAAGCCCAAATCAGAACTGAAGAATATAGTAACCAAAATGAAAAAATAAACTAGAAGGAATTAATACCAGATTAGATGACACAGAAGAATGAATCAGCCACCTGGAGAACCAGGTAGTGAAATTCAATAAATTGGAATAGCAAATATAAAAAGAAAGAAAGAGAGAAATGAAAAAGGAAAGAAAGAGAGAGAGAGAGAGAAGAAAAGGAAGATGAGGATAGTTTAAAGGACATCTGGGGCAACACCAAGTGTTCCAACATTTGCCTCATAGGAGTGCCAGATGGAGAAGAGAAAGAGCAAGACACTGAAAATGTATTTGAAAAAATAATGAAAGAAAACTTCTCTAATTTGGTGAATGAAATAGACCTGCAATTCCAGAAAGCATAGAGAGTCCCAAGCAAGACTGATACAAATAGGCCCACTCCAAGACACATCATAATTAAAATGCCTAAGATAAAGGTTAAAGATAAAGAGAGAATCTTAAAAGCAGCAAGAGAAAAGCAGTTACCTACAGGGGAGTTCCCACAAGAAATGTCAGCTGATTTCTCGAAAGAAACTTCGCAGCTAGAAGGGATTGGCAAGAAATATTGCAAGCGATGAAAAGGAGGGAACTATAGCAAAGATTGTGCTACCCAGCAAAGCTATCATTTAGAATCGAAGGGCAGGTACAGAGCTTCCCAGACAAGAAAAAATTAAAGGAGTTCATCATCACCAAGCCCTTATTATACAAAATTTTAACGGAACTTATTTTAGAGAAAGAAGAAGATCAAAACTATGGACAATAAAATGGCAAAAAATACATATCTATTGATAATTGAATCTGATAAACAAACTAAGCAAACAAGAAGAACAGAGACAGAATCATGGATATGGAGAACATTTTGATGGTTGCCAGATTGGAGGGGTTTGTGGGGGATGGGTGAATAGGTGAGGGGATTAAGAAGTGCAAATAGGTAGTTACAGAATGGCCATGGGGATGTAAAGTACAAGATAGGAAATGGAGCAGCCAAAGAATTTACATGCATGGCCCACATACATGAACAACAGTGAGGGGATTGCCTGAGGGAGTTGGGGGGTGGAGGGGGGCAAAGGGAGAAAAATTGGGACAACTATAATAGCCTAGTCAATAAAATATAATTAAAAAATAAAAACATTCATCATCTTTCATCATAAGGACAATGAAACTTAAAACCACGAGATATCACCTTATACCTTTGAAAATGGCTACAATCAATAAAACAACCAAGAATAAGTATTGGTGAGAATGTGGAGGAAAGGAAACCCTAGTACACTGTGTATGGGATTGTAGACTGGTACTACTATTATGGAAAACAGTATATTGCTGAAAAATTAAAAATGTAATCATCATATGACCCAGAAATTCCACTTCTGGGTATTACACCCCAAATTAACAAACACTAATTTAAAAAGATATATGCATCTCTATGTTCACTGCAGCATTGTTTGCAATAGCCAAGATGTGGAAGCAACCTACATGTCCATTGATAAATAAATGGATAAAGATGTGGTATACGTATACAGAGGTCAGCAAAAGTAGGTTTACAGTTGTAAGCATGTGAAACACAGTGTTTTTCTTGTTTTATTTACATATTTATTGTTGTATTATTTGTCTCCTCCTTATTACTTTTATGATTTCATTTCCTTACTTATGATTTGTTTTATGCAATAATGACTGCTAATTTAACCTACTTTTGCCTACTTCTGTAGAATGGAATATTACTCAGCGATATTTATAAAAAAGTCAAATCTTGCAATTAGCAACAACATGGATGAACCTGTAGAGTATTATGCTACATGAAATAAGTTGGGCAGAGAAAGACAAATTCTGTATGACTTTACTTATATGTTGAAACTGAAAAACAAAAAAAATCAACAAAATAAAACAGAAACAGACTCAGATGCAGATAATAAACTGATGGTTGATGAAAGGGATGGGGGCAAGGGGAATGGGTGAAACAGTGGAAGGGAACTAAGAAGTACAAATTTTCAAATGTAAAATAAGTCACCAGAATGTAATGTACAGCAGAAGAAACACAGTCAATAGTATTATAATAACTATGTACAATGACAGATGGTTACTGGTATTATTGGGATGATTACTCTGTAAGGTCTATAAATGTTGAGTCATTGTACTGTACACCTGAAACTAACATAATATTGTATGGCAATTATAATTAAAATAAATAAATGAATAAAATAAATGCTTAAAGTAATTAAGAAAAATTGGAAATGCACTGAGCAGGCATATAAAACTAAAAAACAATTTCCACTATTTCATAAAAGATTTTAAATAACTAAGCCATAATAGCAGTATCAATAGGTTTCTAGTGAGTAGGTAAGGCATATCACCTTTATTTCTGGAAATTATTACTTGTGTCATGCTAAGAGAGATCTAAATTTGCCAACTACCCTGTAAACTTTCTTTGTTCAGGATATCTTATGCTTCTCACATCTGCCATCACAATAGGTGGCAAATGCAAATATGTCAATAGATGGCTAAATCAAACATGTTTTAATCCATAAAGTACAAATTTCCATTTCTTATCAAATAATGGAAACAGAGCTAGACTTACAGTATGTTCTATGGTACAGTAATTGAAGGGACTCTCAGTATAATGTGAGGAATACATAATCAGCATTTAGTAAATATTGAGAACCTACTATGTGCCAGGAACATCTATTGGAGTTGATATAATTGATCTGCCTTTTATATATTTATCATGCCAACTTTATGTAAGACGGTATTCTAGGCTAATGAACATAAACAAGGAAACTGGCCAATTATCATGTTGCTGCATTAGAATAAGAAGCTTTCTAGAATTTCATAATGAAACAGCTAGAATCTCTACAGTTAATTGCTACACTGGAGCTTACACAAGTCATTTATTCACTTGCATCGCTAACAAATTATGTGTACAAATAACAAAGACATTGATTTTAAAAAGTAGGAAAAGAGAATCAAATGAAAACCTGCAACACAAACATGTTGCTGTTTGCAATGCTTTGCAACAGGGAAGGTAAAGTGCACTTGCCTTGTTTTTAATCTTAAGAAACAAGGATTTTATAATTGTTGCTTTGTCACTGATATGATCTCTGATTTCTTTTGCAAGAAATCAAGTGACACTTGCATGTTTTATGGAAAAAATACTAGTCAGTGTAGCAAATAAACAATTCTATTCTATTCACCATCTCTGCACTGAAATCTACTCCATTGCTTTACAACGTGAGCAAAATCATGAACCCATGGTTTGGGGAAATTTCCACTCCAATTACATTGTGTTCTTACCCATTATGAAGTCACCAAAGTCTATTAACCTGTATATTGATGGAACCATATGTGTTCTCCATTAATTTTGTTTTTCAAAATGAGTTATTTTGCCATGGAAGAATGTTGGCTTTGGAGTTGAAAGTAATATATTTGACCATATACCATGAGTTTGAACTTTACCAAATCTCTGAGCCTGTTTGGGCTTTGGGTTCTTCAACTAGCTAAAAAGGACAGTAACAACACCTGCACTACTCAGTTTACAGGATTTTTACAATAATCAAAAGGAATAAATAGGTGTGAAACTGCTTTGCAAACTAAATTGCTAAAGAAATTTGAGCTTACTAGGAAATGACCCATGACTTTTTTTCTTTTTTGCCAAGTCTTGGATCTACTAAAAAGAATACGGTCCTTGAATTAGAAAAGAATTGCAATAATACCTAAATTAATCATCATGTGCTATTAAGTACATACTAATCAAAATCTCCAAAGAAGTGTCCAAGCATTCTTGCCACCACAAATGGCAATAATACATGTGTTTTACAGAGAATATGAACCTTATCCATAAAGTTAAGGTTAAGGTTAATACATTTAATTTCTTTGCAAATCCTTCTGTGGCTCTTGAAGTCCATTAGTATCAACTGGAAGAACACCTAATGCCTCCCAACATGACTGAAGTTTAGTGACCAAAAATATGTACAACAGAAGCATTTACTAACAATGAAGAACACGGTTTATAGAGCAGCCCTTGCATTCAATCTTTTCACCCTTTAAATTATTTGTTTGAATAGAAAATTATTCTTTAAATACAGTATTAATTATTGTGTATAATCAAAGTAACATATAATACCTGCTTCTATGATATGATCTCTGTCACTTAATTAAACTTCTCTAGCTAGTCTTTGCAGTAACATTCAAAAATCATTATCAGGGACAAACCAACACATGTGAAACCGTTGTTTCCTAAAATTAAAAACAAGGCACCTGCCTTTCCTTCCCCCACTTCAATACATGGAAAGTAACACTAAACTATTTGAATTTGAACTTTTTATTAGATCTTATCTTTCTCCTTTTTAAAATCAATTTCTTTGTTCCTTGCACACATCTCCTGTCAATAAAATGAAAAATGATATAGATTTAGGAGGATAGTGGTCTCAGTGTAGCATCTCTCATATTATTATTCCAGTATCATCTGTTACAAAGTAAGACCAATTCCCACATCTAATTACAAACAGGATTTCAGAGTCATTAAACAAAATACATTTCCATTAGTGCTGCTGTAAGAAGATAGGGGGAAAATGAAGATTAGTTCATGTTGCACCTTGGTTTTTCAAGCTTTGAAGATTTAGACCTCTGGATTGAGAGACTATAAATTTGTAAAAGATCAGCAAGGTGATAGACACACAAAAATGCTTCATTCTACACAGTTTGCCTGTGCTACTTGCATCTCGTCGTTAGTTTTGTGGCATTGCATTTCGTCCTTATAGTAAATACAGCAAGAAACTGAAAGGTTCCTTCCCTGTCACTTGGCAGGTGCCTGGAGGTATTTCCTTGTGCTCTACAGACATGTTCCTTATAGTTCAAAGTAAATTTGGTACAACAGAGCTTACACATAAATATGGATTACTTGCAAGTAGGCAGTTCTCATTCAATGAGACAAAATCATTTTTTTCTGCTATTAAAACACAGTCCCAGTTCTTAGAATGCAAGGAATGTTACAGACTAGATAAAGCACATAATGTAGATTGTGTAATATGCCTAAGTGGCTGAAATACAAACTGTGGGGTATATGTTTTCCTTCACTGCATCTCCCATTAATGTTAATGCATTCAGGGAAGACTATGCCCTGAAACACTGCTGAATGCCTGAGCTATACAATACACTGCACTTTATTTAATTACAACTTTTCTTACGGGAAGTCTGTGCAGGTAGTCCAATGAGAACTTGAAAGTGTTGCTGTGTGCCAGGTATTAAGTCATGGTGGAAATCAGAGCTATTTTAAACTGAAGATAGAGAAATAGAGTTGATCAGGTCCTACCGGCCAAGGAAAGAGAAGGCGTTTCATTCAGGGTTTAGCTCTTTCAAGAACAATGATGAAATGATTTTTGTCCAAACCCAATTCTTCTTCCAGCATATATTATATTAATACTCTTATCTTCCATTGTGGGCAGGAGGGTTTGGATGAGGGCCACTTTCATTGTGAACTGCTAAGATGCATTACATAGTATTCAATGTTATCCAATGTGTATAAAGATGTATTCTAGCCCTGGCTGGTGTGGCTAAGTGGTTGAGTGCCAACCTGTGAACCAAAGGGTCACAGATTCGATTCCCAGCCAGGACGCATGCCTGGGTTGTGGGCCAGGTCCCAAGTTGGAGGTGTGTGAGAGGCAACCACACATTGATGTTTCTCTCCCTTTCTCCTTCCTTTCCCTCTCTAAAAATAAATAAATAATTTTTTTTTAAAAAAGATGTATTCTAGTCACATCAGAATTTTGTGGGGTGGTGGGAAGAGGGTTGACAATAAAACCATATCTGGATTATTAGTTTTTTAAAATCCATTTACAGGCAGTCTCTGAACCAAATAGCCACCCTTACCTGTGTAGAGGACACTGTCTAGCCCACCTTCTAAAATGAGAGTGCTAGGGACTAACCACTGACCCCTATGCACAAAGGTCAAATTACCACAGCTGGAAATGTCCTTAAGGGGCATCTAATTACACATTCTCATTTTGTACAACAAAGACAAGAGGTATAGGAAGAAAATGGCTTAAGGCCTCACAAATACTCCTCAGCAGAGAGGGTTGTATAATCTGGATTTCCTAACACCTAGTCATCGGCTAGCTTCCTTGGCAACCTTCCAATTTAACATCAAATGCACCCTCTTATTTTTCCTGGCAGTTTTTGTTTCTTGCTTGAAGGCAGGGTTTCAGCCTGATCAGATGTATCCAGTTATCTGCAATCAACACAAATAGTTCCAAAGTGCCACACCTACCCAACACAGTCTCCTAGATAACAACAAGAGATAAGGATAGAATCCAAAATGGAAAAGTAATCAGGAAGAGTTTGCTTAGCAGGAACATCTTTCTCAGCTCTGGCCATATTTTCTCTGTTTTTTTCCTCACAAACAGACCTCTCAGAACATTACTGTAGTATACAAAACCCTCTTGTTAATACGTCTGGCAGTGAACTCCAAAGGTAGGCACAACTCAGGAGGGGAATGAAAAATCATTAGTGAAGAGGAAAAGGAGGGCATGTAGTTGGAAACATCACCAAGGGACAAAGGACTAGTCAAAAGTGGTCATTTAGACCTTAGACTATTTCATAGTAGACTGAAAATATTACTTCAGTGACTTGTTAGTAGAAATAGATTAACTGTGATGATGATGGGTTTTCTGAAAATAAAAATTATAAGTTGATGCTCTTCCCAAAAGCATCCTGTATTGTTATGCAAAATCCATAAGAACTATGAAAAGAACATTTAACCATCTATATAGCAAAATATGCACATCTCTCTCCATAGAAGGGTTAGGGACCCTGAAAACAAGAAATGGCATATATTTTATAAATCACTCCTATTCATTAGTGCCAGAAGGTTTATAATATCAGAAGGTTTATAATTTTTACCAAAGTAATATGCAATTTTAAATTGGACCACAGTATTAGCAATTCATCTTCTACAAACTACCTGGACAGACTTTTCCAAAACATAGACAATACCAAAAATCTTAATTTCCAATCGGAGACCATTACTCCTGATTAACTAGTTATGTGATTTTTTGCTTCATTAGCTGTAAATGAGCAGCTAATATGTAACAGAAGATATCAATTGTTTTCTGTGATAAAATCAATTAAGCATTTAGGAGAGCACAGCAACTTAGGTAGAAAAGTCGGGGTGTAACAATAGCATTGAAAGCACATAGGGTCACTAGACTGAAAGTGTAAGATCTTGTCTCTATTACCACAACTTTCTCTTGTGAAATTTTGTGACCTTAAGGAAGGCGCTGTGCCTTTCTTCTCTCTTCTATGATAACAGGAAGAGTGTTGGCTTCCTCCTAGCTTCACAGGAGTACCACGAAGGCATGAGGAGATCAGGCACTGTATCTTGACATGATGGTGCCACAGAGATGCCACCATTGCAGATTTAAGAGAATGATTTCAAATGATGACATGTATAGTATCTGTATACTCATCTTTCTATTAGTAGAAAATAAAATTTTTCATGTTTATAAATGGTATACTAGTGTGGTAAAAGCACTAAACAAAGTGTTTCCTCCTGCTTGTTTAAAGGGAAATGGTTCAAAAACACTTTGCTCATGGGGTGAATGTGTACAAATAGGACCCACCTTAACAAGCCCTAAAAGCTCCCGGGAAACATGTGCGGCACTCCCAGAGAGAACAAACGGTCCTTCCTTGGTTTTGTTATCTCTGTACTAACACTAAAATAACAGCCTAGACATTTTGCTTTTTTAGAATAAAAGACTATCTCTTTTGTCTTTCGAAGCACTTGAAAATTGAAAAGAGAAAAACTCAAAAATGCTGACCGTGTCATAGCTGACTACTCACGGCAGGTGTAGAACATGAAAGGTTACAATGTGGATGTGTGCCTACGCATTTCTTTTCAACTTGAGGAGCCTCCTCCTGCTTCTGCTAACTCGGCAATCATACAGCTGACAGATTCTGGGGTTTCTAAATAATGCATGGGCTTTTCTCTTAACGTGTCAGTGCAAAAGTATCAATTCTTCTCTAGCATTGTTCGGGATGCTGATCTAACTTGACAGCATTCCGTTAAACCAATGAATTTTTCCCCTCTTGATGGTTCTTTAAATATTCCTCTGAGTGATGTATTTGTGGTTTTTAAAACAGATCGTGAAGGATGTTTGCATTTATGAGAAAACTCCATGGCAGGTACAATAGGGGGAAAAAACTACAAACAACCAGAAAAGTTTAAAAGAGAGCACTTTTCCCCATTCTCTTGAGTCCTCAAAAACCACTCCTTCTACTACCCACACAAAAAGGTGTGCTCTCAAAACATTTGAACTTCCTAAGGAAATATTAGGGAAATATTTACTACTGCTTCTGCATCTCTCTGGAAAAAGCAAAAACATTTATTAAATCATGCATGTTAACTTCAGAACCTACACAAAGAAAACAAATGCCTTGTTTCTTTATTGTCCTTTATGGGAGCAGGTACAGCCTCCAACTGTATTGATTATGTCCCAGCAGGGTGAAGCTGGCTAAAAGCCAGGAAGTCTGAACAGAAGAACATTTGTGCACTATTTTTTTAAAAGATTTTATTTATTTATTTTAACAGAAGGGAAGGGAGGGAGAGAGGGACAGAAATATCAATGTGTGGTGGCTTCTTGCATGCCCCCTACTGGGGACCTGGCCCACAACACAGGCATGTGCCCTGGCCTGGAATCGAACCTATGACCCTTTGGTTCACAGGCCAGTGCTCAATCCACTGAGCCACACCAGCCAGTGTATGTGCACTATTTTTATAATAAGTTATATATTTCTCATTGAAGCTGCTGCCCCATAAAACACAAATTTGAGCCTCTGGAGAAAAAACGTTTGCCTCCTTGTTAAAAATGATTTAGATGCAAGCCATTTAAGATAAATACTAGGATCTCATGATGACCACCTATAGAAGGTACTTTTAACCATTCATGACACAACTAGAGAGTGTTGACAACTAGATTGTTATAGAAAAAAAAACCTGGTCTAGGAATGCATTGAATGAAATAGACATAAACTCGATTTGCATGTGAAGAGAAAGAGCAAGAAATTGAAAATCTATTTGAAAAAATAATGAAAGAAAACTTCCCTAATGTGGTGAAGGAAATAGACCTGCAAGTCTAGGAGGCACAGAGAGTCCCAAACAAGATGAACCTAAAGAGACCCACTCCTAGAAACATGATAATTAGAATGCCAAAGGTTAAAGACAAAGAGAATCTTAAAAGCAGCAAGGGAAAAGAAAGTTAGTTACCTATAGGGGAGCTCCCACAGGACTGTCAGCTGATTTCTCACTGTGTAGGAAATTTTATTTCACTTCTGTGAGAGAGTTTTAGTTTCTGACTTACAGGGAAGTTGATTACGTATGCATCCTCAAAGAGCATGTTTCATTTAGCAAAATTGGATTCCATTAATCAAGCAATATAAAACACTTCATCAGAATTGGCCTTTTCATGAGTCAGATGATTTTGTGAATGCAGGGAATTCAGTGTTTCTGCCAGTTGCCTTGACAGAGATTTCTAGAAAGTTTCTCCAAGTATGTATTTTTTTATTCCTGGAGAGTTACTGATTTTTGCTGTGTATGTACTCAGGTTTTGCTTGTGTGTTTGTTCCGTCTCTCTATATTTTAACTGCTTAATTACTTATTAATAAAATTTAAGTAGAAATATATTGAGGACATTTTGGTAATTACTTATCTCATGTGTGAGCATTATCCATTTATCATTAACATGATATACACATGTGATTATATGCATAAAAAGACTATATATGTGTGATATATAAATATAAATGTGTATGTTTAATCTTTGTCTGATATTTCCCTCAAAACAGCTCTTATTGACCTGTTTTACATTTTAATATTCAGGTGTATCTCTCCTTGGTAAGCCAGTAGAAAAAGGAAAAGTCTTCAGAGAATATAATAGCTCTCTTGAAAACATACCCAAATCCATGAACCACATAGGTTAAGATATGTCAGTCAGTGCTAAACTCCCCACCATATCATTTCTTCTCCTGTTGCACTCATGCTCAGGTTATTTCAGCAGGAAAGCCTACATTCTTGCTAGCAACACTCTTCCCACTCTTCTTTAACTACCCTTGTTACCTCTGAACAAGCTTACCTCCATCTGTGACCAGTAGCCAAGGTTTAGAATGCCAGGCTAAGTTTAGGAAGATCACATCCACAGAAGCATTGGTTTGGATAACAGTATGGCTATGAGGAGCCCTCTGTGGTCTGATTTATTTGCCTGTTGTATATCATTATACTCTAAACTTTAGAGAAGTCTTAGGTCAATTCCTGTACCCCTACATCAACCTAACTATCACATTTCACATCTTAAATTTCTTTCAAGTCCCAAGCTTTGCTCTTGTTAGCATTCGGGGAGCATTGCATTTTCTCCTACTCAGCAGGATCAACTTGCCTGTGAAAGGTGGAATTATTACACTGCAATGTCATGCAATATGTACAATGAAACCACAGAGTGCTGAGTATTCATGGAAATGCATGACAAATTCAAATCTCATTTCTGAATCCAGTTTGTGGGTATGTTCTTATTGGGATGATAAAATGCTGCAGCCTCTTGGGAAAAGTTTGGCGTTTCTTCAAGATGCTAATCATAAAGTTACGAGTTGATCCAGAAATTCCACTTCCAGATATATACCCAAGAGCAATAAAAACATGCATTTACCTAACCACTTGCACATGAATGCTGATAGCAGGATCATTCATAATAGTCACAAAGTGGCAACAATGCAAATGTCCATCAACAAACAAATAGGGAAACAAAAGGTAGTATATTCATATGATGGACGTTATTCAGGCATTAAAAGGAATGAAGTACTGATGAATGCTATGATATGAATGAACCTTGAAAACATTATGCCAAGTTAAAGAAACCAGACTGAAGGGGTCACATATCGTGTAATTCCATTTATATGAAATGTCTAAAATAAGCACATCTATAGAGAAAACCTAAAGCATTAGCAGATTAGTGGTTGCCAAGGGGTGGGGAGTGAGAGAGAAATGGGAGTTACTCCTAATGGGTAGAGTTTCTTTTGGTTGTGATACAAATGTCTGAAACTAGATAATGGTGATAATTGGACAAATCCATGAATGTATCAATATGAAAGTCACTGAATTGTTCACTTTAAAAGAGTCAATTTTATATGTGCATTGTACTTTAATAAGACTTATTAACAAATTCACTTTGTGCCAACACGGATGAAACTTGATGGCATTATGCTAAATGATGTAAGAGCTAGATAAGATGAATACCATATGATCCTGCTTTTATATGAATTTTAAACAACAACAAAAAAAGAAAACAAAAACCTAAGCTCATATATACAGAGAATAGACTGGTAATTTGCAGAGGGCAAAATGGATGAAGATAGAAAGCATAAGCATCCTTTATAAAATAAATAGGTCATGAAGATGCAATGTACAACATGGTGATTATAATGAATAATACCATATTGCACATTGGAAATTTGCTAAGAAAATAAGTCACCACAAGAAAAAATTGTAACTATGTATGATGGTGCATACTAACTAGATTTATTGGGGTGATCACTTGGCAATACATGCAAATAGTGAATCATTGTGCTGTACACTTCAAACTAATAGGATGTTATATATCAATTATACCTCAATTATAAAAATCAGATTATTGTTTTCTAGTTCCATAATACACAAAAGAGTATTTGGGTGTGATAGGCTAGCACTAAATTGATCCCCAAAATGATGGAAACCTTGTACATAATTATTTTTGCAATCGTTTGTATACTAAAAATTGCTTTTACAAGACCAAAAAAAAATACAAAAGAAAATCACTTTGGATCCTGGAAAACTATACAGCTTTTCATTAAGGACAGAAATATGTGTTGAATCTGGGTTCAACACGTGCAATAGTTTCCCAATATGCCCCGGTCACATTAATACTGCAGTCATGGCAATATCCAAGTGTCACAGAACCATAGAGAATTAGAATTTAGAAAAAAGTAGCAATGGTTTCCAATCCAATTTCCTACTACTAATACATTCACTAGATGTGCAAATTCATTAAATGTAGGAAAACATTTAATGTGAACAACTCTATATAGAATTTTATGCATATTAAACTGTCCTTTATAAAGGAAATAGGAACAATCATGACAATGCATAATGAGTATTATTTGAATTTTTTAGACATAAAAATACTCTTAAGAGGCAGATACATGCTGTAAATGAGCTTTTGAAATCTGGTGCTGTAATTTGCTTAAATTACTATTGAATTTTTGTCATGCTCCAATTAATTCACAAATGACCTTTTCTAAAATGATAAAATATACCAATAGCCAGCTATTGTAAACTCTAATTAGGAATACAACCTCCCAAGTAACATATACATGACAACTTATTTGCAATAATTTCTCCAAAGCTTTTAGAGAAAAGAATCAAAATTCTACTTTTCTAGGTCTAGTTTAAGAACCATCGTGCATATTTTGCTTTTCTGTTATTTTGCACTTGTTTGGATATAATCTCTCAGGAAAACATGTGTTTCCTAGAAGATACTGGAAATCAATTTGCAAATATCTTGAACAGGACAGTATGTTGGGTAACACCCACATGGCTTCCTAAAGATCAAGTCTTGTCAGACCAATCTAATCTCCTTCTGTGACAGAATGACAACCTGAGAGATAGAAGGGAAGCAATAGATGTAATTTATTTTGACTTTATCAAGGTTTTTGAGAGCAGTCTAAACAATGGCTCATCAATAAACTGTGGAAATCCAGGCAGGTCTCCAGAGAGAACTCCCCAGAGGCAGGGAAAGAGCACTCAATGATCAATGTCTATGTTCCAGAATCATAGAAATGAAGATTAGAATTCAAAGGCAATCCTGTTTATCACAAAGTCCTTCATTGTCACTAAGGCACAAAGACAGCAGGGGACTCTTACTCAAAATCACAGAACGGAACTGAGGCAGAGCTAGTTATTTAGCATTAATATGTAAAAACTCAGAAATGCTGCAGGAGCCTAACATGTGAGGACTGAGACAGTAAGTCCAACACTGACTGGATTCATCCTCAGAATGGAGGTATGGTTTTTGATTGAATGACAGTCTAGTGAGGGGTAAGGAGGAAGGTGGAGGATTAAGAAGAAAGACACAGAATGAGTGTATGTTGGCAATAAGATCTATAAGGAACTATTATATCATTTCAAATTATTTACTGTGAAGAAGAGAATAAAGAGATAAGGTTAAATATTAATTTTGAGGTATTTTTGTACAAACTGCCTTAACAACACTGACAGAATGAGAAGTTCTTTATCTACTACATGAGTTCCTAAGAATAGATATAATAAGTAACTGCTCATTAGTGAGATTTGCTTATTCCTGGAGTAAGCTGTTAGAAGGAGCTTTAAAATTGCAATGGGTTCTCCTGATGTACATTCCATGTTACGAGTCCATAGGCACAGAAGAAAGAAGAAAATTCTAAAAGTTTACAATTCTATGAAAAAGCCATCTAAAAAACAGTTCTTGGTATTAGGTTCTGATAAAAACAAGCAAGCCTCACTTGATTCTCCAGAAACGCCTTGCTCCATATCTAATGCAGTACTTTGATAGCATAAAGAAAGAAGGTAACGGGATTTTCTAGTTCAATTTTGCAAGGTAATCTACCATATAGACTTCAATTTTTTTCACTATGAACTATATTTTCTAAAAGGTAGAAGAGTCAACATCTGCTCAGAAGCTAAACCAACACTAAAGTCAGAACAAGCAGGGATTCTGAGGATAAAGATTTGCATGGTTATCATCTTCGATTCTCCAGAGAAAGTCACTGGGCACAGCAATGCAGTTAAAAAAAAAAAACTACTGCATCTATTTCTACAAGTAAGTAGACTACCTTCAAAGGCTTGGTATCGTAAAAAAAAGGGGACCTGCTGCTGTATAACTATATTTCTGGTTTGACAGCTACAATTATAATTGTTCAGGCATCTATTTCCCACAAACTCTCCACAGCCATAACCTTTAGTGATTAATTATAAAGCTCCAGGAGCAATAGTACACAGACTAATTTCCTAAAACAATAAAAGACAGAATTTCTCATTTGGAGCTAAATGAAACATGAACAGGTTGTTATTCATGCTGAAATCTTGATGCAGAGTCATGGAGCAGCCATTATAGAAGCTATTAAACAAAATCTCAAATCAAAGAAACTATAGGTCTGTCTTCAAAGAGAAAATGCTGTTGTCGCCTAAGAACCTCCTAACTTCTGTGCTTGTGTTTCCTTTTAAGTCCGATGTTATTAATCCTACTTTTAGTCTTCCCTGCTTCTTATGCAGTCATCCAAAAATATCAGTTTTAGTCAAACAGGAGAAGAGATAAGAATTCATAGATGGAAAATTCCTACTCACTGACTTTCAAACATCTCAACTAAATACAAGCTTCCTGTCCTGTTTATTCCAGGAAATTATCTCAAGTTATATAATATGTATTCTGTGACTACCCTACTTCATTTTTTGAAGAGCAAGAGGTTCAGTAGTTGATCCCACACCCTTCAGGAGAACATTACATTTCTGTATCTTTTCCTGTTGCATTTAAGTATGGAGAAGATGATGTCTCACACCATATATAGATAAAATCTATCACAAACAAATAAAAGTCAGGACTTTCACAATTAAATAAAAGAGTCAAGAAGATAATGGGGGGTTGGAATAAGAAGTTGTGAGAAATGTTCAGAGAAAATAAAATGTGATTCTTTTTAAAATGGCAAGACAGAGAACTATATTAAGGCCAACACAGAATTTTAATTCAATATTTGATATATTTCTTAAGCTGCCACACATTGACTTCTGTGGATTAGCAACTAATAACAATGATGAAATTGAATAGCAATCCTGTCACAATATGACATTTCAAATAGAGCATGTTTCTTCTAAAAGAAAGTCTTTTTTTAGTTTTCTGATTATATAGACCCTTGTGCAAATGGCTTGTAACAGCCAATAACCATTGTCTAAGATGAAATATTCACATGGGCATGGAAAAATGGGATAAAGAGAGATTATCTATTTCTAGTTATAATTTTCCTTATAGAAATAAATGTTACCCAAGAGGGAAAATTAGGAAACATGCACTCAGTTTAATTTGTGAGCCAGGATCAAAGTCATTACAGTTATACTTGAAGATGATGAAAAGTCCTAATTCCTTTTCATCATTTGGAATATTTGCAGGGCTTGCATATTTTAAGTCATCATTAACTGGATCCAGTTTTAGAACTCCAAGCATTTCTTTTCCATACTACACATAATTTATTTTTTAAAGATTATGTATTTATTTATTTGTAGAGAGAGGGGGAAAGAGAGGGAGAGAAACATCAAGGTATGGTTGTCTCTTGTGCAACCCCCACTAGGGACCTGGCCCACAACCCAGGCATGTGCCCTGACTAGGAATCGAACCAGTGACCCTTTGGTTCGCAGGCCAGCATTCAATCCACTGAGCCACACCAGTGAGGCCAATCTAGAGTACACTCAATTTAAAAGAAAGAAAAAGATATCAAGAAAGAAAGCCTATTAGAGATATAGTCAGAATAGTGATATACACATTAGTTATTGAAGTCAAGTCTAACCTGAGGTCTGATATGTACCTTGTAAACAGAACCTTGGTCAGGCCAAATTCAGGACAGTCTCCCCTATCTGCCGCATCCCTATCTCTAGGTTTATTGACTGAGACACAATATTAAGAAAAGAAATGTTATTGTGTACCTTAGGCTATACTGGAAAATCAACGCCGACATCAGAAGCATGGTATAGCAGAAAGATCAGTGCTACCTTTTTTGTTACCTAGGTGTGGGACCACAGGTACCAAATTTTTCATCCTCCAAGCATCATCTGTAGGATGAGGTGCTGTACTTAATTATTTCAGGTCACTTAGATCTCTAAAATTTAATTTTAGAAATATTTGCCAGTAAGATTGTAAACAACAGGAGTTTTATAGTTAGTTAATGAAAGAATGCAAATAAGCAAGCTTTTCTAGTTATCAAACACAATACTGCTTCAAGCCAAATTCTCAACTCTTTCCTAATTCTGAGAAACAGGCCGAAATCTCTGGGAATCACTATCAGAAAACAACTTGCCCTGGAAAATCAATTGTACAGTATTCTAAACTCATCATTTGAGGCCATTCATTTTCTCATTTTCAATTCCCCATCCTTCAAGGATCAGTTTGAAGGACGTATCCTACACTTGAAATTCCACAGTGATTTTCTTTTTCAGAAGAAACTCCCTCTTTCTCTATTTCCTCACAGTACTTCCTTCCTGTCATTGATTTTATCACAGTTCATCTCCAAGTATAATAATTTATATATTGATTAACTTTTAAAATTTCTTCTCTTAGATCATAAGCATCTCTGTCCATTGCCAACACATTGCCATTCTGGGGGTTGTCTTTTATTTTGTTAATGTTTTCATTTACTATGCAAAAACATTTTAGTTTGATGTTGTTCCATTTGTTTATTTTTTCTTTTGTTTCCCTGGCCCAGGGAGATATATCTGATAAAACATTGCTAAGAGCAATGTCTGAGATTTTGCTGCCTATGCTTTTTCTATGAATTTTATGGTTTGGGATCTAACATTTCAGTCTTTAATCCATTTTGAATTTATTCCCATGTGTGATGTAAGAAGGTGGTCCAGTTTCATTTTTCTGTACATATCTCTGTAATTTTCCCAACAGCATACCTTGAAATCAAGCAGTATGGGTCTTTCTTCTTTCTCAAGAATGTTTTTTGACTATTCAGGGCATCTTGCGGTCCCATAAAAATTTTAGGAGTGTTTGTTCTATTTTTGTGAAAAATGCCACTGGAATCTTTATAGGAATTGCAGTTGAATGTGTAGATCACATTGGATAGTATGGACAGACATTTTAGAAATATTAATTCTGCCAACCCATGAACATGACATATTGTTCCATTTATCCATGACTTCTTTAACTGCCTTCACCAATATTTTATTATTTTCAGTGTACAATATTTTGTCTTCTTTCATTAAGTTTATGCCCAAGTATTTACTCATTTTCTTTTTGCTATTGTAAATAGAATCATATTTTTAATTCCTGTTTTGGATAATTCATTGTGAGTATATAGAAATACCATCAAAGTTGTATATTGATTTTGTACACTGCAATTTCACTGAATTTATTTATTAATTTTAACAGTTTTTGTTGTTAGACTTTTCTACATACATGATCATGTCATCTATCAATAGAGATAATTTTACTTCTTCCTTTCTGATTTTGATCCTTTTAATATTTTCTCTTGAAAAATTTCTCTGGCTAGGACCTCCAATAGCATGTTGAGCAGGTGCATTGAGAGTGGCCATCCTTGCCTTGTACTGAACGTAGATAGAAAGCTTTGTTTTTCTCCCCATGAAGTATGATGTTGGCTGTGTGCTTTTCATATATGACTTTTGTGTTGTGAGTTGAGTTTCTTCTCTACCTATTTTGTTCAGAGATTTAATCATAAATGGATGCTGAGTTTTTTAGTTTCAGGTGTACAGCATAGTGATTAGGTAATCATATACTTTACATTTCGTACTATTTCAAGTACCCACCTGGCACCATATATCATTATTACAATATTGTCAACTACATTCTCTATGCTGTACTTCACATTCCCAAGACTATTTTTTAACTATAAATTTGTACTTCTTTTTTTTAAAGATTTTATTTATTTATCTTTAGAGGGGAAGGAGAGAGGGAGAGAAACATCAATGCATGGTTGCCTCTCCTGTGTTCCCTGCTGGCAACTGGCCTGCAGGGAACTGGCCTGCAACCCAGGCATGCGCCCTGACTGGGAATTGAATAGCGATCCTCTGGTTCACAGGCCTGCGCTCAGTCCACTGAGCTACACTAGCCAGGGCCTAAATTTGTACTTCTTAATCCCTTCAGCTTTTTCACCCAGTCCGCAAACCCCCTCCACTTGACCCATCAATAGACGGATAAAAAATTTGTGGTATGTATATACAATGGAATATTACTCAGCCATAAAAATATTTAATATTTTTGAACTCTACTTGATTTATTTCTGCTATGATTTTATTATTTCTCTTATCCTGGTAACCATAAGATTTGTCCATTCTTTCTTTTTTATTTCTTTGAAGTATAAAATTAATTCGTTTATTTGAGGTTTTTCTTCTGTTTTAATGCAGGCACTTATCATTATACACACTTTGCTATTTTGTTTGTTTGTTTGTTTGTTTGTTTGTTTTTGAGGGAGAGAAACCTTGATGTGCGAGAGATACATTGATCGGTTGCCTCTTCTGTGCCCCCTACTGGGGACCTGGCCCACAACCCAGGCATGTGTCCTGACTGGGAATCAAAAGGGTAAACCCTCAGTTTGCAGGCCTGCACTCAATCCACTGAGCGACACCAGTCAGGGCTCCATTATAAACACTTTGGACTTAACCTGACCTGAGACTGAAACTTAGCTCTGCCACTTCCTAGATTTGTGACTATGAGCAAAGCTGAACTACTCTGACCTCTGTTTCCTGATATGCAAAATGGGAGTATTGAAAATGTCTTTTTTTTGCTGGAAATAAGGTAAGAATTTATGGACTTAATTAACATGGGAGACAGAGGATGAGTACGAGTTCTCAGGATCTAATGCACAGTATTGTGATTGTAGTTAACAGTACTTTATTATACACTTGAAAGTTGATAAGAGCCTAGTTCTTAAATGGTCTCATCAGAAAAAGTAAATAACTATGTGACCTGGAAAAGATGTTAGCTAACACTATGGCAATAATAAGATTATAGTATATAACTACCAAATCAATATATTGTACACCTTAAACTTATTCAATGTTGTATGTCAATATTTAATAAAATGTTTGAAAGTAAAGGAAAATACATGAGAGATACTTAGTACATAGTAACTGGTAATTTCTTACTACTGTTATTATTTTGCTTAGTGTTAATTTTAATCTTTCTGTGTGCTGCTTCCAGTTACTACTCCAGAGAAATATGCATTTCCCCATTATTCCCCAATGTGAGCACATTGATGGAAGACTAATTCTCATCATAACTTACCATCAACTTTTCAATTTTAGATGAGGACAATGAAGAGAGCTATGCTGTATTAAATTCTGAGTAATTTATTATACTAATTTAATTCAATAATTTCCCTCTTTAATTCTCTTTTACTTGTCCCTCCAAAATAAGGTCTCACAATGCTTGAACTTTTAGGAGCCTGAAAGAAGAGACTTAAGGCTGCTACCATCTGCCTGTCTTATATTGAATTTACCTAAAGAGTTACATTGAAAACCTAAGGCCCCTAAGACCATCTCTGGTTGCCCCTTATTGTTCTCCATTAAAATTAAACTGTATTCATTCATTCATTTAGCAATTCATGTATGTGGAGAGTTACAATCCCACCTAATTCCAAAAGACATGTGAAGGGTGGTCTTATGATGAAAGCCAAGAAATAATGATCACAGTATGAAGGAGAAAAAACAACTAGTAAGAAAGAATTGGACATTCCAATCTACAGACATCTTTCTCTATCTCATTCCCTTCCAACTCTATTCCTTTGATTACTCTTCATCTTCCTTTTTCCTTTAGCCCCTGCCAACAATACCTCAACTCTGCCAGCACCTTCACATTGCTAAGGAGAAGGTACTCCAGCTAAAGAGACTGCAGGCTAGCCAAGGTGGATTCTCAAAATCACCATTCAGCAGTAAATTATTCAGAAAAGGATGAAGTAAGAAGCTTGGTACAGCCCTGGCTGTGTGGTTCAGTGGATTGAGTGCTGGCCTGCAAATGAAAGGGTAACTGGTTCAATTCCCAGTCAGGGCAAATGCCTGGGTTGCAGGCTGGGTCCCCAGTTGGGTATGCACGAGAAGCAACCATACACTGATGTTTCTCTCCCTCTCTTTATCCCTCCCTTCCCCTCATCTAAAATAAATAAATGTAATCTTTTAAAAAGTTTTAAAACCTTATAGGAAACTAAAGGATGCAGCCTTCAGCAGGCAGAAGATTCAATCTCTCTATAACAAAACAATGGAGATAATTCACTGTTTCCTCACATAAGATTTTGACCTGTAATGTTCTTCTAATTTCAATAGACAAGTTAGAGGTAGGATTCAGCATCCTTCCTCAGTAACTGCTTACAATTGAAGTATACATACTATTCCTTCCCCCCAACCCTCTTCTCTGCCATCTCAGAATACATCAGTGAGTCACCTGCCTTGAATTCCTAAAGACACTCACCTGTATTACAATGAAGATCATCAGACTCTGACTCCGTGCCATTTTGGCTTCCATTTCCCTGAAGGGTGTTCATAGCCATAAGCTTCATCTTCTGTAGCTTCATTGCCTCAGCCATTGCTGCAGCTGTTACACCTAAAACCAGAATTATCCCTTTTAAGAATGAGGACAATTTAATGTAATTGAAACCTGGGTACGTTGCTTTACCAGGCCTATGCTACACAGCATAAGCCAAAAGTAAGCCCAACACTAATTTATAAATAATATTCTTGAACAAAGTAATTTCCAATTCTTGTAATTATTTTATTGTACAGTGAACTATTTAACAAAATCTAAAAATGCATTGAATATGGGTTGGTTCCTCAATTCAAAATGCCCAGAAAACAGAGTAATATGAAAATTGTTGGAGAAATTCTAAAGCTCTTACACATGTATTCTGGTGTCTATTAAAGAGCTCTGGAGCCCTGACTGGTGTAGCTCAGTGGATTGAGCGCAGGCTGTGAACCAAAGGGTCACTGGTTCAATTCCCAGTCAGGGCACATGCCTGAGTTGTGGGCCAGGTGTCCAGTAAGGTGTATATGAGAGGCAACCACAGACTGGTGTTTCTCTCCCTCTCTTTCCCTTTCCCTTCCACTCTCTCTAAAAATAAATAAATAAAATATTTTAAAAAGAGCCCTGGCTGTTGTAGCTCTGTAGATTGAGCATGGGCCTGTGAACCAGAGGATCATGGTTCGATTCCCAGTCAGGGCACATGCCTGGGTTGCAGGCCAGTCCCTGGCAGGGGACACACAATACATTGTGTGTCCTCAGCAGAGGCAACCATACATTGATATTTCTCTCCCTCTCTCCTTCCCTTCCCCTCTAAAGATAAATAAATAAAATATTTAAAATATATTTTAAAAAGAGCTCTGGACAGTTGTTTTAGACAGAAATCATTTTATATTAACCTCCACCTCAAACAATATGGCCAGAGGAAGCACTCGGACACATTAGAAGGAAGCACTTTCTAATTGAATAGAGTTGCTGCTTCTGTTGAAGGGTGAGCTGTCTTGCCTGGGAGAATGACCTTCGAAGGAAGGGGAAGGAGGGTGGCAAAAAAGACTTCAGGTAGACTTTCTCCTCATTTACTGCCCTCATGCCTATACACTGCAGGACTGAATACATGACAACATAGCATGGCACTTCTGAAAGCTGGCCGGCCCCTGTAGTATAAAATAATTGCAATGTCTCGTATCAGTTTAAGCCAATTGCTTTTAATTCTATACAGTGGTACAAAGGGGTAGGGATAAAAACCCAAAGAGAAAACATGAGTGCTTAAGCTTGAAATCCTTTCTCCTAGGAAGTCTGCATTAGGCAGTTCCATAAAAATATCTAAGGGAACAGGTACTAAACATAGAATCCATCCCTGGCTGGTGCTGCTCAGTGGATTGAGTGCCAGCTTGTGAACCCAAGGGTCACCGGTTCGATTCCCAGTCAGGGCATGTGCCTGGGTTGCGGGCCAGATCCCCAGTGTGAGGTGTTCGAGAGGCAACCACACATTGTTTCTCTCCCTCTCTTAAAAAAAAAAAAACCATAGAATCCATATTTCAACAGTGCTCTCCAAAAAACTAGTGAATGCAATGTATTACTTGTAGATAGTGTTAAAATACCATGACTGCCACCCCCACAATAATCTGGCAGATTTAAGACAGTATTTGAGAAGGCATGTGTTGTTGCAAAAGAAAGCATAACTGCCTTTATGAGAAGAATTTGATTCTAAGAGGTAGGGTGAGTCCTTACCAACAGAGTAAGGGGAAGCAGGTGCAGCCTAGAAAACTAAACTGTATGTGTTAGGGAGAATCACTGAGGTACTACACTGCCACTCTGTACTCTTCACAATGCATAGAAACTTGAAATGGAGACAACTTTTGAGCCCATCAGCTCATCCATGAATCATGGCAAAGAGAAGATAAGAACAAAAATTGCTTCAGTCTATGAATTGATTCAGTCTACCTGTGGACATTTTCTATATGGTTTTCTAACCGTGTTTAGCTTTACTGAATCCTGATCCTCCAAATGGGCAGAAAATACGATGGCACCGATACAAATGAAGGGACCCTGTCTAAGATTGCCAGGACTGAATGCCTCATAACCAAAAATTTATCAAGAAGTTTCCAGAACTTATGTTAGCCCCTCTGACTAGCCATCCAGAACAGGATCCTGAGTGTGACAATTATTAAATTTCTAGCTGTTTCATAACTGGTAGTGTAAATGGTGGATGTTAATAAACAAAATATGGATTCTTACTTTATGAAAAACAAGTCAACAAAATATCTTATAAACAAGAAATTCCAGGTAAAATGTGTATCTCATACAATGTCATTAAATGAGTGAATGAAAAAGAGTCCCCTCAAATTTTTTGAATTTGAAGAAAAGATGATAGGTT
This sequence comes from Sturnira hondurensis, assembly GCF_014824575.4. Classification (NCBI taxonomy): domain Eukaryota; kingdom Metazoa; phylum Chordata; class Mammalia; order Chiroptera; family Phyllostomidae; genus Sturnira; species Sturnira hondurensis. The sequence continues at coordinate 1,143,023 of NW_028086172.1, forward strand.
CTAATATCTATGCATTCTTTCAAACAATCACTAGCTATATGTTATCATTTAAGAAAAGCCAGTGAGCAAATTCAGAAAGTAATTTTAAGGTGGTAAAGAATCATAGTGTAATAACACTACAAAGATACTTAGTCACCATCTAGCTCAGTCTCTTCAGTTTTGCACTTTCTGATAGTTGAGCATTTGCTTCTGTAACCTCAGTGCCTTCTATTTATATTCACCTAATTTGATGATTAACTCCACATTTAGTCACTATACTTATTGACCAAGTCTTTGTGTACATCCCTAATGTAATCTAAACTCACCTCCTATCTTAAAACTCAATACAACCATATGAAAATACTGAACATACTATAAGTTTGTGTGTGCGCATGTGAACATGTATGTGTATGATTTACTATTATTATTATTATTAATGAGTATGCAAGCTTCAATTTCAGAGTTAGAGTGGTGACGATGGTGAGAAAGTTCTTCAGAATTACAAGAAATGTGCTCTGCTTTTAAAGCACCATGTCCATTTATACAAGAAACACTGAGCTCCAGGGAGAAAAAGTAATACAACCAATGAATGGAAGGGCTAGGGTGAAAATTCATGTCTCCTCACTTTCACCCTGAGTGCTTTGTTCACCAATTACCACCTTCTTTTTTTTTAAAGAGAAGGAGAGAAACATTGGTTGGTTGCCTCTCACATGACCCGAACTGGGGACCTGGCCCACAACCCAGGCATGTGCCCTGACTGGGAATTGAACCAGTAATCTTCCAGTTCTTAGAACAACACCCAATTGACTGAGCTGCACCAATCAGGCCCAATTGCCACCTTCTTAATTTTAATTTTAATTTGTTTAAAAGTGTCTAAAAATAGGTTTGCAAGGATTCATTTTAGGTCACTGACTAGAATGAGGAAGAAATTATGTCGTATCAATTCCTAGGTGTTCCATTTATTCATATGCAAAATGAAGGAGTTGGATTAAGGATCTTTATAATTTCTAGAAAGCAACAATTGTGACTAGATTTACTTTGTACTATAGTTTTCTGAAACAGCTGTAGTTTTTCATTATCTGTACATGCACTAGAGAAAAAAAATTCTTGACACTTTTCTCACTAGTAAACAAGTCTCAATCAGACTTACAAACTTTATATGATCTATAGTCCTCAAATTTGCAGTTCAGGGGATGGTTGACCCATGGTTTGTTGTGAATTTGGGTTAGCAACAGTGATCTGAGCCAAAATTAAGGCAATTTTGTAGTTTCTTCATAAGTTATACTATGGCCATCCTTTTAGAGTAGTTTAAAAGCTTCTCTGTCAAAACTGTAAACAAGTAAATGAACTAAAGCAGACCTATGAGTAATCAAATCTTCAGGCTTACAATTAGTTAATCAAAATGATGAGTCAGTTCACTGCCATATGGTTTTATATTTTAAAAAATAACCTTTAAAGAAAATAACAGATTACTACATTGATATATCTGTGCAGACATGAAAAGCAGTCCATGGTATTTTAGTCTGCCAGTACTGTGCGTTGGCTTGTTTGTTATTTGCATTCAAAGCTACTTTGGGTCACATATGATGTACTAAGACATGAATAATGAAACATCTGGTAATATGAAATGTTAATGCCATATACCACATTGAATTTAGTGGACACAGTATTGAAATTCTTTATAAATCAACTGGGAAGGTATAAATTTAAAAAGAGCTTGTATTTAGGTTAAGTTTTAAAAGATGCTTATGCTCTCTACTCTGTTGTTCAGAAAAAAAAGAACACATGCACTGAAAGATTCAGAATGCAATTGTGGGGAGTGCCATAAGGATATATGAATGAAGAATGAAAGGGCAGACAAGACACATGCCAGTAGTTATGGGCCACCCAAATGAAGAACAAATATTACAGCGATTCTTAGGAATCACCATTCAGAGATAAATACATTGAAAATTATTCAGCTCAGCTCTGTGGCTGAGAGTTAAAGGCCGATAAAACACAGCTATGGGAAGTTCTCAAAACAGAATCTAGCTGCTGCATTTGCCTAGACATCAGCAAAGCCATTGCATGATGCAGGCACAAGAAATCTACTATATTGGCATAGATATTTAGCACACTTTGTTGAATTACAGATAAACATAAAGAGAGGATGCAATTGATCTTTGCTAAAGTTCAATTTGTCCTATGAAAGCAACACATTGGAGGATGTCAAATAAGTCATTGAATTTACCATTCAGAATGAAAACAGAGACAGGAAACTGACCATTACTGAGGGGTGACAGGCCGAGCAGCACAGCCTAGTAGAAAGTCCAACCAAACTAGGAACCAAAGATAAGGTTGGCTGCTGCCACTCTGAGCAAATTACTGCCCTACAGCCTGAGACATGTAACAAAGTTCCAGGTTGCTAAGCAGCTATTTATTTTTCTATAGACTCTTCTGAAAATGCATACTAGGCATTTAAAAGTTTGAAAATCTAATAATAATCTCTTTAAAAGCTCATATTTTAATTTGTTCTGCAAAAGCAACAGATTGGAGGATGTACAAATTCTTGAATTTGTCATTCAGAAGGGAGCCAGGAACAGGATGGTGGTGATCAAAGGAAGGGGGAGGAGCTAATAATGGGTAAAGGAGGCCAAGTATGTGGTGATGGAAGATGATTTGACTTTGGCTGATGGGCACACAGTGCAATATACAGATCATGTGTCATAGAAATGAACACTTGAAACTTATACAATCTTATTAACCAATGTCACCCAATACACTTAATGAAAAAAACATGTTAACCAAAACTTATATTTTGAAATGTGCTTGACTATAAAATGGTGCCAACAAGAATACATACAATAACATATTTACCATCTGAAATATAACTTTATACAAACAGGCACCCACAGAAAAGGGTCACATTCTTAGAAGAAAGCTGAAGAAAAAAAGTACCAACCCATTCAGTGAACGTTTGACTTTCAAGTCAATAATAAGAGTAATTGGTCAAATTTAAGCCTACACTGGATGAGTTGGTTTTGCTCTGCAGCAGGTATCACCAATAAGTAAAAATGAGAGTACATAAATATTAACAGCATTGATACGAGATAAAGACATACTGTATGATTCCAACTATCTGATGTTCTGAAAAAAGCAAAACTATGGCAACTATAAAAAGATCAGTAGTTGTCAGGGATGGGTTAGCAGGGAGACAACTAGGAAGAACACAGAATTGTTATCGTAGTAAAAATACTCCCATGTGATATTATAATGATAGATGTATGTCTTTATACATTTGCCCAAACCCATAGAATGTGCAACACAACGAGTGAACTCAAAGGTCAACTATGGACTTGAGTGATAATGATGTGTTGATGTAGGTTCATCCTTGATAACAAATGTAGCACTCTGCCCAGTGATATTAGTAATGTAGGAGCCCATGCATGTGTGGTATATTAGGGGTATATTGGAAATCTCTGTAACTTCCTCACAGTTTTATTATAAACCTAAAACTGCTCTAAAAAGATTGTCTTTAACAGAATGAGATTCAATCCAATGTTAACTTTCAATGAGTATACATGAATACATTATTTCCACGATAACTCACTTATTGACTTGTCACTTACTAATTTTACATGCCAGTCATGTCTCCTTTACCTAGATTATGCATTAATCTTAAATTGTGCATTCACTAGTGCCTACCACAGTAGTGGGGACACGGAGGTTCCCAGTGAATGACTGAAGAATGGATGCTGGGAAGGGAATTCACCAGGGGGAAAGAAAAGCACTGTCCCGCCAACACTGGTAATAGTCCCTAACTCTCTAGAAGTAGGTCTATTTTACATTCTCTTGAAAATCACATTCTGGCTGAACTTCCTGCCAAGATACAACAACAAATGGGACAAGAAACCAAAGACAGACATGGTTCAAATGCTGAAAGTACCAATCATTCTGCATTTGTCTTAGTCTTTCTCTGCCTGATGGTACCATTCTTTGTCATCAGCTTATACTAACAGTATACATCAAGCATCTGTTTCACAAAGCAAAGCAATATGTTACACTGAACATAATTAGGTGAAAAATTTCACAACAGAACTTGTCTTATTTTCCATTTAAAGAGTACATGAAGTTAACCATAGTATATAGACGTAAATGTATGAATAAACTTATGGTCTCTTGCCTGAGTCTTCCGGGTAATATTTAAATCAATGTGTATGTTCATTCTTTTAAGTTTAAAACTTTAAAGAGATTAATTCTAAACCTTCAGAAAACAAGGCATAAGGTAGGAAGTCTTAATTATGCCCACTATAATCATCATCATCATATTTAGTTATATATAGATGTTTCTCCTTGCTTTGACATATAAATATTGATAACTGTGTCTATATTTTCTATCACAATGTATAATTTCTTAATGCTACCTGAAACAACTGATGACATGAGCTTTTGTGATATGAGTGACAAGGGAAAGTAAATAGATATTGTGAGAACATGGCTCTCATTCTTGGATCTTCAGTGGACATAAGGTATCAGCCAACATTATTTTTTCAAAGCTTACATTGCTTTGCCTCAAAAAATGCAGTGCAATAATGGAACATTTTCATCACTTTTGAAACTCACCATGCTATTGCATTTTTAACAATCAAATATAATAAAAGTTTTTATATTATTTCAATATAAAAATACATGAAATTCCCAGGACCAGAAAATCCTTGCTGCCAGAAGGGCATGGCTAAAAATTATTTTACATCATGTACAGTTTTAGTGAAATAGTCTTTTTTCTGCAAGCTGCATCCCATCCAAATACTACCAGGACAGGCAGAGTTTTGGGAATTATGAGGTATTGCCACCTAACACCTAAAAAAAAAACCTCAACCCTGGCTGGTGTGGCTCAGTGGATTGAGTGTGGACTGTGAGCCAAAAGGTTGCTGGTTTGATTCCCAGTCAGGGTACATGCCTGGCTTGTGGGCCAAGTCCCCAAGAGGGGGCATGTGAGAGAGAACCACATATTGATGTTTCTCTCCTTCTCCCTCTCTCTAAAAATAAATACATAAAATCTCTTTTAAAAAAAGAAAACTGTAATAGGCATGATTTTCTCCTAAAATTGCTATAAAAAATGTATCTGTACTCTTATCCATTCTGCTTGTGTCATTATCTGGTACATACATGTTAGTGCTTGGGTAATATAAAAATAATTCTAAATTAAATAATTACACTAAGTTATTTATAGAGGAGATATACACACAGCGCAGCTGGGTGCTAATGGATGATATATAAAACAGCACAGTCCTTTCTGGTTTCCTGAATTCTGTTACAGTACTATTAACAATAAATTCTGAAAGAATCACAAACCTTATTTTCTTCCACTTGCAATCAATAGCTTGAGATTCCTAAAGGGGCACACTACTTCTAATGGATCAAATGAAACAGAAGTCACAGAGAAAATGATCTCTTTTCTAACCTGTTTTTCACTCAGAATTTGAAACATTTTGGCAATATGTGTGACCCTAAAAACTGCTGTAGCTGGAGATAAACAAACATAAAGAGCTGGGAGATGGATGATGAGAACACACTCTTTGGGATACTCCACCATCTTAAGGATGATACAAGGAAATCCATCTTTTTTGGCTTTTTGTGAACTGTCATGGCTGCCGTAACTGTGGAGAAGATGGCAAGTTCGGAACCAATACAATAACAGAAACAGTATCTCCGATTCTAGTTCACCAAAGTATGTTCTGGTCATTCTCTTTCATTTCAATTGTTTTGTTCCTTTCCCTTTGTTATTCTCCTAGGTCTTTGATATCCTTGGGAGGCTATGTTCCCATGAAGACTGTAGTATCTGTACAAACAGATTGGCATAAATCATGGGCTTTCCCAATTCAAAGGTACAATTGCAAGGTGATACATATCACCATTCTTCATGTTCACGATCCTGGCCATAAAACCTCTTCAAATCTGTCAAATTCAATTTCCTCTTAACCAGTTACTACTCCATTTTTTAAAAGAAAAGAATGCAGGGTTTTAGTTTGGCTAGAGGTGTGATTTTTTAACAATTGCCATGTAGCTCAGGTAAGATTGGTGCATTTTAAAATAAGTGTTTGCTCTGGCTGGTGGTAGTCTGATTGGGAGCACAGGAACTATAGAAACTTCTATGTGAAATAATCAAATTGTATATAGACGAAGTGCATTTTACTTTTTACTTTGAAATCCTGCTACCAGTAATTTCAAATACAACAGTAATTTCCCAAGCATTTTTAAAACAGTATTACTTCAAACTAAAACATTGTGAATTGAAGTAGGACATCTTGACTCTGAAAAGAATGAAGAATTTCATCAACACTTTCTAAGAGGTCTGTGTTCCTTCTTGGCTAGACTATGGAGTGATTTTTTTCTATGTAACAGCTAAATGTCCAGTGATCTTCTATTTCTTCTACTTGGTTTAGGGAAGACCAAAAGGAAACTGTTTCAATAAACCATTTCCTCAGTCAATAATATAAATAAAAAATAAAATCACATTCTTGGATTCAGATAGAGGGAATAGCAGAGATTAGTACAATCATTAAAGTTCTAAAGTAGGACTCAGCAAACTTTTAAAAAAGATTTTATTTATTTTTAGAGAGAGGGGAAGGGAAGATGAGGGGGAGAGAAACATCAATGTGTGGTTGCCTCTAGGCCACCTCCTACTGGGGACCTGCCCGTAACCCAGGCATGTGCCCTGACTGAGAATCAAACTGGCAACCCTTGGGTTTGCAGGCTGGTACTCAATCCATGGAGCCACACCAGCCAGAGAAAACTTTTTTTAAATAAACTACCAGAAAGTAAATACTTTAGGCTTTGTGAGCCACTCTATCTATGTTACAGCTATTCAACTTCACCATTGTATTGTGCAGGTACCAACAGGCAATACACAAATAATGGGAACCACTATCTTCTAATAAAGGTTTATTTATAAAATAAAAAAACAAGAATTTCCTAAGTGATCTCGTTGCCTCTAATTCTGTTCCCCTCTGGTCAATCCCATTCTCTCTTAGCAGCCATATTTTTCTAAAAAGTGGTATTTTACCAGCTCACCACTGCTTTTTGAATGAAGTCCAGAACTCTTAATCTGCTATTTACAGCTTCCCACAATCCACACACACTCATCTTTTCAGGCAGAGATCCTACTGTTTGCTATCATGCAGCCACTAATTTAACAAGACTAAACATTCTGTTACCACACACACTCAGCGCCAGCTCATCCACAACCCTTTGTAGATGGTCTCTTTTGCCCGGCATGCTTTTATGCCTCTCTTTCCAACTGCAGCGCAACCAATCCAGCCCAATTCAAACGTCATCAACTCCCAAAGCCTTCTTTAATTACCGCAACTGGAAATGATCTCCTTCTTTTAAATGTCCTGTAGTAATTTACATAGATATATTAATGTGAACCTATTTATCACTTTCCCACCTAAAAGGAAGGCTATGAATGTTTCCGGGGAGCACAGAGTATGACTTACTCAGGTTTGTTCTCATAGCAGGACCTAAAATATTGTCTTTCAGGTAGGCAGCACGTGATGAATGTGTGGCTAAGGAATTTATCATTCTATAGATTTTACAAAATGTGATATGAAGATCTTCATAAATTAACATATACTCCTATGTATGGGCAAACAGCACTCACATACACATACATACATTGACATCAAATACCATTTTCTTTCTAATTATTCAACTGATAAGCATGTATTGGCATGTCTCTTGTGTGTTTTATACATCACCAAAATTTTTTACAGTTTTTTAAATAGAGAACATAAGAATGAAAATGTATAATCCTTTCTAGTGGTTTTAAGATATTTTTAAAACAAATGTGGTTTCCCTGGAGTAATCTCAAAATAGCTGACTGCTGAGGAGAAAATTACATTACAAATGAGCAGCTACCTGTTACAAAATTACGAGGCATTTTCATCAAAGGACCTAAAAAGGCAGCAGACTGACCAGTTAACATGTTTCCCCTGACCTGGGGGAACTTTTTTCCAGTTAATAGCTTCTGAGGAATGCGTCCTTTTGATTCTTGTCTCTGACACAGAAATGATTGTCCCATTTAACCAGTCTCCTATCACATATATCAGAGAATCCTATTTACTCACACACTACTGGAACATTAAAACACAATAGAGTGATTGTCTCTAGAAGAAAAATTTAAAGATTGACATTTTTTTACCCCAAAAGGGGGTTGAGATCAAAAGCTGACTTTAATAGATGTTTGACTAAGGTCATACTCGTAGGAAATGGAACACAGAAGATGAAAGAAAAGAAATAGGGCTGCCTTTTGATCTCAGCCAAATCCATTTGGCATTGTTTAGCTTTTATATAATACTTTACTTCTAGGTGATATCATGACTTGAAATGAATCGGCTTTCGTCTTGAGGCTTTAATAGCTCTGTATTACTTTGACATTTTGCAAAGTTTATGAAACATATTCCTACTTTGTTAGCTGGTATTGCAATAGAAGTTCTTTTCTTCACCTGTATCACTATTATATATAATGTCCATGATATACTTTCAAAAAATGTCAAGGAAAGCGCAAAACCCAAAATTTTCTTATGAAATGGTCTTCAAAGAAAATCCTCATTAAAGTCACTACCAATCTGTAAATAGCAAAGGGCCTTCTTAATTTTAAGCTTCATTATTTTTTAATGTACATTTCCCATGAGCTAGAGCTGTTTACTACTTTGTAGCTCAGCATTGAACAAAGCCAACACTAGAGAAAATAAGAAGTATTATTGAATACCGACTACTATATTGAAAGCATCATTAGGCTAAGATAGTGTTACATACAATATATCATCTCATTTAATTGTCAAAACTACTCCATGAAAATGCAAAGACTATTATGCCAATTATACAGATGAGGAAAGTGAGAGTGAAAGAGATTGATTAGCTCATATAAGATCACATAGTGAATAAATAATAAAGCAGAGCTTTGAACCAAGCTTTAGCTAACTTCAAAGTTCTATTCTTTCCATGCTGCTTTTGAATTATTAAAATGCTAGAACAAAAAAAGTTATTTTGTTTTAGTTCCATTAATTAAGTGATTCTCAAAACTACAGCAATAATTTAGATAGGATTATACATACAATATGGGTCATTGTTTGAGATGTGGGGAATGAGTTGTTCTATTAAATTTATTAAGCCGCTGTCTACATAATGCATGCCCTCCTCCAAATTAACTTTTGTCAAATGCTGACAGATTATCACCATGAAAGTTTAGGGCATTATGTTTTTATTTCTTGAATTATCCTAATAATTGCCTCAATGTGCCAGTTCTCTTAGCAGGTGTGAGTTGTGTATAGCTACGTACATCTTGAAATGTTTTGAAAAAATAGAATAAGAGCTTCCTAAGTGACAGCTTCCCATCATCTGTCAAAAGACTTGACCTAGTAGGTATTTTAAAGAGAATGATCAATATAAAGATCAGTGATTCTGATGAGAAGCTTGTGTTTCCAAATTAATTAATGTTTCTAGAAAGGAAAAAATGGCCAAGAAAGATCATACATAACAGCTTCTTCTTAATAGATCTTAAAGAGTTCTGATTTATTTAAAAACAGATCCACTAGTTCTTATGTCACACTTGCCTCTAAAAAGGAGGATGTCAATCAAAAAGATGAAGGGCTTTTGTGGAAATAGACTGACAGCTGTCAGATTAGGATGTCCTCTTTCTCTTCTTTCTTTTAGTTATATTATGTATTCATTTACTTATTTATTGCTTTTCAAAAGATTAGTTAGTGCTATTTCTTCCCCTCTTTCATTGCCCCCATTCACCTGTCCTCTACCCTAGCCCTTTTACAGTTCATCTAAGTCAGAAAGAGGAGGCACAGTGAACACCTGGCTGGTGTGGCTCAGTGGATTGAGTGCTGGCTTGCAAACCAAGGGGTTGCTGGTTCAATTCCCAGTCAGGGCACATGCCTGGGTTGCAGGCCAGGTCCCCAGTAGGGATTGCATGAGAGTCAACCACATATTGATGTTTCTCTCCCTCTCTTCCACTCTCTCTAAAAGTGAATAAATAAATAAAATATTAAAAAATGTATTTTTTAAAAGGAAGGCACAGTGGAGAAAATACTGAAAGAACTTTGTAACTGTCCTATGGAAGAAATCAGAATTTTAACATCTGAAGAGAGAAAGCTCAGATTAAAATATGTTTGAAACTTAGGATTTACAATATGTTCCAGTTTCAAAGGGACACATCCCATAAATTTGAATTAGTTATGTTTTCTTTTTTACTTATTTCAAGATTGTTTTTGATGTCTTGTTTTCTTGTTTGATACATTGGTTGTTTGATAGCATGGTGTTTAATCTCTGCAAACTGTATTTGTGCTTTTTTCCAGTTTTATTTCTGTAGTTGATTTCCAGTGTCATGCCACTGCCATTGGAAAAATACTTGGTATGATTTCAGTCTTCCTGAATTTTTTGAGTCATATTTTGTGGAGTAAGATGTGGTCTATTCTGGAGAATGTTCTTCATGTACTTGAAAAAATATGTATTCTTCAGTTTTGGATGGAATGTTCTATTAATGTTTCTTAGTTGATCTCATCTAATGTCACATATAAGGCTGTTATTTCCTTATTAATTTTCTGTCTGTATGATCTAGCCATTCATATGAGCAGGGTATTAAAATCCCCTACTATTTTACTAATTACTATTTTATTAATGTGTTGTATCACATTGATTTACACATGTTGAGCCATTCTTGTTTCCCTGGGATGAATCTCCTTTGGTCATAGTGTATAATGCTATGATTATGGGTGAAGAGACTGAGCAAAAAGGAGTCATGGATGTGGACAACACTGTGGTGATTGCTAGGTGGAGGAGGGCCAAATGGCAAAGGAAAAAAATAATAAATATTAAATTTTAAAAAATTAGTCTGAGGAAAAAGAAAGGCTCCCCAAACACTAGAGAGTCCCAATTCAGTTAGCAAACCATAACATAATTATAGTTCAATAGTGATGAATATTCACCTATTCATCTGAATCATGTAGTTATTTGATTAAGGATCATGAAAAAAACAATAATTCAGTTTTTCCTTCAACAGATGAAGTTTCTCACTTGAAATAGTTAAGATTTCTTTAAAAAAATTGTATTACAATACTGCAGTTTGCCTTTGAGTAGAATGCTGAACTGCATAATACAGATAGCTCATTTTTAATATTTTAATGTACATGTGCACAGTAATACATTTGTCAGAAGACAACATTAATTTATACCAAAAAGTATATTCTGCATTTTTTCTTTGTGAATTATATGAGAATTATGTAGAAATAGGCTGAATAATGTTCTATGAATTAGGTCTTAGGTATGAAAATAGAAGGACCTGCCCCATCTGTTGGAACACACCAGGTGACAGATTTATGACATGGGTTCTGAATTATTGATACATATGCGTATATATTATATTTTAGAAGAGGTACCAAGGGACCACACCATCTGGCAAAAAAGGCATCAATGACAATATCTTACTCTCAGTAAACATTAGTACCAGATAACTCAATAGGTAACCATTTTCTTGTGTAAATTATGAGGTTCTGCCACGACATGTAAAAGAAAAAACTGGAGATAATTTACTTCATCTTCCCAAATTTAAGAAGCTACCCACTGAGCACTCTTTATATTCCAATAGAAAGTCATTGCCTACGGAGTTTACCAGACAAGATAATATATTATTCTTACACGAAAACAATTAACAATAGCTTTATAGTGGGTAGTGACTGAATGATGATTGAAAGAGAAGCAGTGTAAGGACAAGGGAAACAACATATAGACAAGCACTGAAATACAGAAGTAGCAGAAGCCATGGTCAGCACCAGAGAGAGAGATGTAAGAGACACCCAGTTAGAAAAGAGAAAGCTGTCTATAAGTGGGACAGCAGTCCTGACAAGGGGGAGAAGAGAAGACCGTCCTGAAGGCTTTAATTCTAAGGAACACAGACTTTTTTTTAAAAAGCACAATGAAAGTCTAGATTACTCAAAACAGAAAACTACTAAAAGCACAAAGCTCATAATTTACCTGATACATGAGCATGAAATATCTGTAGTAAGAATTAAAGAGCTGGGGGTGGGGGTGAGCTGGGATGGGGGTAAAAGGCAGAAAACTGTACTTGAACAACAATTTAAAAAAATGTCAAGAAAAAAAGAATGAAAGAGCTTGCAAGATGGAAAGATGTGAATATCACAAAATATATTTCACTACTTAGTCATGTGAACACCCATTCAAATCCTGATACGTAAACCAAGATGTTTAGCTAGGAAAACAACACTGGGAAAAAATGAAGATGAGTTTTTAAGTTAAATTTCCTGATGGAAAATATTATGAAAATTTAAGAAAACAATTCAAGTGCTAGAATAGTGAGTAAATCTATGCCTATCTTTTAACACTAACTGAGGAAACAAGCTCTGAGCTAGTTCTCAATAAATAGGTTCTTAGCTTCCTTCTGTTTTTCCTTATGAGGGAAAATGTATTTCTGAGGAATAAGTTGGAGTGTACAAATTGTACATTAACTCTTCTGGGTCCCTATATGTCTTTTGTTAGCAAATGATTTTCAAAAGAAACAGAAGGAGTCAAAGAACTTTTGAGAAGTGTCTGAGAAATCATATGCACTGGGAGAATCTGACTGACCTGTAAGTAATCCATCATGCGATCACTAATCTGAGATTTAAGGTTTTGCAAACTACTAACATTTTCCCAGCAATAACACATGGAATGCTCTAGAAGAAAACACATTGGCTTGATAGTCAGACACATGAATGCTAGTCCTGGCTTTGCCACTGATTCTGTAAACTTAGGCAAGTACCAATGCCACATATGTGGCTTGGTGGCCTGATCTGAAATATGAAAGGGTTGAATGAAATGGTTTCCAAGGTTGTTTTCCAGCTTCAGGACATTGACGCTAAGAATCTTTTACATATATATATATATATATATATATATATATATATATATATATTTATATCAAGCTCTGGCCCTGGCTGGTGTCACTCAGTGGACCCAGCACCAGCCAGCAAAATGAAGGGTCACCAGTTTGATTCCCAGTAAGGGCACATGCCATGGTTGTGGGCCACGTCCCCAGTAGGGGGTGCATGAGAGACAACCACACAAGATGTTCTCTTTCTCTCTCCCTCCCTTCCCTTCTGTCTAAATATAAATAAATAAAATCTTTATTTAAAAAATCAAGTTCTGTTATTACAAATGGCTGACAAGCAAATTCTCTCAACTTCAAATCTTTGCATTAGGAACCATTGAGACCATGTGTAACACACATTAGGACTCGGGTGCCTAAATAGTCTCTTTAAAGGGTGTAGTTTAAATCAATTTTAAGCACAATTTGAATAAAATAATGTTTCCATAAATGTTATTTTTGTCAGTCTTCATATTACTACCTAATTGTCAAGGTAATAAAAGAGTTATAATCAATGGATTTATTACGGAAATTATTTATTATCAGAGATTCTTATAGCTGTCAGCATAGAGTACAAAACTCTAGTTTTCAAAGGCATTCACTATAACTTCATATCTTATATACTCAATTCTTCACCCACAATCCAAATTCGATTCTCACACTTCTAATATTCCACTCTCACTACTGTATATAAACTTTGCTCATAGGCTTTTAAGGACTAATGTGACTGTGTTAGGATCACCAAAATAACCCAGGATTATCTCTGTAATTTAAGCTCAGCTGATTAGTAATCTTTTTTTTTTATACATTTTATTGTTTCAGGTCTTTTTATTTATTTGTTTATTTATTTATTTATAGAGGGGAAGGAGAGAGGGAGAGAAACATCAATGTATGGTTGCCTTTTGTTCATCCCCTGCTGGTAGTTAGCCTGTAAGGAACCGGTTTGCAACCCAGGCATGTGCCCTGACTGGGAATCGAACCGCGATCGTCTGGTTCGCAGGCCCGCGCTCAATCCACTGAGCTACGCCAGCCAGGGCTTGATTAGTAATCTTAATTGCATCATCAAATAATTTCACAGTAGGACCTAGACTCGTGTTTGAATAATGAGGAGACACCATTATTGGGGGGACATCTTTATGTACAATAATTTTTAAAATTAACATGTAAACCCAAGCAGTATGTAAGATAATACTTCATGACCAACTGTAGCTTATGATGGAAATGTAAAGTTGGATTGATTTTCTTTCTTTTTAAAAAAATTATTTATTTTAATTGTTCAAGTACAGTTTTCGTTTTTTTAAGGTCCTATTTTGTATTTTGTATTTTATTTTTATTATTATTTTTATTTTTTATTAATATATATATTTTATTGATGATACCATTACAGTTGTTCTATTCCCCCCTTCATTCCCCTACATTCACACACCCCCTCCCCCACCATTCTCCCCCCCTTAGTTTATAACCACATGTCTCAAGTTCTTTAGATTCTATATTTCCCCTACTATTCTTGCCCTCCCCCCTATCTATTTTCTACCTACTGTCTATGCTATTTTCTGTACCTTCTCCCCCCTTCTCCTCCTCCCACTCCCCTGTTGCTAACCCTCCATGTGTTCTTCATTTCTATGGTTCCACTCCTGATCTAGCTGTCCTCTTGGTTTGCTTTTGTTTTAGGTGTGGTTGTTAATAACTGTGAGTTTGCTGTCCTTTCACTGTTCATATTTTTCATCTTCTTTTTCTTATATAAGTCCCTTTAGCATTTCATATAATAAGGGCTTGGTGATGATGAACTCCTTGAACTTGACCTTATCTGAGAAGCACTTTATCTGTCCTTCCATTCTAAATGAAAGTTTTGCTGGATAAAGCAATCTTGGCTGTAGGTCTTTGGATTTCATGACTTGGAATACTTCTTTCCAGCCCCTTCTTGCCTGTAAGGTCTCTTTTGAGAAATCCGCTGACAGTCTGATGGGTACTCCTTTGTAGGTGACTGTCCCCTTATCCCTTGCTGCTTCTAGGATTCTCTCCTTCATTTTGGTCTTGGCTAATGTAATTATGATGTGCCTTGGTGTGTTCCTTCTTGGGTCCAACTTCTTTGGGACTCTCTGAGCTTCCTGGATTTCCTGGAAGTCTATTTCCTTTGCCAGACTGGGGAGGTTCTCCTTTATTATTTGTTCAAATACGTTTTCCACTCATGGCTGTTTCTTTCCCCTTTCTGGTACCCCTATAATTTGGATGTTGGAACGTTTAAAGATGTCCTGGAGGTTCCTAAGCCTCTCCTCATTTTTTTGAATTCTCATTTCTTCATTCTTTTCTGGTTGGATGTTTTGTTCTTCCTTCTGGTCCATTCCATTGATTTGAGTCCCAGTTTCCTTTCCATCACTGTTGGTTTCCTGTGCATTTCCCTTCATTTCAATTAGTTTAGCCTTCATATGTTCCTCTAATTTGTGACTATAATCAACCAGTTCTGTGAGCATCCTGATCACCAGTGTTTTGAACTGTGCATCTGAGAGGCTGGCTATTTCTTGGTAGCTTAGAGTTATCAGCTCTGGGGCTTTGAGTTCTTCTTGAGCCATCTTTTGGACTGTTCCTGCCTGTTACGTATCAGGATCGGAGCCCTAGGTGTTCACCAGAGTAGGGCAACTCAGTCACTAGGTTGTGACGCTGTATGTGGGGGCGGGGTCAAAGAGGAGCAATGGCGGTCCCGTCTGCTGCCTTCCACCACAGCTACCCCTGTCACTGGGGCCTGCGTGTTTCATCCCACTGCGCGCAAATGTGCAACCGAGGTCAGTCTGCCTCACACCCCAACTGGTTCCGGGCTGCCTGAGCGCCTGGGTTGGAGGATCTTTCCTGCCCGACCCTGCTCCACTGCTGGCTCTGCCCCTCTTACCATCCTGGTTGAATGGTTCATTGTTGTTGGACTTCCGTATAATTCAATTTTCTGTTCTTTGACTCTGTCTTTGTTCTCCAAACCTTTATTGTATTCAAACTTGGTTGTGGGAGAAGGCACAGTGTTTCCACCTATGCCTTCATCTTGGCGGAAGTCTAAGGTCCTATTTTTTAATACAACGTTTATCTCAAATGCAGGGTTACTGCCTTTGCTTCGGCCTGGTTGAGTGGTTTGTTGTTGTCGGGCTTCCGTGCAGTTCAATTTTCACTGTTTTGGCTGCGATTTTGTTTCTAAAACTTCGCTGTCTTTAAATTTAGTTGTGGGAGGGGGCACAGTGTTTCCACCTATGCCTCCATCTTGGCCAGAAGTTCTCAAGTACAGTTTTCTGTGTTTTACTCCCATCCCATCCCACCCCCCAATGCTCCTCACCTCCCTCCCATTTCCACCCCCCTTAGTTTTTGCCCGTGTATCCTTTATACTAGTTCCTGTAAATCCTTCCCCTTTTCCCCTGAAATTTCCTCCCCTCTCCCCTCTGGTCACTGTCAGCCTATTCTCTATTTGGATTGATTTTCTAAAATCAATTAATGTGATTTGCCATATGTACAAAGGAAAAACACAAAAATATATGGTCATCTCAAAGGATGCAGAAGAAGCATATGTCACTACTCAACATCTATTCTTGATTTTAAAGAAAAATCCTACATAAACTAGGAATTTCAAAAGTATACTTGCACCTAACACCCAGATCTTGGCTTTGAACTAGCATTTTCCAATAAGAGGAACCAAGGCTCTTGGAGAAATAGTAATGTCTAAGAATGGAACAGGAAATATACACAATGGTCCCAGAACATCTTGTAGCCCCAGAAAGCAAGGAAGTGCTAAAACAACAATAAAAACCCAGTCCTGGGCCTATATCAAAAGAACATGGGAACAAATAAAAATTTCCAATGGTCCAAGTTGGAGAAATTTGAGTAACAAAAATAAAGCTATGGTAGATTGTAGCCCAAATAATAAAGAAAATATATGTGAGCCCATATTGATATAAATGATTGCATAATAATTAAATGGAGGAGAGCATTAAGCAAAACCTCAGGACATCTGAATAAGATATGTACATCAGTTAATAGTAATGTATCAATATTGGTTCATTAATTGCAACAAATATATTATACTAATGTGAGGTATTAATAATAGGGGTAGCTGAGTGTGAGTGCATTAGATTCCTAAGGTTGCCATGATGAAATAGAATGGACTGTATGGCTTACATGACAGAAGTTTATTTTCTCACAGTTCTGAAGGCTGGAAATCCAAGATCCAGATGTCAGCAGGTTTAGTTTCTTACGAAGACTCTCTTCTTGGCCTGCAGATGGTCACCTCCTTGCTATGTCCTCAAATGGACTTTCTGCAGTGTGCACATAACCTGCTGTCTCTGGGTTCCAGTGTCCTATTCTTATAAGGACACCAATCAGATTAGATGAGGGCCCACCCTAACAGCCTCATTTTAACTTAATAATCTCTCTATAAGTCTGATTTCCTAATGCAGACACATTCCGAGGTCCTACTCCAATATGATTAGTATCCTTATGAAAATGGGAAATTTGGACACAGTGACATGCACAGAGAGAAGATGTGAAAAGACACAGAGTGAAGATGGCCATCTACAAGTCAAGAAGAATGGCACAGAATAGACCTTTCTCTCATAGCTTTCAGAAGGAACCAACTATGCCAAAAACCTTGCTTTTTACTTTCAGCTTCGAGAAGTGTGAGACAATACATTTATGTTATTTAAAGCACTCAGTCTATAGTGCTTTACTACAGCAGCCATAACAAAGTAACTCAGATTTTGGTGCCAGGAAGCATGGCTCTGCTGTAACAAATATATAAAAATGTGGAAGTGGCTTTGGCATCAACTAGTTATTAGAAGCCGAAAGAAGTTTGAGATTCATGCTAGAAAAAGCCTAGATTGCCTTGAAGGGGTTGTTGCTAGAAATACAGGTGTTAAAGGCAATTATTGTGAGAGTTCAGAAAGGGAGGAGCAGAGAAAACATCAATTCTTTTGGAGAATACAGATATTGTCACAAACAGAATGTTTGTCGAAATATAAATGTTAAAGTGCTTCAGGTGAGAGCACAGGTGAAAATAAGGAAGATATTGTTGAAAATGAGAGGAAAAGTGATCTTTGCTATAAAGTAGCAAAGCACTTATTGAATTGTGTTCTATATTGGATGGAAAGAACTTGTCAGTGATACACTTGCATATTTAGGTGAGGTGACTGAACACAGTGCTGAAGGAGCAGCCTTGTCTCCCTTCACTGCTTGCAGTAAATGAGAGAGCAGAGAGGTAAATTGGAGGGGGGACTATTTAGCAAAAAGACACCAGATCTTGAAGACCTGGAAAATTCTCGGCTTATACAGATACTGTGCTCTGTAAACTCTTTGTGTGGCTGGGCAACTGTTTGCTAAACAGAATCAGTTTGTGACTCATGGATCCAATCAAGCATCTTAGTAGACAGAAGAGAGGAACAGAAATTTGGTTACAAGGGAAATATGTGTGGAGGACCCACTTATTTGATGGCTTGGACTCCTATGAATTTCACGAGGGGCTAACAAAGTTTTTGAGAATATTATTATACAGTATAAACAATGCCAGCCTGAAATGAAGGAAATAACGATGGGACAAAATAGTGACTTGGAGAGTAGAGCCTGGTGGGGCCGCCACTGCTAAATCCTGCCACAAGGGGGCAGGTTAAGGGAGTGGGACGACTATCCAAGAACTAGGGTTGGCGTCGCCACCCTCTGGGCTCTGAGGACCAGCATAGAATCAAAAGGGGTTATGCTCAAGCCTTAAAACCTAATCGAATTGCCCCTATTAGGACTTGCTCAGGAGCCACTTACTCCTTTCTTCTTTTTGATCTCTAACTTCTGCAATAGGAAAGAATGCTCATCGTAGGCCTGCCTACCCTACCATTGTATTTGGAAGCAGATAACCTGTCGTCTGGTTTCATGGGGTCATGGCTGGAGAGTAATTTTGCCACGACAGGTGAATCATTCCCACAGGCTGACCCAATAGCCAATTTGGATGTGATTTAGACGAGATATTGGAGCTAGAAATGATGCTGAAACCGTTTAACATTTTGGGGGATGTTGGGATGGGGTGAATGGACTTTAGGAAGAGGAGAGGCCCCATGTTACATGTGCAACTGTTCCCCCACATTCATCTGTTGAAGTCCAAACCTACAGTTTCTTCAAATATGACCTTGTTTGGAGACGGGGTCTTTATAAAGGTGGTTTAGTTAAAAATAAGTTCCTTAGGCTGGGCTCTAACACAGTATGACTGGTGTCCTATCGAAGGGGGGAATTTGGACACACAGATATGTACAAAGGTAAGGCTATGTAATGAGATCTACAGATGGGGCCACTATGTGAGAAGAAGACAGGCCTTGAAAAGAAAGTAAGTGTTCTGATACACAGATTTTAGACTTCCAGCCTCCAGAACTGTCAGAAAATTAAATTATGTTGTTTAAAACAGCAATTCAAGGAACATGTATAAAGGATCCATGGACATAGACAATGGGATGGGGTCTGAGCCAGGGAGAGGGAGGGAGGGTGGACAGGGTAGAGGAGAGCACTGGGGGGGAATTGGGACAATTGTAACTGAACAACTGTATAAAAAAAATACCCAGCAACTCTGTGGTACCTTGCTATGGTAGCCATAGAAAAATAATAGACCTATAGTAAAATCCAACATTGCAAAATATTTTAGAACAACAACACAAAGAAAATCTTGTGAGCCTGGATTAGGCAAAGATTCCTCAGCTAAAGTGGAAAACCATAAAGCTTAAAAATTTATAAACTGGGCTTCATCAAAATTAAAACTTTGGTTCTTAGAAAGGCACTGTTTTAAAAATAACACAATAATTCAAAATCTCAGAGAAAATATTCAAAAAAGACATGTCTAATCAAAGAATTGTATCATAAACATAGAAACTTATAAATGAGAAAAAATAAACACAATGAAAAAAATTACATAGCATCTGGACAGTTTACCAAAGATACAAAGATGGCAAAGAAGGACAGTAAAAGGTGCTCAGCATCCTTAGTCAGTCAGTAAAATGCAAATTAATCCTACAGTGAGATAGCAGAATACACCTATTAAAAATACCCCAACCCCCCCAAACTGACAATCCCAATTTCTGACAAGGATGCAAATCAAGGGGCTCTCTCACTCAAAGCTAGTGGAAATGTGAAATGATACAACTCCTCAGGAAAAGTTTCACATTGTCTAGTAAAATTAAACATGCATATACTGTATAACTCAGAATTCTACTGCTCAGTATTAATCTAAACTATAGAAATGTATTCCCCCAAAACACCTGTACACAGATATTAATAGAAAATTTATTCATAATTGCCAATACCTGGGTATGAAGCCAATTTTTGATATCCACTAAGTGTCTGTGGAAGTTACAATTAGATAAATAAACATATAATGTTAATATAATACACAGTAAATGCTAGCTCATTAGCAGTTATACTTGTGTTTGTGACAATGTTCAGTGCTGTACTGTATAATATTTAAAGTGTGTTTATTGTATTGGCCTGCACATATATAAGACATCTTCATCATCGAAAAACAAATTCCAGTGTACATGACTAAGAGGATATTAGGTATGCTTGTTGAACAAAATAAAAGTTGAAATGAGGACAAAATTTTCCTCATTTTAAAATATTAACCAACAATACATTCTTTAAAAAGGGCTCCAGAATTCTGAATTAGATTCAATTAATATTTTATAAAGTCCTCTCAAACTTTTTTGCTTTTTAATTAATTTTTTATTTTTTCAATTTATTTTTCCACTCACAGTTTACATTCAATATTATTTTATATTACTTTCAGATCTATAACATACGGATTAGACAACTATATATCTTACAAAGTCCTTCTCCCCAGAATTTCTGGTACCCACCTAGCACCATACAGAGTTATTCAAATACTATTGACTATATATTTTTTTCATTTTTTATCATTGTTCAATTACGGTTGTCCCTATCTTGCCCCATTTGTCTCCCCTGCCCTGCCCACCCCCACCTCCAACATTCAATCCTCCCTACCCCGTTGTCCTTGTCCCTGGGTCCTTTGTACGTGTCCCTTAACTTGTTAATTTATTTGTCTCAAATGAAGGCCAGGAAACATTTCTGTAATATCCCATAATTTCTCCACACTTTAGGAATAAAAGGTATATTTCTATCTCAATGTAGTTTAAAAGCTACATTGAGAATATCATCTTTGCATTTTCTCATTAAGGTATACATTTTTAATCTATTCATAATTGCCCTTTTTACAAATGTGTTTTAAGGCAAAAAGTTGTGTTTCCCTTTTCCCAGATGCAGAGAGCTACAGTTCCAAATGAGAAAAGTGACAATCTTAGGATTGCAAAAAAATAAACTCATTAACTTTCTAATTTTTAAAGTATCAATTACAGTATATATATATATATATATATATATATATATATATATACATATATATAATCACTTACATGCAATAAGTTATTAGGGCACAAATGAAGAGGAGAAAGAGAATGGGAAAACAATAAAGCAAGACAAATGGGGGCCAGAGATGGTCCCAACAATAACAGAATTCTATAATTTTATAAACACAAAAGAGTCAAGGTACATTTTACCCTACTCATATACTTGGAGAAGTACCAGCTCTCTAGATTAATAATTCCTTTCTCCAATGGACTCATTATATTAAATGCTTGTTTGAAAGATAAAAAACATCATTCTATCTTTGAGATTGAAACACAACATCACATGTTGTGTCTCAAGGAAATAAGTTACTTTTCCCCATGAAAGTATTTAATATCATGATCCTCAATAGTGAAAGTAAACAGCATTGTATTTTGAAGTAAAAACAACTAATCTATTCTGAAGCTCTCTAACCAGACATTGTGGAAATTGGACAATTTACTGAGTGCTCTTACTCAGTCAGCAGTTCTAAACTGAGAAGGGATTTTTGTTTGTCTGGGTTTCTATTGGCCTCCATCATAACTTTCGATTGCATTCATTTATAGATGATTGCGTATTGATCCTCATTCCTGAATGGTCTTTGGTCAATTTGAAGAGAAGGGAAAGAGGTCTGGCATATTTTGACACATGGCTATTTATTACATTGAAAGTAAATTTTATCTTCACAGTACTATTCTATGATGTTTAAATTTAATAACAATACTAAAGGCACATTATAAGTCTTCAATGTAGTAAAAAAAACTGTAATGGAAATTATACAGTAATAATGGTCTATAGTTACATAAAATATGTGTTAAAACAAACATCTTAGCTAAAACTTTTACAAGTTTACAAACATTATTAGAAGCAAATAAAATAAATCTTAAGAGAGCTTATATTGTAAAACATAAGGCTGTGAATTCAATTGGATTCATAGTAGTGTGCTTTTACTTTCTCCCTTAGGCCTACTATGAGAAATCAGTAGATTAATGGATAACCCTGAACAAAGTTCACCAAAACTCAGAGTTTACAACTATAGTAAGGACTACTGAAATCCTATACCACGATCCAACTGTGTGATTAGTAGTACAGAAATTGTACTTCAGCATACAGTGAAATGCCAAAAAGTTGCTGTAACAGAATTGTTGGTGGTTCCAGCCCTGGTTGGTGTGGCTCAGTGGATTGAGCACGGGCCTGTGAACCAAAGGGTAAATGGTTTGATTCCCAGTCAGGACACATGCCTGGGTTGTGCGCCAGGTCCCCAGTAGGGGGTGTGTGAAAGGCAACCACACATTGATCACATTGATGTTTCTCTCCCTCTCTTTTTCCCTCCCTTACCCTCTCCCTAAAAATAAATAAATAAATAAATGTTTTTAAATTTTTTATTTATTTATTTTTAGAGAGAGGGGAAGAGAAGAAGAAAGAGTGGGAGAGAAACATCAGTGTGTGGTTGCCTCTCATGCGTTCCCTCCTGGGGACCTGGCCTGCAACCCAGGCATGTGCCCTGACTGGGAATTGAACCAGCAAACCCTTCAGTTCACAGGCCCACACTCAGTCCACTGAGCTACACCAGCCAGGGCAAATGAAATATTTTTTAAATGAACAAGAAATAATGGTGGGCAAGGATGTGGAGAAATTTGAACCTTTATGTATTGCTGGTAGGACTGTAAAATGGTGCATTCACTGTGGAAAATAGTTGGGTGCATTCACTGTGGAAAATAATTTAAATAGTAAATTTAAACATAGAATTCACATATCACAGTTTCATTCTTAGGTATATATATACCCTAATTGAAAACAGGCGTTAAAGCAAAACATGTACACTGATGTTTATAGTAACATTATTTATAGTAGTCAAAGATGAGAATAACCTAAATGATAATAGGTAACAAAATGAGTTATATTTATACAATGGAGTATTATTTAGATATAAAAAATGAATAATGATACATGCTATCCCACTGATGAACCTTGTAAATATTATGGTAGCAAAAGAAGCCAGATGCAAAAGGCAGCATATTGTATGATTTTATTTATAAGACATATTCAGAACAAGCAAATCCATAAAGACAGAAAAAGGGCCCTGGCTGCTGTGGCTCAGTGTTGAGTGATGGCCTGTCAACCAAAGAGTCGCTGGTTCAATTCCCAGTCAGGACACACACTTGGGTTGTGGGCCAGGTCCCCAGTAGAAGGCACATGAAAGGCAACTACACACTGGTGTATCTCTCTTCTTTCTCCCTCCCTTCCCTTCTCTAAAAACAAATAAATAAAACCTTAAACAAGAAAAAAACAAAAAAGGATTGCTGGTAGCCAGGGGTTGAGAGATGGTGTATGAGCAGTGACTGGTTAATAGATATAAGGTTACACTTTGGGATGAGGAAAAATTCTGGAACAACATAAGGATTGTACAATACTGTGAGTATATTTAATGTCTCTGAATTGCACACTTTAAAATGGTTAAGGTGGTAAATATTATATTGTATATTTTGCCATAAAAAGATCTCAAAACAATAACCTAACCTTCCACTTTATGAGACCAAAAATAATAATAATAAAACTATAAACCCAATGAAAATGAAAGAAAGAAAATGATAAAGCTTATAGTGAAAATAAATGAGAATAGAAAAAATTATAAAATCAAACAAATCAAAGTTGGTTCTTTAAGAGATAAGCAAATTTGACAAACTTTTAGACAGAGTGACAAAGATAGAGAAAAGAGTCAATTTACTGAAATCAGTAAAAAGAAGATATTACTAAAAAACCTTACAGAAATAAAAGAGTTTATAAGCCTCGATGGAATGAACAAATTCCCATATACAAACTACCAAAATTTACTCCAGAAGAAATAGAAAACATGAAGAAATATAAAAAAAATAGCTGAAATAAACTTCCCACAAAGAAAAGCTCAGAACCAGACTGCTTCTTTGGAGAATTCTATCAAAAGCCTTAAGGAAGAATTAACACCAAACTTTCACAAACTTTTTCCAAAAAATAGTAGAGGAAGGAACACATCCCAGCTCATTCTATGAAACTGGTATTATCCTACACTAAAAAATAAGCAAAGATATCACAAGAAAATGGCAAAGTAATATATCTTATGATTCCAAAGGCAAAAATCATCAACAAAATACTAATAAGCCAGATCTAGCAACATATACAAAACATTATATACCATGACCAATGCAGATTTATCTCAGGAATGCTAGAATGACTTCAGAAAATCAATTACTATAATATACCACATCAATAGAATAAAGGACTGAAAGAACATTATAACAGTACAAGAAAAACCATGTGACAAAATACAATACCATTTATAGTAAAAAAAAAAAACACTCCTCAACTAGAAAGAGGGAATTTACTCAACCTAAAAAACAGACATACACAAAAGCTCACAGAACATTATAATTAATGGTGAAAAATGGAATGTTTTCCCTCTGTGATTAGAAAAAAGAAAAGGAGCTCTATGATTGCCACCTTGGTTCAAAAATATACTAGAGCTTCCTGCAACAAAGACTGGTAAGACATAAGACCATCTCTGTTTGTGAATGACATAATTCTTTATATAGAAAAGTCTAAGGAATCAAAAATTTTAAATTATTAAATTAATAAAGTAGATTGACTAGGTTGTAGAATACAAAATGAATATATAAAATATTTTCTATGAGCACCAAAAAAGAACAGCACAAGGAAATTGGGAGAACAATTCATTCACACTAATAACAAGAGGAATACATTTAAAAAATAAATTTAACAAAAGATTTGAAAAACACGTACTTGGAAAACCATAACGCTAGAATTCAATAATTGAACAACAAATAACCCAAATAAAAAATGGTCAAGGGATCGGATTAGACATCTCTCCAGCGAATTATATACACATGGTCAATAAACACAGACACACACACAAAAAACATGTTTAAAATCAATGACCATCAGGTACATGCAAATCGGAAACACAATAAGTGATTATCAGGAAGTGATTTCTCCCATCCTCTCAAGGAAAGAAAAACTCAACAAACTGAAAATCGATATTTCATCTTAGATCCATCAGAAAATTAAGGTCACAGGGTTAAGCTTTGTCCTCAAAATAGTAGACAGGTGAACACACAGAATCATAGTTCATGAGAACAGAAGCCTAGGAAAAGAAGTTTACTATTAGAGTTAATACCAAGGTGAAAAACTTAAATTATAAATGTAAAAATGTCACTGGGGCAGTGTAAACAAGCTTGAGACTTAAAAACTCCAGTGAGGGTCAGTCTGGGGAAGGCGACACTTTCAGGAGTTTTGCTTACTGGGTTTTCATAGTGAAGATCAGAAAAAAATCCCTTAGTGTTTTTGACAGGAGGAGTGGGAAAATAGCCATTTTGAAATATGCCCAGAGCACTCTATTTTTCTGATAAAAAATGTTCTTATGGAAACTATATTACCAGAGGCTAACTGTGGTTTTTACCAGAAACTAACTATACTTGACTCTAGTCACCCCTAAAAATCTCTAAGTCTAGATAATGTTTAAGAAGTAGTTTCTAGGGAAACCCAAGGCCCACAGTAGTGGCAGGAACAAGGAAAACAGACAATTTCAGCTTCTGACACCTACAACAATAGTAAACATTACACACAGTCTAACATCAGGCCAAATAAAAATAAAACTTCACCCAAAAAGCTGTATTTACCTAAGTTTCATTATTGAGTACATTTTGTCCAGATTGCAACAAAAACTTACAAGGCACACTAAAAGACAAACACATACATACACACAGTTTAAAAAGAGTGACAATGACATATATAGAACCAGTGACATATATAGAACTGATTTTGGAATGATCAAAGTGAGAATTAAAAATAACTGATTAATATGCTCAGGAAAGTAATAGAACAAGTAGACAACCTATAAGAAAAGGTGAGCCCTGACCTAGTTGGTTAGAGTGTCATCCCTATACGCCAAGGTTGTGGGTTCAATCCTGAGTCAGGGCACATACAGGAGTCAACCAATGACATTCCACAAGTGGAACAACAATTTGATGTTTCTTTCTCTCTTTCTCCCTTCTTGTCTCTCCAAAATCAATAAAAATGTGAATAATGTGCAGAAAGATGGAAACTCTAAGAAATATACAAATTGAAAGGCTAGAAAAAAAGTAAAAACTGTAGCGAATGAGGAACTCCTTTGACACAATCATCTATTAATGGACATGAACAAAAAATCAATGAGCATGAAGGGAGGGTACTATGAACTTTGCAAACTTAAATTCAAAGAGAAAAAAATGAAAATAACACAACAGAATATCTAAGAAGCATGGGAAAATTACCACAGGCACAACTTACATGTAAGGGGAATATCAGAAGAAAGAGTAAGACAGGAAGAGAAAAATATTTGAAGTAAGGGTGAAATACTTATTGCAGACACCAAACTATCGATCCAGGAAGTTCAGAAAACAAGTAAGCAATAAAATATCTTTGTCCCTTTCCCACCACAATCTTGGTATAACATACTGAAAGTACAGAGAGTTGAAAACAAAGAGAAAACCATAAAAGAAGCAAGCATGGAGAAACTTCTGCCTGTAGGGAAGCAAGGACAATATTAATAATAGTCTTCTGTACAAAAACCATGCAGGCAAGAAGAGTGGAGTGAAATATTTAAAGTGTTGAAAGGAGAAATAAACACCAATCTACAATTTTTTACCTAGTCCCTTTATCCTTCTAAGGTAAAAGAGAAATAAGACTTAATGAGGCAAACAAAAATTGAGAAAAAAATGTTTAACAGCAGACTAGCCAAGCAAAAATTTTAAAAAGAGTTCTTAAGAAAGAAGAATTATATAGGTCTGAAATTTGAATTCATATAAAGAAAGAAGGAAGATTAGACAAGAAATAAATGAAAATAAAATGAAATCTTGTGCTTTTCTTATTCTTAACTGATTTAGCACTTAACAGTATATTCAAAGTAGTAAAAGCAACAATAAATTTGGCAACTTAAAACATAAGTATAAGCAAAATATTAATAAATGAGAGCAACATTATAAGGGAGAGGAAAGAGGAATTACTAACACTGTTGTTAAGGTAACTGCACTAAGTGTAAGATATTAGACATAGTATTATTTTAAAACAAAATTGGGTTCATCATAAATATATATTGCAAACTCTGGGACAACCACAAAATTAGAATTATAATTGGAATGCTAAAAGATAACATAAAATGGAATTATATACAGTGTTTACTTAAAGTCAGAGAGGCAGGAGGGGGAATTGAAAACAAAAACAAAGTACAGGGCAATGAATAGAAAAGTGTTAAAATATGATAGATATTAATCCAACTATTTCAATAATCACCTTAAGTGTCAATGGTCCAAACACACCAATTATAAAACAAAGACTATTACAGTGGATGAAAATAACCAACTATATCTTATTTATAAGAAACCAACTTTAGATATAAAGACAGATGGATTAAAAGAGACTGAAAAAGACATACTATGCTCACACTTCCCAAAGTAAAGTTGGAGTTGTATTGATTTCAGACAAAACAGACTTCAGAGCAATAAAAATTATTAGCAATAAAGAAGGTCATCACAGAATGATAAAGGGGTCAATTCTCCAAGAAGACAGTCCCTAGGGTAAATGTGCTTAACAACAAAGCAACAACATATGAGAGGCAAAAACTGATAGAACCACAGGCAGAAAAAAACTAATTCATTTTAGTAGTCAGAGACTTCAACACCCATCTATCAGTAATTGACAGATGCAGCAAGCAGAAAATGAGTAAGTACAGAGTTAAGCTGAATAGCACCATCAATCAACTGGATCTAATTGACATTTATAAATTCTTCATCCAACAACAGCAGAACACACATTCTTCTCAAACTACTCTGAACAGTCTCCAAGACTAAATACATTCTCACAATAAAACATGGCTTCACAAATTTAAAATAATAGAAAACACACAAAGTATGCTCTCGATCCCAATTAAACTAAGATAAAAATCAATAGCAGAAAGATACCTGAAAACCCACAATACATAGAGATTAAACAGCATACTTCCACATAACTGATAGGTCAAAAAGAGGTTCTAGATAAATTTAAAATATTTTAAACAAGTGTATATAAAGTTTGCCAAATTTGTACAATGTGATGAATGAAAGGCTCAGAGTAAAAATCTATAGAATTGCATGTATATATTACAAAGAAGAGTGTTAGAAAGTTACTTATATAAGCTTCCACCTCAGAAAAGAAAAAACAAAATCAAATTAAATCTAAAGAAGGCAGAAGATAGTAAATAATAAAAGTAAAGCAGAAATCCACAAAATTAAAAATAGAAAATCAAAGCTTGGCTATTTGAAAAGATCAAATAAAATGTGTGAACCTCTAACCCGGCAAGCTAAGAAAAAGAGAGAGGACATAAATTACTAATATTAGAAATGAAAGAGAAGTCAACCTCATGATGCTATAAAAGTTAAAACAATAAAGGAATATGAAAAATAACTGTGCTCACAAATTTGATAACATAGGTGGAATGGCAACCAATTAATATTTCTGTGACACATCAGTGTTTCTCTCCCTCTCTCTCTCCCTCTATCCCTCTAAAATCTATAAGCATGCCCTCAAGTGAGGATAAAAAATGAGATAAAGAATAAAATTATATAATCAGATAAATAAATGCAAGAAAACATTTGACAAAATTCAAAATACATTCATGATAGAAATGCTCAATAACTTGAGATAGAAACTTCCTCAACTTGATTTAAAAAATCCATGAAAATCCTACAGCTAACATTTTACTTAATGGTTACAAACTCAATGTTTTCCTGCTGAAATCGAGAATCAGGCAATAACCCTAGTTTGTGTTGATCAGTGAATTGAGTGCGGGCCTGCAAACCAAAGGGTCACTGGTTGGTTCCCAGTGTAGGCCCATTCCTGGGTTGCGTGCATGGTCCCCAGTAAGGGGCGAATGAGAGGAAACCACACATTGATGTTTCTCTCCCTCTTTTTCCCTCCCTTCCCTTCTCTAAAAATAAATAAACCCTTTTAAAAATTATTTTAAAAATAAAGTAATAAGAAAAATAGAAAAAGGTAATGATGCCTCATATTACCACTCCTGTTGAACATCATATTGGAAATCTCACCTAATGTAAGAAGACAAGGAAAGGAAATGAAAGGCATATAGGTTGGGAAGGAAGAAATAAAATTTTCTCTGTAGATAACATAACTGTATGTGAAAAATACCAAGTAATCAATAAAATAATTCCTTGTACTAATATGTGGTTATAGCAAGGTTGCAGAACACAAAGATACTATATAAAACTAAATTGCTTTCCCACATGCCAGCAATAAATAATTGCAATTTGAAATTAAAAACACAACTTCACATATATTAGCACCCAAAAATGAAATACTTAATAAAGATCTAACAAAGTATGTATAAGAAATACAGGAGGAAAACCACAAAACTTTGATGATAGAAATCACATAATAGTAAATTTGAATAAATGAAGAAATATTCCATCTTGGTGAATATAAAAACTCAATTATATAAAACTGTTAGTTTTCCCAACTTTATCTATGCAATCAACACAATCTGAATTAAACACTCAGAAATTGATTAACTCATTCTAAAGATTATATAAAAATGCAAAATAGACAACATGATACTGAATAAGTAGAACAAAGTTAAAAGACTGACACTACTTGAAGACATACAATAAAGCTACAGTAAACAAAACAGTATGGTATTGGTGAAAGGACAGACAAACAGATCAGTGGAACAGAACAGAGAGCCCAGAAACAGACTCACACATACATAGTCAACTAATCTTTAAAGAAGTAGCAAAGAAAATTAAATGGAAAAATCAAATGGGAGGGAGAGGGGGAGCACAGGGGGTGGGATAGGATGGGAGTAATAGACAGAAAACTGTACTTGAAAAATAATTAAATATTTTTTTTTAAAAAAGTTCCCAGTAAAAGGCAAAAAAAAAAAAAAAGAAAAAAGAAAAATCATAGTGTTTTCAACAAGTGGTACTAGAACAGCTGGATATCTACATGCAAAGTAAATGAATCTAGGCACAGTCCTTATATTGCTCACAAAAATTTCATTAGAAATGCAGAGCAGACTGAAGTATGAAACACAAAATTATAAACTTTGTAGAAGGTAACATGGTAGAAAATCTAGGTTACCTTGGGTTTTGTGATAACATTTTAGACACAGTACTAAAAGCACAATCTATTAAAAAATGGTAATGTGTACTTCAAATTTAAAACATTCTATGAAAAAAGACTGCTAAGAGAATAAAAAGGCAAAGTTTAGAAATTTTTCCAGATTTGGGGATAAAAATCTCACAAAGGACTTATTCCAAAATACACCAAGAATTCTTAACACTCAACAACAATAAAATAAAAACCCAACTAAATGTTTAACAAAATACCTGAGCATACAGCTACCTAGCTAGACACATGGATGGCAAATAAAGTATATGAGGAGCCCTGGCTGATGTGGCTCAGTGGATTGAGCACAGGCCTGCAAACCAAAGTATATGAAAGCATGTTCAACATCATATATTATTAAGGAACTGCAAATTGAAACAAAAATGATATACCCTCAATATCTGTTAGAATGGCCAACATCCAAAACATGATACTAAACAGTGGCAATGATGTGAAGAAACAGGAATCACATTCACTGTCAGTAATTCAGAATGGCACAGGCACTTTTCAAGACAGACTGATGTTTCTTACAAAAACTAAACTAAACATACTCTTACTATATAATCGAAAAACTGTGTTCCCCTACCTAAAGGAGTTAAAAATTCATGTCAACACATAAACTTGTATAAGAATATTTATAGGAGTATCATTTCCATTTGCTAAAACTAGGCTACCGAGGTGTCCTTCAATAATTATAGATTAAAGAAACTGTGGTACATCCATACAATGGAGTGTTGTTCAATAAAAAGAAAAAAAATTATCAAGCTATGAAAAGACATAAAGAGTCCCTGGCTGGTGTGGCTCAGTGGACTGAGTACCGGCCTGGGAAGGGTCGCTGATTTGATTTCCAGTCAGGGCACATGCCTGGGTTGCGGGCCAGATGCCCAGTAGGGGGCATACTAGAGACAACCTCACATTGATGTTTTTCTCCCTCTCTCTCTCCCTCCTTTTCCCCTCTCTAAAAATAAATAAAATAAAGTCTTAAAAAAAGAAAAGACATAAAGACATCTGAAATGCATATTGTTAGGTAAAAATGAAAACCCAGCCTTAAAATCCTGCATAGTACATCATTCCAGCTGTATAACATTCTGAAAAATGCAAAACTGTGGCGACAGTATGAAGATCAGTGGTTGCCAGAGGTTAAGAGGAAGTAAAGAAAGGATGAATAGGTGGAGCACAGCATATTTTTAGGGCAGTGAAGATTTTCTGTCTGATACTGTAATGATGTATACATGATATCATACAATTGTGAAAAGTCATAGAACTGCAATACATAGTGAACTGAAATGTAAACTATGGGTGTTACTTAATAATGTATAAATGTTGAAATTGGCTAATCAATTATAAAAAGTGCACTACACGGATGAAAAATATTAATAATAGGGGAATCTATGTGAGGGGAGAGTGGAATCTGAGAACTCTCTCTAGTTTTTATTTTTCTGTTAACCTAAAACCAGCCTTAAAAAATTACTTGATTTTAAGAACTAAATGATTGCTTCTTGTATGTGACCTGGTGGGGGACTGAACCTTCAACTTGGATGTAGAGGGACAATGCTCTAACCATCTGAGCTAGGAAACAAGGAACAGACTGACAGCGAACAGAGGGGAGAGGAATAATGGGGGAAAGAAGGGGAAGGGGCAAGCCAGGGAACATGTATAAAGGACCCATGGACAAAGACAATGGTGTGGGGACTGACTGAGAGAGGGGGATGGGTGGGACAGGGGAGAAGAATGGGGGTAAAATTGGGACAATTGTAATTGAACAATATTAAAAAAAGACAGTGAAATGATAGCAGTAGGATGGACATAATGAAAGCGACAGTTAAAGAATTTGTA
The DNA here is from genome assembly GCF_014824575.4 of Sturnira hondurensis. Lineage (NCBI taxonomy): Eukaryota > Metazoa > Chordata > Mammalia > Chiroptera > Phyllostomidae > Sturnira > Sturnira hondurensis. The sequence continues at coordinate 1,175,331 of NW_028086172.1, forward strand.
CATGAATGTTCATAGCATCCTTATTCATAATGGCCAAAAGTGAGAAAATGCCCTAATGTCTAGTATAATATATAAACAAAACATCTTCAGATCTCTTTTATAATTCATGTCTTGATCCCCTCACAAACATATGAAATAACTCTTTTCTTTGCCCCTCGTATAGTTTTTATATACAATATTGACTATTTTTGAATGATCTTAGACCCCTAAAATTTTTAAGGACAAGCATTATCTTGTTTATCTATTAGTGGTTTGTGTTTAGCACAATGCTTGGTTCATAAAAGGCATGAAATATTTGTCGAATAAATGGATGAGTGGATGAATAACTAAATAGTTATAAGTTAATGGCATCATGTTTCTTTTGAGCATTAGACTTCAAAAAGTAACACTGTGCAGATTGATTGTGCATCTGTACATTAATATGTGTGACCAGTATGTGGTTATCCACAGTAATAGAGAGTGATTATAATTGTCCAATGTATGGTTCATACAGCCATTTTTCCGTGACCATTACCACATATTTGCAAAATAGGTAGCTGAAGGGACATAATATATGAGAATGTAACTAACTGCCCTAAAAGTCTTACACCTGGGCCATATTTGTATGGTGTGAGACCTAGCTGAACTGAATAGACACACCCCCAGGTCAAAGGACACTGGAGCTTCTTAATAGTGCCAGTCAATCAACAATGACCTATTGTGCATTTGCTTATGTGAGCAGGCTTGTACTTCTGATGTGTTCTACTACCTACTCATCCTCTTCTGGGCATAAGAAAAATTCAGGATTTAGTCAATTCTGTTCTGATGAAAAATTACGTTACACTGGAGTCTAAGAAAAGGCTAAGAGGCTCCCACAAAATTCATTTGCAAATTAGGTAGAATCCATTTTAAGGTTAAGTCTCCTTCTTCAGCCACTTATGTTAAATGGCACAAACAATCCAACTAAAACTCTGGGTGAATCACTTGCCAACTTTTATGGAAATCATAGTCATTGTTTGTATTTTTTAAGCAACGCGCCCCCAAAAAACTGCAGCTGAACATAATTAACAATTTGTTGTAATTCGCTGGAACTCTAAAGCAAGCCAGATCAATTTTTTGGTCATTAAAATTTGTAAAGAAAAATTACTCTCATGTGCCAAATCTATTATAGAAAGAGCTTAAAGTTGGCATCAGCTTCCATAGATTATTTTTAAAGCTCAGTAAAGTAATGTTTCTGATGTAAACAGTTTCTTACCAGCAAGTGCCCAACATAGCACATCCACGAATCAATGACCCACATTCAGTAAATAAGTATACTTCTCACCTATTTCTCATGTTGATATAAGAATACTTATACACTTTTAATCGAAAAATAATTATTAGGTATGAAATGGTTATGTGCTATTGTGTTTTGCTATAAGAGTTTTCTTTTAACTTGAGATACAGTTAACTTCTTCCATCAGCTACTAGCAAAAATATTTTAAACAAAGAAAAAATAATGTACCAAGTTTATAAGTTTTTTGCTCAGCTTTTCCAGCCTCAGATTATCTATCTTAATCACCACCTTATATTCTTTGATATTTCGTAGAACAGGGTGTCTTTGGCAACTGCAACATTGAATTTAAAAATGAAACACATCTAACCTTATGTTCGATAGTTTCATTAAGAAAAGAGGAAACATTTACTTATTGGGTCCTGGAAGACTACAAGTAAAATTAAAGAGAATAGCAGTTGTTTGAGTATCTGACCATAATCTTACCCTTCAGACTTTTATACCTCCAGGGCATTACATAATAAAATGTGCAATTAAAAAACCTAAATAACAATTTTCCTGCCTGTATTCCCCACAAATCATTTTTTATAATTTTTATTTTTCAATTACATTGGCATGAAATGTTATATTAGTTTCAGGTGTACAACCCAGTGATTAAACATTACACAACTTACTAAGTGATCAGCCATAAATCTTATACCCATCTGACATCACACATACTTATTACAATATTATTGATTATATTCCCTACACTGTGCTTTACATCCCCAGGGCTATTCTGTAACTATCAATTTGCACTTCTCAATCCCTTTATCTTTTCACCCATCTCCCCAACCCACCTCCCATCTGGCAATCATCAAAATGTTATCTATATATATGAATCTGCTTCTTTTCAGCTTGTTCATTTATTTTATTTTTGTTTTTGTTTTGTCTTTATTTATTGATTTTTAGAGAGAGAAAAGAAGGTGAGAGAGAGAGAAAGGGGGGAGAGAGAGAAAGAGGAGGAAGAGAGGAAGGGGAAGGAGGGAGAGAGAGAGAAACATCAATTTGATGTTTTACTCATTCATGCACTTATTGGTTGATTTCTGCATGTGCTCCAACTGGGGATCAAACTCATAACCCTGGTGCATCAGGATAACACTTCAAGCAACTGAGCAACCCCATCAGTGACTTTTTTCTTCTTAAAGAACACACTTTAACATTTCATTTAATATTGGTTTGATTATGATGAACTCTTTTAGCTTTACCTTGTTTGGGAAGCACTTTATCTGCCCTTCTATTCTAAATGTTACGTTGAACAAGAATTAAATTTTAAAAATTATATTAAAAATAAATAAATAAATATTAAAAAATAAATAAATGTTACGTTAGATGGCTAGAGTAATCTTGGTTGTAAGTTCTTGCTTTTCATCACTTTTAATATTTCTTGCCAATCCCTTCTAGTTTACAAAGTTTCTGTTGAGAAATCAGCTGACAAGTATATGGGAGCTCCTTTGTAGGTAACTAACTACTTTTCTCTTGCTGTTTTTAAGATTCTCTCTTTATCTTTCACTTTTGGCATTTTAATTATGATGTGATGATATGTCTTGGTGTGGCCCTCTTTGGGTTCATCTTGTTTGGGACTCTCTGAGCTTCTTGACTCATAGGCTCCTTCACCAAGTGAAGGAAGTTTTCTGGCATTATTTTTTCAAATAGATTTCCAATTTCTTACTATCTCTCTCTCTTCTCCTTCTGGCATTCCCATGATGAGAATATTGCTATGCTTGAAGTTGTTCCAGAGGCTCCTTATATTATCCCCACTTATTTGGATTCATTTTTCTTTTTTGATGTTCTGATTGGTAGTTTTTTTGTTTCCTTATATTCCAAATTGTTGATTTGATTCTTGGCTTTTTTTACTCTACTGTTGATTCTCTCTTACCTGAAAGACAAATCAGCTTAAAATTTCTATCCCAGCATCCTTCACTCAAAAAAGGATTCATCGGCTTCCTACAGAATAAAGCTCAAACTCCACTTTCAAACAGGACACTCACTACAACAAACCCTAATTAATCTTTTATATCTATTCTACCACTCCTCTCCAAAGGGAATTATTCATTCACCAACCATTCTTCAATATGCTTTGGCTTAAACCACATCTGTTTTTGGTATGTTATCACTCCAACCTAGAGTTGTTTGCTTTTTAGTTACCAACTATTCAAATACCACCCATCCTTCCAGACATTGTAATGCATCACAGTCAAATATAACCAGGCATAGTGTCCAGCAGACAGTAGTTAGCCCATACATGTTTGGTGAATGGAATTGAATCTGTTCAAGTATGGAAGAACTATAATAAAGGGGAATGAGTACTTGACTAACATTCAGGCAACCGGGGTTCTAATTCTGGCATTATCATTGCACTTATATGGGTCTTCTTCTCTGTAAAATAAGAATAACATCTGGTTTGACTGCTTTAACAAGGTATTGTGAAAAGTCTATAAGAAATTAAATATAAATCTGTTTTTAAAAATAAAGGTTTTATTATGACATTATGATGACAACCACATACATAGACAGAGCTATCTATTTTAAAAATACATACCACTAAAAGTCACAGTAAATGTAACCATATGATATGGGTATAAATATAAATTCATATCTAAAAATATCTGTTTTCACCAACATCTACATGTTTTCTGCAATATATGATGCACATACAAAATTAATAGAAACTACTCACTTAGGGAAACCCAGATTTTGTATTTTAGTTGGATAAAGGGCAATCTGAATGTTACATGTATTTTTACACCTTCTCTAAGATTTGTCATTCTTGCACATCATTTACTCCATTTTCTCATAACATAATCATTCAAAAATACGTCTTAGCATTTACTATGTACTATAATGCCATGTAAAGAATTTTTAAATCAATAAGCTTTTGCCTATGCCTCCAAGACTCACAATCTGAATGGTTCTCAAAGTTTACAGTCCACCTGAGTAGGAACAGGGCTTGTTTAAATACAAATTGCTGGGCCCCACCAGGTCTGGTGAGAAGCCTGAGAATTTGCATTTCTAACAAATCCCCAGCTGATGCCAATACTGCTGGCCCACACTTTGAAAACTGCTAGTCTAGTAGGTGGAGACAAACATGTCAATAGAAATGAAAGGTGGCACAATCATTGGAATGACTGATGAATCTCATGTGTTGTGATAGAACAGACAAAAAAGAAGTGACTAGATTTCAATGGGCAGTGTCAAATAAAACTTTACAGAGGAGGTGATAAATAAGCAAGGAAAGGGTTGATAAATCAGGAGAGGGTACCACATGTCACAGAATTTGTGGTCTTCATTTATCTTCCAAGTTGATAAAGTTTAAACAGTAGATAAGGGCCAAAACCTGAAAGGAATTGGATGTCATGCTAAGGAGTTTCCACTCTGTCCTGTGGACAACAGGTAGTAAAGGAAGGTTTATATCCAAAGAAGATAAACAATGAGATTTGCACAGGAGGATACACAGAGGGTTAGAGTAGGGGCAGGGAGCAAAGAAACTACTTTGATTTATGCAATAGTTAAGTGAAAAGAGATGAAAGTTGTAGTAAGTCACTGGCAGTGATGATGGAAAGCATAGGAAGGAATTCATCACCTATCTTCCTTACACTTCCCTATATGAAGCCAATAAAATGCTTACTCTTTATACAGCACACCTGTTTTCTAGAACTAGCTGGAACTATTAAATGTAGTTTAAATCTAAACTGCAACCCCTGCTTGTGCGGCAATATGCATGCTTGCCACTGCTGTAAGATTTCTTATTGCATCTTTAATCGTGGACATTTAGCAGACAGCCTCTTATTATTAAGATACTGCTGACTTTTATTGTCTATGGGGCCACAGGACAAAGCTAATAATTACCAGCACCAGAAGCAGCTTGTGGCTTTATATTACATTGAGGTAAATTACACTGGAATTAGAGTGGATTACTTTTATCAAATGGGGAATAAGTTGTTAATTAACTCCCCGCTGTAGCAATCTTTTTCTGAGTTTGCAACTGTTATTAGGTCTAGATTAAACTGTTGAATTAATTTCCCACTTACTTACTATTTCAAGAGTTTTTAATTTACCTGGCAGCAGTTTTAATGGGAAATTGTATTAGTGAGCATAAATTGTTTTGGGGAAGGGTAAACAGTTTGTGATAATGTTTATTAAGTCGTTTTGTTTGAGCAAAAATATAATTGCAGTTTTAATTAGTGCATGGTTGTTGGAGTATTAGGTTTGAGATTACATTATGGCTTCCTGAGAAAACAGTCACTCAGGTAATCCCAGCATTTATAACTGATAGCAAATAGAAAAGCTATGTCAATATGGCATTGACTTGTATATTATACCACAGTTCAGGAAGAAAAGTGGGAATTTATCGAAGTGTTCAGCCTTCAATTATCTTTACATTTATTGACTGCTCCTGAATATCATTGTTTGCTGTAACCAATGTATATAACACACGCAAAGAGTTCACTCAGAAAATTTTTAAAACTAAGAGGTGCAGATTGATTTAGTGTAAAACAAATGTGGAAATAAGAAAATTTATTTTTAAGGGTTTTACTCATTTAGTTTAGAGAGAGGGAAAGGGAGGGAGAGAGGGAGAGAAACATCTATGTGTGGTTGCCTCTCCTGCACCCCCTACTGGGGATCTGGCCGGCAACCAAGGCATATGCTCTGACTGGGAATCAAGCTGGTTACCCTTTGATTCACAGGCCAGCACTCAATCCATTGAGCCACACCAGGCAGGGCATGGAAGTTCATTTAGATGATCAATATAATTTTCATGATTTGTTAGTGGTTATAATGCTGGTAATACCATGTGTCTTAGAAGAACAACAATAATCATACATTATTATGTTGTTGGGATGTTTTACAGAAGTAGACTGATAGACAATGAACTTAGGAGAGCTCTCAGTGAAAGCTGAGTTCTAATGAGAAAAACACACATGGACACAGAGCTAGTGACTGAAATAATGGAAAACATGGGAGTGTTTACATGACCACACACAGTCTTTTGGTCCAACATGTATGTCTCATTTTTCCTCTGAGTTAGTGTTGGCTTTCTTTGTAAGTGACATTTTATCATATGTGAAATTTTATATCCCAAAGAAGTCTGAAATATTTTACTGAGATGCTTCTAATATTATACTTTCAAATTAAAGGCCCTGGCTGGTGTAGCTCAGTGGATTGAGCACAGGCCTGCGAACCAGAGGATCGTGGTTCAATTCCCAGTCAGGGCACATGCCTGGGTTGCAGGCCGGTTCCCTGCAGGCCAACTCCCAGCAGGGGACTCACGAAAGGCAACCATACATTGATGTTTCTCTCCCTCTCTCCTTCCCCTCTAAAGATACATAAATAAATAAAATCTTAAAAAAAACAAATTAATATACGTGTATTTAATAATACAATTCTCTGATTCATACAGAACTTTTATTTTGTAGCCAAACCCTTTATTATAAATAAAACTTTCAAGATGACAATATAAATTGGAATAGTTAAGCCTATAAAATTAATATAGTATTTTCCATAACCTTTCCTTTTAATCCAGAAATAATAGTGATGATATTTCTAAATTTGTACACTAAGCATACATGAAATATTAACATTTCCTTATAATTAGGTCACCAAATATGACTCCATAAAAACCACCTACAGTAAGTTTCTCCCAAATAAGAACAACATGGAACAGTTCTAGATTTTTCTTAGTTCTGTTTTTAAAATGCCCAGATCAACTTAGAAGCTTATGCACAAAATATGGGCCTAAAGTCCAAACTTTGCATATGCCTTTCAAATTATTATTTATAATTCCTATATTTAAATATCAAAAAATGGAAATACTATCATGTTTTTGTGACAATTCTCTTCATCTACTTCCCAGTGAATGCTGGATTTTGAATAAGGAAATTAAAAATGAGAAAAATGCATTAAGGATGAAATATAGTTATAACATCACAAGAAATTCTGTAGCAATTAGGAGTAATTTGCAAATAAGTTTTGTGGAAGACTATGTGTCCTTTTTTAACTGCACATTAATGACTCTTAATCAAAGAAAAGCCCCTTAGGTTACCATTCAAACTTAAATTTATAGATTAAAAATTAAAAAGCAAATAATAGATGATATGTGTCACCAAACCAACACAATAGGCTTCTCCATGTGTCTATGTCTGTGTATGTACATGTACATATAATTGAATTGATGTAGATGTGAGTTCTATCCAGAAGGTATCCAGCCATGTACTATGAAAAATAGAGAGACTTATTGAAGAAGACACGAGATACAAGAAACATTACATGTAGGACAATGACACCTTGGGCCCCTTCAAAGTAGGCACCTTGGGACCTCACACCGTTCTTCCAATCACCATCAGCTGCCTTGTCATATTTTCCTGAATCTCAGTGATGGTCTGAAATCTCTTCCCTCTTAAAGGGGATTTTAGTTTTGGGAAAATCCAGAAGTCGCAGGGCACCAAATCTGGGCTGTAGGGGGATTGAGTCACCTGGGTGAGTTGAAGTGTCACCAAAAAACTCTACATGACACGTGATGTATGAGTGGACACATTGTCATGATGAAGCTGCCAAGCACCAGTTACCCACAGCTGCAGCCTTCTGAATCATCTAAATAGTTTGTGGAGGAATGTTCAAACTTCACACAAAATTTGATGCAGATCGGTTGCTCCACTCGCTCATTCCTTTTGAATGCAATGGCCACACAGTATACATGCTCACTCAACAGCATCTACCAACCTCACCGACTAGTACAGTGAAGTTGTCATTGTTCACACGTGGGCATCCTAGCCCACTCTCCTTGGCTGCCAGGTTATATCAATGTCGTAAACCATTTTCATTATATTAACAATGGCCGGACTTTCTCCAGACAGACATCATATGTATTCATCATTTTGACTAATCAAATATGAAATGCAAGCCATTTACATTATGAGCTTCCAGAAATATTGATATTATTAGATATGCTGTCTGGTCATAATAAGAAAAGGAAAGAAAAAACTCTTCACTGTTCCAATCTTCATAACCCTTTTTTAAAACCAATCACCATTTATAAGAACCACACAATGAAGAAAAGCACCCTAAATCATTTCAAACAAGTTGACAATCTTTCAAAGAAATTATGTTACCTCTTCACAGTAAAACAGACAATGTCATCGTCACAGACAAATTAAGAGAGAAAAAGAAAATAATCAAAACAATGTAAGTCACAAAACCATAAAATTCCTTGAAGAAAAGATTGGAAGCAATATTTTTGCCAATATACTACCTCCTTTGGCAAGGAAAAATAAACAAATTGGACTGTATCAAACTAAAAAGCTGCTGCACAGCAAAGAAAATCATCAGGAAAATAAAAAGGGGACCCACCGTATGGGAGAACACATTTGCCAATGATACATCTGAAAAAGGGTTAATTACCAAAATATATAAAGAACATATACAAGTCAACATCAGGAAGACAAATAATCTAATTAAAACATGGGCAAAGGACTTGAACAGACACTTCTCCAAGAAGGACCTAAAGAGGGTCCAGAGACATATGAAAGGATGCTCAGTATCACTAGCCATCAGAGAGACGCAAATTAAAACCACAATGAGATGTCATCTCACACAGGTCAGAATGGCCACCATAACCAAATCAACAAACAACAAGTGCTGGCCAGGATATGGAAAAAGGGACCCCTTGTGCACCTTTGGTGGGAACGCAGATGGGTTCAGCCACTGTGGAAAGCAGTATAGAGTTTCCTCAAAATATTAAAAATGAAACTCCCTTCTGACCCAGCAATCTCATTTCTGGAAACATATTTGAAGAAATCTGAAACACTAATTTGAAAGAATATATGCACTTTCATGTTAATTGCAGCATTATTTACAATCATCAATATTTAGAAACAGCTGAAGTGCCCATCAGTAGGTGAGCACAATACACAATGCAGTACAACACAGCCATATAAAAGAAGAAAATATTACCTTTTATGACAGCATGGATGGACCTTGATATTTTATGCTAAATGAAATAAGCCAGTCAAAGAAAAACAAATACCATATGATTCTACCCATATGTGGAATCTAATGAACAAAAATAAACAGACAAAAAAGAAACAGACTCATACATACAGAAAACAGACTAAGAGCATTCCGAGGGGAGGAAGGTTGGGGAGCTGGGTGGAAAAACAAAATAGTCATAGACACAGACAACAGTGTGGTAATGACCAGAGGAAAGCAGGGTAGAGGTGGGTGGCACTGGGCAAAGGGCAGATAAATGGAGACAGAAAGAAACTTAGTTTTGGGTGATGGGCACATAATGCAGGGTGCAGATGATGTTGTATTGGGTTGTACACTTGAAGCCTGTATGGTTTTGGGAACCAATGTCACCCCAATAAATTCAGTCAAGAAAAGAAAAATGCATATAAAACAAAAATATTTCACTGGAGTTTACTCAATTAATTTTAGTTTCTAGTTTACAAAGTTTTTTCTAGTTTACAACCACATTTAAGCATGTGTTGCAGACATCATGTGCTACAACCAGCACAATTTTACACCCTTTTCAATATTAAAGTAATTCTTTAAAATAATAGGTTTAAAATAGAAAAAATAAAAACTAATAGTTTTGTTCAATTGCACTTTCATTGCATGTCTTCAATTAGCATTTTTTCCTGTCAAAGACACAAATGATGCTTTAATTTTTATTGTAGTAAATCATAGGACAATGGAAATAAGGAGAAGACTTTTTCCAAATGGTGGCTGACCACCCAACTGATAGCATCCATAGCACTTATGGTTTCCAGAAATTATTGGCTCTTGTAAATATTGAAAACATTAACTTCTGAGAGCATATGTGAGCTTCAAAACATATTCCTCACATATGGAAAGGCATATCTTTCTAGAAAACTAATTTCTTTTACATTCAATGTAGTGAAAGCCTAAGATTACAAATAATAAAATGTTTTCAGCCTGAACGTGATTTTGGATGGCTTTGAAGTGATTAGAATATGCTTTGGTATTGCTTAAGGTATTATGCTATATAGCATGAGGGACCTGTTACGCGGCAGGTGTGTAGAAGATTTCCTCCATATGTTATTAGCCATCTGGACTATAAACTGCAAATGAATAATACATTTTTGGTAGCAATAAAATATCTTTCAGAGATCAGGTAAAAATCATTCAGCTCATGAGTTAGTCTATGATAGCTACCAAATCAAAATAGTTTCCTTATGGTTCCAAGAAGTCTATGTCCTAATTCCATAATATACATTCATTAATACTAAAACATTGGTAAAAAGTGAAGAAAATATAAGTACAACAAGAATAATCTCAAATACAGTATTTTCCTCATTCTAAGTACTTTCACATACAATTCATACATTCATTTGCACCTCATAATAAGCTAAGAAATGAACAGAGAAAGCATAATTTGCAGAAAAGTATTCTTTGGAGAAAAGAAATATGACTTACCAAAATGACTTAAATGGTCATTAGCTAGGACCCAATCCAATTTCATTCTATAACATCAGACTACTATAACAGAATCAGAAGAAAACAAATACCATGATACTCTCTAAGTTATTATCATGGCTACCCTGACTTCTTCCTCTTGTTCAGCTCTATCCCAATCTATAATCTATAAGTAAAATACTACATGCCATCATTTCTATCATAAAAGGCATATTGCTACAGGCTAATATTACTGTGTACTAATGTCCCAGTAGAAAATCTGTTCAGCCCTGGCTGGTGTGACTCAGTAGATTGAGTGCAAGCCTGTGAACCGAAAGGTCACTGGTTCGATTCCCAGTAAGGCTCCCTGCCTGGGTTGTGGGCCAGGTGCCCAGTAGTGGGTGTGTGAGAGGCAACCACACATGGATGTTTGTCTCCCTCTCTTTCTCCCTTCTTTCTCCTTTCTCTATAAATCAATCAATCAATTAATTAATTAAAATCTTTAAAAAAGAAAAGCAGAACTTTCTATGCAATACAGTGTTACTATCTTAAGTATATGCATGGCAAATTTTAATAATAAAATTCATTGACAATAAGAAATCCTGAGAGTAAAGCAGAAATTACATTTCTGATATGAAAATGACTATACTTTTTATAATTTATTATTATTATTATTACTATCATGATTATTATCATCATCATCATTACTACATGCAGACTACCTCTTGGTGATACTACAACACCATTCCTCCTGATGCTTATGAAAACAATAACAAACTCAATTAAACCATAAAAATGCATTGACCTCTCAATTAACTTCTAATAAAAACTTTATGTAACACAAAATATAACAATCATCAAATGTTTATGTATTTGCTACATTAAAGAAATCAAATACTGTACCATACACACACTCCACACCACACACACATGAGAAGCCTGTTCCAGGGTTGAAAAAAAACCATAATTGTCCTGAGTTGTCACTGAATGAAGCCCTCTAATATTAGTATTCAGACATATGTTGTTTTTCCTTCTGTTGTTATTCATGAATCATTTATTCTTGGCAAATACGGATAAAGAGTGCTTTTTAACTGATGATCAAAATAGGCTATTTGGCACCAGGGAGATCTAAGCAACTGGAAAATAGAAATCAGTGATTCATTGCATTTGGCATTTACAATCGACTCTGTAAAAGTAATCATCTCCAATTCATTTGACTTTTAAACTTACCTACGTACCTGTTATACTTTTCTATCTATCTACTAAATGTCTAAAGTTACTTACTTATTATTCATTGCTATGTACAGCTATTTTTTTCTGTCTTTGAAATAAATTATTTTCCTTAAATGTTTCTGTGGCTTGGTCCCTGATTGTATACTATACAAGGTATATCATCTGACATATATTTAGTTATTAAACTGCACTACATAAATAACAATAAACACCATTATGTTAGGAACATTTTGTTTTTCTACAGGCTTTCAATGCTGTCAAATCGCTACTATATACTGAATATAGAAGCCAGGAAAGTCTATTATGTCTAAAAAGAATTAACAACCATTGGATTAGATTAGATTCACATTAGCTTTAGATTGTGTGTAACAAATCCTGCTATAAATTTAATGAAGGCATTTCTCAATCAAATTATAGTACATTTTACTTCACATGTAGCTATAGTAAAGCATACCATTTTCATAGCACGAATTGCAGTGTTACTTGTAATTTTTTAAATGTTCAAAATTTCTGATTAAAGCCATTCAAAGTTGCTCTGCATTTTATTTTTTCCTTAGAAGAGACCCATCCTTGGCTCCCTCATTAGCTGTGCTACCTGGGGTGTTTTGCAATAATGCCAGTGCCTAATACAGTGAATAGAAACATATCATTAAATATGTCTTAGGGCTCCACATTATGATGATATAGAGAAAAACTGGGGCACTTAAAGTGCTAGTTTACAGCGAGTTTGCCATGGAAAGGGTGAGGATTAATGGTGAGTACAACAATTTCAAACTTTTTAAGTCCTATTTAGCATTCCAATTGTCTTCCTATAAGAGTCGCTGAAATGAGATGGCCCACTATGCACGATATGCTTCTTTACTTTATTCTAGTCAGAAGACTGTTAATTGAAAGGTTGGGGCAATGAAAGGGAGAGGAACAATAAATAATGTTAAAATTCATTTCTCTACACATTAAACTCCATAAGACATTAAGATAAACTAACTCACATGAATTTCAGATGGTTTAATAACTAAGATAACTGTATAATTAATCTTTCAAACAAGGGCACCTTTGAGAGTGATAAAATGCTAAACTGGGCAAGGCATCAGAATAGGCATAGACCAAGAATACCCCCGGAAAATGAATCACCCCGGTTTCCACACGTACAGATCGTCTTAAAATTAAATTGAAAGAGAATCAGCAAGTACTTGAAAGCAGGCCTGCAAAAGCCGAAAACTCCAAGGTTCTGCAACCTGCAAAAAACACACGTGGTTCACGTTTTTCTCCTAAGCACTCATCCAAGGCATTTTCAAAAGATAAGATAAACAATACACAGAATTTGAGTCACCAGGAAAAAAAATCAAAACGTATAGATTGAGGTGTGTAGGAAATATCAACGTAAAACATCAGTTACTGAATTGTTGAAACAATAAAACAGTTCTGCCACAAGTAAAAAATATATTTAGAATTGCAGGTAGAGACTTGGCATCTAATGTCATGTCTTTCTAATTGTAACTCATAACAGGGAAAGGAAGTTTTAATGTAGTTAGAGAAAACTTATTGACAAACTCTCCCTGGCGATATTTATCTATAAATGATTTTGTCCCTCAAGGGACGGAGCGTCATTTTTATCCCTTGTCTTAAAATTGTTTATCAACTCAATTGATGATTTGTAATCAGTTTTCCAAGTTAGTTACAGAGTGATACTCAAGATCATGGGGCAAGAAGCTGTGAACATAACTCAGAATCAGCAATATTCTGTATGAGTCAAGTATGCTGGCACATTTCAATGCCTTTAGATTCTAATGGTTTCAAGCTGCTGAACACTCCTATAGCAATCAAAAATAATCTGTCGTGGGACCAAGGGCTATGAACATCATGTCATAGCCACTCAGCTATTAGATTTATTGGAGGGTAAAGCATGTCATTTATGCATCAACTCACAGGAGAAAAAAAGCAATCCCTATGAAGTTAATCTAATAATAGACTGGAAAGCAATGATTACCGTTCCATGTACACTGGCTATTTGTAGCTGTGGTTGGCCTAATTCTGCAGGCCTCGCCTGTCAAAGCTTTGGGATTAACAAGTGTTCAGCTCAAAATCTATTGGGAAAGATCAAGAAATGGTTTAATGAGGGACAAATCTTTCATGTGTCGCCACTGGGAGGATGCTGAAACCATACTCCCACCTCTCAATTTACCCCTTCACTTCTTAAAAGCTTAAGGCAAGAGTCCTATTTTCCACTTAAAACCAACCTCTGAGGATTAATTTTAGGAGATACACAATAGATAGACCATTTTTCCCAGCACAGTACTCAATAGTTTTCACAACAGTGGTCTAACTTTTAATCAGCCTTCCAGCAGCAAAACCCAAAAACTTGATGAGGGTATTCACCACTGACCTCCTCATGGTGCATTTTCTTCTTGTAATTTTGATAACAGGAAAGCGGACAGCATTATTTCCAGCTTGTTTTGTACCTTTAAAAAATTGTCTGCATCCAGGATTTTTTTCCCTCCAGAAAGGCCAACACCATCAGGCTGTTCGAACTGGCTAATGGCACAAAGATATCACACTATGGCTCCAGAGTGAAGAACAAATATGATGAACTTTTAATTTTTTTCCTTTGCACTCAATCAAGGTTTTCATTGATAAGTTATACTGTGAAAATGGTATTATGCTACAGAGTACTTATTTCATCTATGTAATAGGTTACTAGTAGAAGCTTTTATTCTATTGCACATTTTGGTTATACAAATATTCTCCTGTCCCTGTCATGGTGAAGAAAAATTAAATATACTCATTTGAAGTAGAAGTAGACCATAGATTAAACTGAACTTTTTAAATAAAATATTACAAAGTTACAAAAATTTAGTAGCAAATCATTTGAAGAGGTGTGAGGTGACATCTCACTCTGGTTTTGATTTGCATTTTCCTGATGATTAGTGAGGTTCAGCATCTTTTCATGTCTCTTAGCTACGTGTATGTCCTTTAAAAAAAGTCTATTCATGTCCTCTGCCTATTTTTTAATGAGATTGACCCCCATAATCTTGTCCCATTAAGTTGCCTTTTTTTCAATGATTTTCTTTGCAGTGCAAAAACTTTTTACTTTGATATAGTCCCATTTATTCATTTTTGTTCTTATTGTCTTTTCCCTAGAAGACATATCCAAGACAATTCAGTTCTATCAATATATATGTCTGTTTTTGTGCCAGTACCATGCTGTTTTGATTACAATGGCTTTGTCATGTAGTTTTAAATCAGGGAATTTGATGCCTCCAGCCATGTTCTGTCAAAATGGTTATTATCAAAAAGAAAACAAAGATTGGAATTTGTGAGAATGTGATGAAAATGGAACCCTCATGCACTCTAGTTGAGAATGTAAATTGGTGCAGCCACTGTGGAAAATAGTTATTGGAGTTTCCCCCAAAACCTAAAATTAGAACTATCAAATGACCCAGCAGTTCCATTTCTGTGTATTTATCCAAAGAAAATGAAAACATTAATTTTATAGATATGTGTACCCTTATGTTCATTGTGGCATTATTTACAATAGTCAAGACACAGGGACAATCTAAATGTTCATTGATGGAAAACAGGATAAAAAAGGTAGTATAAGTATACAATGGAATACTACTAAGCCATGAAAAGGGAGCCTATATTGCCATTTGCAACAATATGTATGGAACTTGAGGATATTATGTTAGGTAAAATGTCAAACAGAATAAAACCAATATCATACAATCTTACTTATATGTGAAATTAAAAATAATAATAGCAATAAATTAATGAATAAAAAAACAAAACTCATAGAGACAAAGAACAGACTAGTAGTTGCCAGAGGGAATGAGAAGGGGTGGTGGGTGAAAAGGTGAAGGGTATTAAGAAGTACAAACTGCCAGTTATAAAATTAGTCAAGAGGATGTAACATAGAGTATAGGGATTATGGTCAGCAATATTGTAATAACTATTGCACGGTGACAGATGGGTACTAGACATTGTGGTGATCACTCCATAAGATATATAAATATCTAATCATTATATTGTACACCAGAAATACATGTAATGTTTTATGTCAACAATAATTTAAAAAACTAAATACAACAAACTAAATAATTAATGCTTTATATAACTCCTTCATTCCCAGATACACACACAGAAATCAAGTAGTTCAAAATTATGCTTTCTGCATTGCCTTGAATAGTTTTCAGTAGTCTTCACATGCTTTGTTTAAATGTAAAAAAATTCAAATAAATATTCCAATGTGCTCTTCTCAGTACTATTAATAAATGTGCAACACTCAATCTCAAATTTCACTATGGTAGTCAATTTTGCATTTTTTAAATTTATTCTTGTTTGGTTACAGTTGTCCCACCTTTTTTCTTTTTTCTTTTTTTTAAATTTTATTTTATTTATTTATTTATCTTTAGAGGGGAAGGAGAGAGGGAGAGAAACATCAATGTATGGTTGCCTTTTGTGCGTCCCCTGCTGGGAGTTGGCCTGCAGGGAACCGGCCTGCAACCCAGGCATGTGCCCTGACACAGGCCCGCGCTCAATCCACTGAGCTACACCAGCCAGGGCCCCACCTTTTTTCTTATTGGTCACCCCAAACTACCTCCCACCCCCAGTCCATCCCACTCATTGTCTGTGCCCTGTTTCCCCCTTCCCCCTCCCCTCTGGTCATTGTCAGTTTGTCCTTTATTTTCAAGTCTCTGAGGTGACCTCTATTTCACTCCAAGACCTCAGTTTTCAATATAAAGACTATTATAACTTTTTGTAGATATACACATTTATTAATAAGGTATATATTTTAAAGAAACTGATAACTGAGGACTATTGATCTTATCAGTATAAATCTAGTCAATTACAAAAGGTAAATGCTACTTGATTAATAGTTATTTTTAACTAATGCATTCCTTGAATCCAAAAATGAGTCATGAAATTAAGTTTCAAAATGAAAATTTAAATAAACATATTACAGTTGAATCTTGGACAACACAGAGATTGGCAGCACTGATGCCATTGCAGTCAAAATTCCCTTTATAACTCTTGATTCCTCAAACTTAACTACTAATAGCCTGCCATTAATTGGAAGCCTTACTGATAACATTAAGAGTAGATTTACACATAATTTGTATGTTACATGTATTACTTATTATATTTTTACAATAAAATAGGTTAAAGGAAATAAAACATTAAGAAAATCATGAGGAGCCCTGGCTGGTGTAGCTCAGTGGATTGAGCATGGGCCTGCGAACTAAACAACTGTGGTTCGATTCCCAGTCAGGGGCACGTGCCTGGGTTGCAGGCCAGTTCCCAGTGGGGGGCACATGAGAGGCAACCATACATTGATATTTCTCTCCCTCTCTCCTTCCCTTCCTCTCTAAAGATAAATAAAATCTTTAAAAAAAGAAAATCATGAGTGAAATAAAATACACTTATAGTATTTATTGAAAAAACCTCATATAAATGGACTCACAAAATTCAAACCTGCATTGTCCAACGGTCAACCATAATATGTAATATATTTTACTCTAATTAACTGTTCTTAAGAATATACCAGTAATGTCATATTTAAATTTCATAAAATATAAGTGGTAGTTCTTAATATACTTTTAGGATTTTCTAAATTAAAAAGGTCTTCATAACCTCTAAATTGTTACAGAGAAAAATATAGGGTCCAGCAGAAGGAACGCCATTGAGTGTGGTTGGTGGGCTATGTGAATGTCTTGCATGAAACAGACAGCAATTTGAACATTTCACCTAAAATGTTCAAATCTGGTGTGTTTGAGTGTGATAGTCTTATGTTACAGAATTACATGCTTATGATTTTCATAATAAAAGATTTTCATGTAATAAAAAAGGGGCATTATTTGTGCTGGACCCTGTAGTGTTTTCAACTTAATCCTGAAAGAATATAAAAGACCAAAAAAAAAAAAAAGCTTTTTATCCTGATTTCTAGTCTTTTTGTATATAAATTAATTTTTAATTCATTCACTGTATACCTAAGAGAATTCAATGAAAAATTTAAGTGATTTTTAAATCAGGGCACTATGTAAGCAGTGTTCATACATTTTAAATGAGATTTCAAAAATTCCTCTTACATTTACTAGAATTCTATGAAACTATATTTGAAAATTGTAGAAAATGCTATTAAACATGCCAAGGACTATTTCTTATTAATAGGTCACAGAAATTTATAAAAATTTTACCAGGGACAATGCATATATTATGAATTTTAAATAGCATTGTTATCATTACAAAAATACCATGTATAATTATGATACACTCTTCTTGAGAAAAGACTCATATCTATATGTCTCCAAATACACAAATGCCTCTTGAGATGTCAAAGAAAATATGCAGAACATGGGACTTTGGTTCCCAGCTGTCAACCTAAAGAGATCTATATGTGTGACATCCTACATGTGACATCTCACATCCTACATTATAGCTCATTGGCTTCTGTAGATACAATCTAATCTTATTAGATAAATACATATAGGCAGAAATTCTCAACAGTTCAACTGTCATTTGCCAACAAAATTTTAAGGGACATTCTGTTGTAGCAGAACAGATGTTCAGAATCCACCAGGTCACCAAAAAAGTGCTCCAAATCACAGAAATAAATGCAAAATAGAGTATTGGCTATTCTTTAAAATGTTGGTCTTAAGTTCAAGGGGCTTTTTAATATGAATTTTTAAAAAGATTTTATTTATTTATGTTTAGAGGGGAAGGAGAAGAGAGAAACATCGATGTATGGTTGCCTCTCATGAGTCCCCTGCCAGGAACTGGCCCACAACCCAGGCATGTGCCATGACTGGGAATTGAACCGCGATCATGTGGTTCACAGGCCCATGCTCAATCCACTGAACTAACACCAGCCAGGGCTTAAGTTCAGGTTTTTAATTGCCAGAAAAAAACTGGTACATTTTCTGATATGTATAAGCAATAAGTGATAATGGATAGAAAACTGCACATTACTTCATGTTCATTTAAATTTAAAGCTGTGTGTTAATTTGTTACAATAAAATTCTTTGTTAAATATTCTAAGATGGTACAAATAGTTTGTCCCATTGGAATGGCAAATTGAAGAAGTTGATGTGCAGATAAAGATTCTCATGTGCACCTTAATTTTCCACATATATGCACGACAATGAGTGATTCTGTTAATAATAATTAAATTTGATCCAAAAATGTAAAAGTAAGGAAGCAACCACATGAAGGTTTGCTTTAGAGATGGATAAAAGGAACTATTTGCTTAATCAAGAATAAATTATCTCCCACTTAAGAATCTGCATTTAACTCAAAGTATGCACTTTTTTCTAAAGCTTAAGTATCTGTACTTCTATTAAAAATTTTTAGTTGGAGTACAGTTTCATTGAAGCTCAATTTATTTAACCTTTCTTCTACATTGTGTCTCATTTTTAAATCTTAAGCATTGCTTAGTGCCTGCTACCTATGTGGATCATCATAATACATTTTGAATATTTCCTAAACAGTTTACAACTCTAAAGTATTTCAGCACCACCTGATCAGGAGGTTGCAAACCCACCCAAGCACACTGGCTGATTCCTATTCACTAAATGAATTAGCTGAAATAAGCATAATAAATGAAAGAGAATAAAATTAAAAAAAAAACAATTTCACACTAAGTGAAAGCTTGACTTATAGGAAGTGGCAGCTTGGATGGCCCAAGGCATAGAATTAGTTTTGCCACTCGATAATTCGACTGATTCACTTGAGTGGCCAGAAGAGGACATTTTCTGCCTGATTTCAGTGTAATCAAGTCACCTGCTCAGCGAATGCTAGGCCAAATCACTTGCACTCCACTGAGCACAGAGTGTGTGCAAGGTGTGACAAGAACAGCACTCTCCGTACATGTCAGAACTATTGAGCCTTAAGGATAGTGGAAATTAACTCTTCCTAGTGCACCACTGTGCTTTCCTTTCCGTGTAATATGTAATGTGAAAAGGAGTTTGCTACCTTACGTGTTCAAGTAATGACCCATTCTAATCAAGGCTAATGGTAGGTTCACATCCTTCACCAACAGATCTTAAAATACGTATTTAAAATCAAGCAAAAAAAGGTATGAAGGAAAACACGGTAAAGGACACCATCTACCCCCTGAAACTGAACCATGTGAATAGCGTTTTACAGTAGGCAGCTGTGCAGTGTGCATGTGCAGCACTTCTGGTTTCAATTCTAAAAGGTGGCTGAGGTGGCACCACACCATCCCAACATACACCAAATGAGAGGATTGAAATTATCGTAGAAATAAGTAGGAGAAGAGCAATTACTAGTAAACACATGCCCTGGCTGGTGTGGCTCAGTGGACTGAGTGCCGGCCTGTGAACCAAAAGGTTGCCAGTTTGATTCCCAGTCGGGGCCCATGGCTGGGTTGGAGGCCAGGTCCCCAGTAGGGGGTGCTTGAGAGACAACCACATATTGATGTTTCTCTCCCTTTCTTTCTCCCTCCCCTCTCCTCTCTCTAAAAATAAATAGGTAAAATCTTTTTAAATAATACAAACTGTGTCTCATAACTGCTGACTTTTGCAAAATGTATTTCCATTTATTACCCATGGATAATAGACATTTTCACTGACCAATGAAATTACAAATGCCATCTAAGGAAACTACCACAGTTTATTTTAACAGCATGTACTTCCTAGGTGTTCAATGGAGTTTTATTGAATGCCCACAGGTTTGCTTCTTCAAGTTGACCTCTCCTTTACATAAAGAAGGTTCTCTCCAGCATGTCAGTGAGGCATCAGGGAAAACAACTGACTTAAGGCATTGGAGAATTTAACATTGTTTTCACTCCTTCACTAGAACAGGTGCATGTAATCCACAGGCAAGTAAGTGGCCCACATTTTTCTGTACTTTATAAGTCAATGTCCAAGTAAAGAGGGCCTTCGAGAGTGAGGTTGGCACAACCAGGGTTAAGTCCTATAGTACAAATGTCAACAACAGCAAAAATAGACACAGTTAAGTTGGTTCATAGCCTACAAGAAAAGCAGCAGAGTAGATATTGGCAAAGAATAACCCAGGCATCTGATTTCATAATCCATAGGTTAAAAGGGAGATGTTAGGGAGGTTTTGGATGCAGGACAAACTCGCCCGGTCAAATGCTGAACTTTGACTGTTTTAGGTTGAACCCATCTGCTGGTGAAATTTTGGAAAGAGTGCATTTGAAAGGCATAGTCAAACTGTTGTCTGTGCTTATGAATTTTTTGTTTGTTTAATCCCTGTATACCTGAAACTTCTACAATTTTATTAACAAATGTGACCTCAAAAATTCAATACTTTTTTAAAGAAAGGCATACCTAATCCACCTGAATATGAATTATTCCCTCATCTATGGAGCCATTCAAGGAAAAATCCAGCTATGAAAATAACTGAAAATCCCTGGCTGGGTCACTCAGTTGGTTGGAGTATTGTCTCATGCACCAAAACGTTGCAGGTTCGATCTCAGGTCAGGGCACATACCTAGGTTACCAGTTCATCCCTGGTCGAGGGTGTAAGAGATCCAACTGACCTATCTTCCTCCCATCAATGTTTCTTTCTGTGTTTCTCCCTCTCTCTCTATCTCTCTGCCTGTCTCCCTTCCCCTTTCTCTAAAATCAATGGAATAAAAATATATCCTTAAGTGAGGATTAAAATAATAATAATAATAGAAAAGTTAAAAATACTATTAAATTCCATCTAAATTACTACTATTTTAGTCATGTTTTAATTTATATTCTGTGGTATGGTTCATCAGTTTTAAGCATAGGAATAAAGTATACAACCTCACAAATTATCTATATTAGTAATATGAAAAGGTGATCTTGCCTAATTTAACATGATCACGTAGAAACACTTTCAATATACTGAGGCATAGAAAGTGATTATCTGTCTTTTGTTGATATTATTCTTTATTATCTATTTATCTATCTATCTATTATTATTCTTTATTATCTATCTGCTTTTGTTGAGATTATTCTTTCATTTTATGGTTCAGTTTTTAATGTGCCTAATTTCTCAAGTACAAATATATTATATAATTCGATCTGCTCTTAAAAAGTTTATTTTTCCTAATAAGTGTGTCATTTCTAATTTAAATTAAATGCATGCAAATAACAGTAACATTATATCTCTATCTTCCAGAATAAAATGACAGTTGGATGCAAATTTTGATGTTTACAAAAACAACCATGGACTTTAGATCACTTTAAAATCTTTGCCCTTAATTATGTTTTTAAAGACTGGATGGATTACATTAAATTCAAGATTATCTGTGTGATTGAGTGCAAGGGTGACTGAAATACCAAGATAAATCTGATATGTTATTCTTGCTCCAGGAGATTTTGCTTTCTTTTCCTATCCTTACTTGTCTGGTGGATAACCAACAAGCAGAGAAAAAGACAAAGAATGGATAATAAGAGGGAAGATACAGTGATGGAGTGTTGTATATCTTCACATCACTGTCTTGGCAAACAGAGAAATGTTCACATGAAATAATGGGCCAAGTCTTGGCTGAAAATGGAGATTTTATGCTAAAGTATAAATATTTCCAAATCCCTTAGCTATGAATTATCCCTTAGTGCTCATTAAAAAAAAAATAAAAGCTTTCTTCTTCTTCTCCTCCTTCTTTTCTTTCTTCTCCTTCTCCTCTTCTTCTTCCTCCTCCTCCTCCTCCTCCTTGTTTTTTGCTTTTACCACTCAGGTGTTAAGAAATACAAGCTCTGGATTCAGTAGTCTTAGGTTTAAAATCTTATAGCCAACATTTATGGCAGATTAATCCTTGGAAGAATCACATCACTGCACCCCACCAGTCCCGTGGCACAATTTATCTATAACATCAGACTAATAAGTGTTGCTCTTACATCCTGTGTGGTTAAGAATAAATGGGATAATGTCTCCATAGTGCAGTACTGAGTATACAGAGTATTCACTAAGTGTTCTCTATTACTTGTTTCTCTTAAATACACTATCAAATAAATTTAGTATTGATTATGTTGGCCTACTTTTCAATAATTCTTTTTAAAAAGATTTTGTTTATTTTAGAGAGAGGGGAAGGGAGGGAGAAAGAAAGGGAGAGAAACATGGATGTATGAGAGACACATCATTCAGTTGCCTCTCGTGCACCGCCAACTGGGAACCTAGTACGCAACCCAGGCATGTGCCCTCACTAGAAATTGAACCAGAGACCTTTCTGTTCACAGGCTGGCACTCAATCCATTGAGTCACACTAGCCAGGGCTACTTTTCAATAATTCTTAAACTAAAATCAGACATTTCCCTTTTTCCATTTTTCAAACTGAGATATACAAATGTTAACCAAAAGTGGATAGCTCCTCTTTCTATCAAAGACAAAGGGTAACAAAATTTTATCTCTCTTTTGAGTCTAGCCTATTGAATCACATGTCTTTATATGCATATTTCAATACAACAAACATATCCAGCACCTATCAAAGGTAATATACACCACTAGACACTGCAGGGAGAGGAATGTAACAGACCTCTACCACAATGAGCCTGTAAGAGAAAAGCAAACATTATTCAATTCAATGGGAATGAGAACCTGATATGTCTTCAGTCAAAAATTAATGTTAAAGCAAGAAAGGACATCTGTTTTGCACGCCAATGCCTTTCTGATGTATAGGTCCAACCCACAAGTGTTACCATTATATCAGCACCCACATGCTTGCAATCCACGGCTTTGTCACAGGTAAGCATTTGATCATGAATATTTCAGTCATTTGGCTCTTAAGGACTAAAGAGGGAGAAATAATATTCATTATTGGATGGAAACTTTGCTTAGTCCAAGCAGCCATCCCCTCAGCATTCATAAACATATGATTATTACTTCTCTAGCACAGTAGTTTCCATTAATGTATTGTATCTTTATGTAGTAAAGACATACATCTTTTTCGCAGTCTGTTAGAATAGCAGAAAAATATAGCAATCATAGCCCTAAAAAGTACAACATAAAGCAAATATTTATCTAATTTATACTTTGTAATTGTGAGACTGAGTAAATCAGCTTTATGTGACAACCAATCAATCAATCAATTGATGGATCTTCTCTTGTTGCAACTGAGGAAGAACTATCAGTTCAACAATTGAATCTCCAGGGCAGCAGCCACAATTTGGATATTCACCAAAAGCTGTGACTCTATTGAATGGACCAGCAAAAGGGATCATGACACGTGATGTCATTCTTCATTTTGACAATGACTCTGATTGGCCTACTTCTTATGCATACAAATGTGGTTACAACAGTGGATTGGAAGATGGTAATGTATTTCACATGGATTAGGTGATGTATATTTTCATTGCATCATAGTTTATAACCTCTGTCCTTAAGGTCTTTCATATTTACCATCCAGTTTCTCAGTCAGTGATTTTTCTGGCATTTTATTTCAGATAATATGGCCTGTGTAGCCTGCTGAATATTCACACGTGCTGCCTGTTTCCGATTTTCCTTAAATGCAGAAAGACATCAAGGAGAGGTGTTTATGACCATCTGGAAATTGACAGGGAGCACCTGCCTGATAGCAGAAACATGAAGATACAAACATGTTCTCTAAAATATGCAGATGAAAAAAATCACTGTTGTGTGCAAACATAGATTTTTTAAAGTATATTAAGTTAATTACAGCTAAACATGACATTCTTTTATAACTTTATTTAGGTTGAGAAACAAAGAGCTTACTTTATGACCATAATATTGCCACCAAACACTTCTTGATAAATTATTTCACTGA
This sequence comes from Sturnira hondurensis, assembly GCF_014824575.4. NCBI lineage: Eukaryota > Metazoa > Chordata > Mammalia > Chiroptera > Phyllostomidae > Sturnira > Sturnira hondurensis. Next base: position 1,199,999 of record NW_028086172.1, read on the forward strand.
TTTGAAACATCCTAAATCAAGTAGTAAATGGAAAGAACCTCCCCTTTCAGATAGTATCTTAATACCATGGCTACATGATTTTAAGTCAAATTTCCCCAAAAGTAATGATGATTTATTTTATGTATTATATTAGATAGTAATACCTGTCCATTATTGAATATGTGTTATGTGGATATTCTACTAAGTTATTTACATGCATAATGTCATTTAACTCCTGTACTTGTAAGGCGAACAGTATTATTTCCTTTATTTTTCAGATGAAGACATTCAGTCACATGTATACAACAAAGTCACAGCTAATATCATACTGAATGAGGAAAAGCTGAAAGCGTTTTCCTTGAGATCAAGGAACAGGACAGGATGTCCACTGTCACCACCTCTTTTCAAACTTGTATTGGAAGTTCTAACCAGGACAAACAGACAAAAAGAAAAAGAAAAAGAAAAGGCATGTAAATCTGAAAGGAAGAACTTACAATTATCATTATTTGCAGATGACATAATATTTTATATAGAGAACCATAAAAAGTCCACCAAAAATCTACTAGAACTGATAAAGGAATTCAGGGAAGTAGCAGTATACAAAATATTCAGAAATTGGTTGTACTTTTATACACCGATAATGATCTACCAGAAAGAGAAATTAAGAAATTTATCCCACGTACAATCTCAACAAAAAATAGAACACCTAAAAATACATTTTTAAAAGAGGCAAAAGCCCTGTACTCAGAAACTTATAAGACACTGAAGAAAGGAACTGAGGAAGATACAAACAAATGCAAGCACATACTGTGCTGAGGGATAGAAACAATTAACATTGTTAAAATGTCTGTAATACCCGAAGTAATCTATAAATTCAACACAATTAATATCAAGATAGCAATTGTGTATTTTGGAGAACTAGAACAAATATTCCAAAAATTGGTATGGAACCACAAAAATACTGAATAGCCACAGAAATCTTCAGAAAGAAGAACAAAGTTGTAGAAATCACACTACCTCATATCAAACTGTACTACAGGGCCACAGTAATCAAAACAGCATGGTACTGGCATAAAAATGGACACATAGATCAATGGAAGAGAATAGACAGCCCAGAAATAAACTCACACCTTTATAGTTTCTTAATAGTTAACAAGGAGGTAAACACATACAATGGGGTAAAGACAGTCTAATAAACTGTGTGGAGAATATTAGACAGATACATGCAAACAAATGAAACTAGATCACCTTCTTATGCCACACAGGAATAAACTGACAATGAATTACATACTTAAATGTTGAACTCAAACCCATAAAAAACATAGAAGAAAACATGGGCAGTAAAATCTCAGATATTTCTCATAGCAATATTTTTTCTGATCAAACTCCTCGGGCAAGGGAAATATAGAAAAAATAAGCATATGGGACTACATAAAACTAAAAATGTTTTGCCCAGCAAAGGAAAAAGTCATCAAAATGAAAAGACAGCTGACTGAATGGAAGAACATATCTACTAATGATATATATCATAAGGGATTACTATAAAATTATAAAGAATTTATACAACTTGATGCCAAATAAACAATCCAGTTAAAAACTAGACATAGGACCTGAACAGACACTTCTCCAAAGAGGACAGAGGGATGGCTGATAGACATATGAAAAAATCTTCAGAGAGATGCAAATTACAACCACAATGAAATATCACCTCATACCTGTCAGAATGGCCATCATTAATAAATCAACAGACAACAAGTGCTGGTGAGGTTGTGGAGAAAAGGGAACCCTAGTGCAGGGAACCCTAGGGAACCCACTTGTTGGTGGGAATGCAGATTAGTGAAGTCTCTGTGGAGAACAGTGTGGAGTTTCCTCAAAGACTTAAACACAGAATCACTTTATGACCATAAGGAAATGAGATTTTATCCTTTGCAACAGCATGAATGGATCTAGAGGGTATTATGCTAAGCAAAATAAGCCAAACAGAGAAAGATGAGTACCATATGATCTCAGTTATGTGTGGAATCTAAGGAATAAATTGAATGAACAAACAAAAGAGAAACAGGCTCACAGATAGAGATGATGGTTGCCAGAGGGAAGGGCATTGGGGGGCTAGGTGAAAAGGATGAAGGGCTCTAATGAGTACAAATTAGTAGTTACAAAATAGTTCTGGGGATGTAAAAAAAAGCACAGCACAGGGAATATAGTTAATAATATTGTAATAACAACATATGGAACCCGGTGGGCACTGGAAATATTGGGGGAAACACTTCATAAAGTACATGATTGTCTAATCACTAAGTTGTATGCTTGAAACCAATACGAAATAAAATTGAAAGTAACAAGAAAACAATATCCAGATGATATATCAGAGAATTATAAAATATATATATGTAAAATAAAATAATGTTAAAAGGCGCTCCTTTGACTCAACATTAGAGTGACTGTACAAATTAAATAAAATATTATAATGGCAACAAAGTCATGATAATTAAAAAATATTGAATGTCACTGTAATTGGAAAATAAAATTTAAAAAATATTACTCTCTATGAATAGGCATGTTTGGCAATACATTAAGTATAATTTTAAAACTGTCCTTTGTAAGAAAGTAAGAATTAAGATCAGCATGTTTTTAGAGTGGATCAAAGAATGAACTGATTAAAAACAGCACAATTTACAATATCCAAGTGCTGGAAACAACCTAAGTGCCCATCAGTAAATGAGTGGATCAAAAAACTGTGCTACATTTACACAATGGAATACTACACAGCACAAAGAAAGTAGGAGCTCCTACCCTTTGAGACAGCCTGGATGGAACTGGAGAGCATTATGCTAAGTGAATAAGCCAGGCAGTGAAAGACAAATACCATGTGATCTCACCTATAACTGGAACCTAATCAACAAAACAAACAAGCAAGCAAAATACAACCAGACACATTGAAACAAAGAACAGACTGACAGTAACAAGAGGGGAGGGGGAAGAGAGATAATGGGGAAAAGAAGGGGAAGAGTCATCAAGGAACACATATAAAGGACCCATGGACAAAGCCAAAATGGGTAGAATGGAGGGTGGGAAGTAGGGGTGGGTGGGGTGGGGGGGCATGGTGAGGTAAAAATAGAGACAACTGCACTTAAACAACAATAAAAAAAGCCTGTATTAAAGTAATTTTAAAAAGTCAGGCACAAAATAGAAAGAGTCATGTGTTCAGAGACATTCAGCTAGTTATATGAAATCCTCATGTGCCTCACATATAAATGTATTTACTCAGCTATCAACATACCAGTTTTCATGATTTTGCTGTTGTAGGAGTTCTACACATGGAGTCAGAAAAGTGACATTTACATTTTGATGCTACTGCTATTATCTTCACATTCTTGTGCAAATTGTTTAATTTCTCTAGGTCTGCCTCTTTATTAGCAAAAATGTTAAGGTAAATACTCTACTCTGTCTGCCTTGAAGAATGTAGTATGGTAATAGTCACCAAAGTGTGTGAAGTGCTATGCACACTTAAGAGAGGAAAAACCAACAAAACAAATAGTTTCAAGTTCTTACAAAATAAAAATAGGAAGGTGATACCCTCACAATGTTCTTTCTGTCACTGTCCTCAGAAGGTTCCATCCCATGATGAACGCTTTGGAAGTACATCTTCCCTTTGGAAGGTATGCTGTCACTCTTTCCATTTTTCCCTCACATTTATACTCACAGAGATATGTCCTACCTTTATTGTTATGGCAAATGCCTTTGTCTTCCTACACATTCAAAGATTTCTACCACACAATTATTTTTATATGAAACATTCTCAGTCTCTCATTCATGGGGTCCTGTCTTTCATCTACAAAGACACATATATGAAATTACCTTCTAATTACTTACCTATTGAGACACTCTCCAAACATGGACAGTGAGTTTTTGAAGGCATGGGTCACATCATATCAAACTTTGAATCCTCACCTCTAAGTATGTAACAGACATTAAGTATATGCTAAATGAATAAATTGAATAAACAAAACACTACATGGGTGAATTTAATACTTTCATCTCAAAAAAACATAAAAATTAAAACAATGCTTTCCAAATAGAACTATGAATAACTTTTAAATGTCTGTTGTTGGTGATACCACCATTAATAGTGAAACATTTACATAACGGCTGCCCCTTTCCACCTCTTTGCTTTTACTAAGGAAATTTGTATTTTATGAGAAAATTATACACAAATTCAATATAATCAGATACTAGGATTTCATTGTTTTATATTTAGTTAAGGATGAATGCAAATTTGACAGGACAAATTGAAAATTTAAGACTATTTATTTTGAAAAATTCAATTTAAACTAACAAGTGGTCATTAAGTCGCTTGCAATGACATTTAAAGGGTAGAAAACATGAAGTAAACAGAAAATGGAAGCATTAAGGAGAAAAATTAGGAATCGTGTAAAATCATGAAGCCATAACAGGGATGTCAAACTCATTTTCACCAGGGGCCACATCAGCCTCGTGATTGCCTTCAAAGGGCCAAATGTAATTTTAGGACTGTAATGTAACTACTCCTTAACAGTTAAGTGAGAGCCCAGTCCTGACGCTGGGTAGAAACAAGGTGCTGGGCTGGATAAAACAAGGTGGAGGGTGAGATTTGGCCAGCAGGCCTTCTGTTTGACACCTGTGCCATACAAGATTTTCTAAAAGAAAGAAGTAGAGTCAAATACTGAAGATCTATAAAGAAAAATAAACACTATTTCCTGGTTGGTGTAGCTCAGTGGATTGAGCATATGCTGCAAACCAAATAGTTGTTGGTTCAATTCCCAGTCAGGGCACATGCCTGGATTGTGGGCCAGGTCCCCAGTAGGGGGTGCACAAGAGGTAACCACATACTGATGTTTCTCTCCCTCTCTTTATCCTTCCCTTCCCTTAGCTCTAAAAATAAATAAATAAAATCTTTTAAAAAGGAAAAAAGGAAAGAAAAATAAACACAACTTAAGAAGAAGGAACACTTTAATAAGTTTATGATGCTACATGAAATAGAGTTTTATGTCATTGTTGGATGGATCAGCCATTGATAGGAACTGGAAAACTTCTGAGTGTGGAAAGAAGAATAAGTGTAATCTAATGCATAATTATTTTAAGTTGAATATGGTCTGATCAGTAGGGCTAAATTGCAAAGCATATAATTTTTTTAATTTTTGTTGGATTGATATGAAAGAATATTAATTCGAGAGGACATAACATCCCTTTCAAGCAATACATTAATTTTGTATCTATTTTTTATCATCCTCCTATACCCAACACAGGTGATAAAATTCAGAATAATGTTTCAGTTTTCTGTTCTGTGAACAGAAACACTGAATACAATCTGCTCTGACTGGTGTGAGGTGATTTTTCATTGTGGTTTTAATTTGCATCTCTCTGATTAGTGATGTTGAATATCTTTTCATATGTCTACTGGCCATCTGTATGTCCTCTTTGCAAAAGTGCCTATTCAGGTCCTTTGCCCATTTTTTTAAAACTGGAATATAAGTATAGAATCTCTTAAACCAACTTCCAGATTTTGTTCATTTGTTTTTAGAGAGAAGGGAAGGCAGGGAGAAAGAGAGGAAGAGAAACATCAGTGTGTGGTTGCCCCTCATGTGCAAACTAGGGACCTGGCATGTGCCCTGACTGGGGAGCGAACCAGTGACCCTATGGTTCACAAGCCCATCCTCAATCCACTGAGGCACACTAGCCAGGGCTCCTTCACCCATTTCTTTTTTTTTAAGATTTTATTTATTTATCTTAGAGGGGAAGGGAAGGAGAGAGAGAGAGAGAGCGAGAGAGAAATATCAATGTATGGCCACCTCACATCCGTCCCCCGCCGGGAACCGGGGGAACTGGCCTGCAACCCAGGCATGTGCCCTGACTGGGAATTGAACCGCGATCATGTGGTTTGCAGGCCCACGCTCAATCCACTGACCTACACCAGCCAGGGCCTTTGCCCATTTCTTAATCAGGCTGTTTTTGTTCTTGGTGTTGAGTTATGTAAGTTCTTTACACATTTTGGAAATTAACCTGTTGTCAGATGTATCTTTGGCAAATATGTCCTCCCATGCAGTGAGTCATCTTTTCATTTTGTTGACAGTTTCTGTAGTCCCATTTGTTTATTTTTTCTTTTTTTCCTGCCCAAGGACATATATTGGCAAAAATATTGCTACAAGAAAAGTCTGAAATTTTACTGCTGTGTTGCCCAGTTTATTTATTTTTATTACAGTGATTTAAGCGATTTCATGTACTTTCACTTAGGCTGCAAGGGGGAAAGGCCTTTTATATGATTAACAAGATAACTCTGTTGATCCTTGGTTTATACAAGCAACACTACTGGAAAAAAACATTACTTTTGAGCATTCTCCAAAAAAAAAAAAAAAACCAAAACACTGAGTCAAAGTTGAACCAGTTCTTGTTATGCTGTCATTTAAAGTCAGAATTCTAATTTTTATGTGTAGCAATCATGTAAGAAGTATATCATGTGATTCACTAACCAAGATTTATTTTACAGAAATATTTTGTAAAAACCTCTCACCTGCCCCTTTCAAGTGTGTATTAAAAGGACTAAATGAGAGTACTCAGAGAGAAAAAAATATAGATTAATAACATTTTTAAAGTCTATATTTGAGTACTATCCATATGGACTCAGACATGTGCACAGATGTACAATAAAATTTCTGCCATTTTGAGAAGTCTTGGGATTTATCCTGCATTAAATTATAAACGAAATGATTTCAAAACATAATCGAGAGTTTATATACTGTAAAAAGGGGAGCCATAAGTCAATCAATTGATTTTCACCATCAAAAATAACGCAGTAACTAATCACCACCCCTAACGTTTGGTTAATAATAAAGGCAGGATATCTTATGGTGTAGTGTCTTTAAAGGGTTGGAACTCTGTATGAAGGCTACTTTTAGTTACTCATTTCTTGTTACAACATAAAGTGATACCTATAGATGCTAAATCTTCTTACCCTCTAGCTTTCTGATGAAAAGTGAGAGGAAACTTACCTAGCCCTGTAGGTTTTCTTGAATGGTTGACACACAGTGCATTTTAAAATAACTATACAGGCTGTTTTTTTATTAACCTAACTACATGCTTTAGTATAATGGGTTATTTCAACACAGCCTTCCATTGCATCTGAAAAAGAATAGTGACAAGGCAGCTTATCATCCCTGAGGCATATTGCACAATGGAATGTTTTATTGTTCTCTTTAAATGTACTTTCTCCCTTGGGAAAAAGCCAGCCAGCAGAAAGAATAGACACTGAATGAGTGACACGTGTAGTGGTGAAGAGTTGTGTAGTTCACTGCATGTAACTTGTGTGTGATGGGGAGATGGGGTTGGGGGAAGGGCCTTGGAGATGCAAATGTGGCTCTCTGTAATCCGGCAGACTTGGCGTGTGACTATGTGGTTTTTATGAGATCTCTCATTTGGGAATGGTTTGAGGATTGACCAGATGGAAAGCAGGGCACTGTGGGATATATCATTTATCACAGTGACAGTGTGTAGTCATCAGCGATCCCCTTGACACAGGAGGAAGCTAGAACGGTAAATGTGGACCAGCATTGCAGCCGAACTAGTGGAGTTTGGCAACACTTCGATTTCTCATTAACTTAATCATATTAATTCATTAGTCACATATATCAAAGTAATTCACTCAAGACTTGTCATGACAAACAATTTATAAGTGCTAGCTTTCTCTACAGGAAAAGTAGGATGAAATCATCCAGAAGATTTTTTTAAATTTCTTAGAAAAAGCACAGCCACATCTAATTATACTAGCTGCCCCACACTATACACTTCTCTAAGAATGATCGAAAAAGGAAGGTAAAGTTTGAAGTTTTATTTATTGAAGTTATATAATCACCAACAGTCAACTACATGAATTATACCAAGAATTTCCTACTTATGAAACAAAAAACAACAAATGATTCTGAACATTTATAACCCAAATTTTCAATGTTAAGAGTTTTTATTTTTATTTTTTTCCATTTAATTGTTGTTCAAGTACAGACTTCTGTCTTTTACTCCCATCCCAGCCCACTCCCCCAGTGCTCCCCACCTCCTTCCCATTTCCACCCCCCTTAGTTTTTTTTCTTCTGGAGTTTTTTTTTCATTAGTGTGACACTATTTTTTTATATTATTTTTTCTGCATTCAAAAGGTTTTAATATTTCCATATAAAAAGCTTTAAAAATTTATGCTCACATTTTTCTTTTTTCCAGTTGCTTAATTTAATTATTTTTCAAGTACAGTTTTCTGTCTATTATTCCCATCCTATCCCATTTCCACCCATCTCAGTTGTTGTCCATGTATCCTTTATATAGGTTCCTCTAAATCCCTCCCCTATTTCACCTGATATTCGCTCCCCTCTGGTCACTGTCAGCCTGTTCTCTATTTCAGTGTCTTTGGTTATATTTTGCTTGCTTGTTTGTTTTGTTCTTTAGCTTCCTGTTAAAGGTGAGATCATATGGTATTTGTCCTTCAACACCTGGCTTATTTCACTCAGCATAATGCTTTCCAGTTCCATCCATGATGTTGCAAAAGATAGGAGCTCCGTTCTTTATTTCTGCTGCATAAAATTCCACTGTGTATATGTACCATAGTTTTTTGATCCATTCATTTACTGACGGGCACCTAGGTTGCTTCCAACTCTTCGCTATTGTAAATTGTGCTGCTATGATCATTAGGGTGCATAGGTTCTTTGGGATTGGTGTTTTAGGGTCCTTAGGATATAATCCTAGCAGTGGAATTGCTGGGTCAAAAGGCAAGTCCAATTTTAGTTTTCTGAGAAAATTCCATACTGTTTTCCATAATGGTTGTACCAGTCTGCAATCCCACCAACAGTGGACCAGAGTCCCCTTTTCCCCACACCCTCTCCAACATTTGTTGTTTATTGCTTTCTTTATGATAGCCATTCTCACCGGTGTAAAGTGGTATCTCATTGTAGTTTTAATTTGCATCTCTCTGATAGCTAGTGATATTGAGCATCTTTTCATGTGTCTCTGGATCCTCTGTACATCCTCCTTGCAGAAGTGTCTGTTCAAGTCCTTTCCCCATTTTTTAATTGGGTTAGTTGTCTTCTTAGAGTGAAGCCATGTGAGTTAATTGTATATTTTGGAGATTAAAGCTTTGTCTGAGGTATCATTGGCAAATATGTTTTCCCATGCAGTTGGTTGTCTTTTTATTTTAATGCTGTTTTCTTTAGCTGCGCAGAAGCTTTTTATTTTGACGAGATCCCATTTGTTTATTCTTTCCTTTATAATCCTTGCTCTAGGGGACATATCAGTAAAAATGTTGCTGCGTGAAATATCTGAGATTTTCCTGCCAATGTTCTCCTCTAGGACTTTAATGGTGTCATGGCTTATATTTAAGTCTTTTATCCACCTTGAATTTATTTTGGTGTATGATGTAAGTTGGTGCTCGAGTTTCATTTTTTTGCATGTAGCTGTCCAGTTCTCCCAACACCATTTGTTGAAGAGGCTATCTTTACCCCATTTTATGATACTGCCCCCTTTGTCGAATATTAATTGACTGTAGAGATTTGGGTTTATTTCTGGGTTCTCTATTCTGTTCCATTGGTCTATGTGCCTGTTTTTATGCCAGTACCAGGCTGTTTTGATTACAGTGGCCTTGTAATACAGTTTGATATCAGGTATTGTGATCCCTCCTACTTTGTTCTTCTTTCTTAACATTGCAGCTGCTATTCGGGGTCTTTTATGGTTCCATATAAATTTTTGAAGTGTTTGTTCTATGTCTGTGAAATATGCCATTGGTACTTTAATAGGTATTGCATTGAATCTGTAAATTGCTTTGGGTAGTATGGACATTTTGATGATGTTAATTCTTCCAATCCATGAACACGGTATACGTCTCCATTTGTTTGTGTCTTCCTTGATTTCTGTCTTCAGTGTTGTGTAATTTTCTGCATACAGGTCTTTAACCTCCTTGGTTAGATTTATTCCCAGATATTTTATTTTTCTTTTTGCTATATCGAATGGGATTTTTTTCTTGATTTCTGCTTCTGCTGATTCATTGTTAGTATACAGAAATGCCTTTGATTTCTGGATATTGACTTTGTATCCCGCTGTTTTGCCAAATTCATTTATTAGTTCCAGCAGTTTTTTGGTAGAGTCTATAGGATTTTCCATGTACACTATCATGTCATCTGCAAACAGTGACAGTTTTGTTTCCTCCTTTCCGATTTGGATGCCTTTTATTTCCTTTTCTTGTCTGATTGCTGTGGCTAGAACTTCCAATACTATATTAAATAGAAGTGGTGAAAGTGGACAACCTTGTCTTGTTCCTGATCTTAGTGGAAAAGCTTTCAGTTTTTGCCCATTCAGTATGATGTTGGCTGTAGGTCTTTCATATATGGCCTTTATTATATTGAGGAATGCTCCCTCTATTCCCACTTTGCTGAGTACCTTTATCATAAATGGGTGTTGTACCTTATCAAAAGCTTTTTCCGCGTCTATTGATATGACCATGTGGTTTTTGTCCTTGCTTTTGTTTATGTGGTGTATTACATTTACTGATTTGCGGATATTGAACCATCCTTGCATCCCTGGGATGAATCCCACTTGGTCATGGTGTATGATCTTTTTGATGTATTGTTGGATGCGATTTGCCAATATTTTGTTGAGGATTTTAGCATCTATGTTCATCAGTGATATTGGCCTGTAATTTTCTTTCTTTGTTGTGTCTCTCTCTGGTTTTGGAATTAGGATAATGCTCGCTTCATAAAAAGAGTTTGGGAGTTTCCCATCATTTTGGATTTTTTGGAATAGTCTGTGAAGAATAGGGGTTAGCTCTTCCTTAAACGCTTTGTAGAATTCTCCTGTGAAACCATCTGGTCCGGGGCTTTTGTGTGATGGGAGTTTTTTGATTACTGCTTCAATTTCATTTGCTGTTATTGGTCTGTTCAGGCTTTCTACTTCTTCTTCATTGAGTTTTGGAAGATTATATTTTTCTAGAAATTTGTCCATTTCACCTAGGTTTTCAAATTTCTTGGCATACAGTTCTTCATAGTAATTCCTTACAATCCCTTCTATTTCTGTGGTATCAGTTGTAATCTCTCCTCTTTCATTTCTGATTGTGTTTATTTGTGTCCTCTCTCTTCTTTTCTTAATGAGCCTACTTAAAGGCTTGTCTATTTTGTTTATCTTTTCAAAAAACCAACTCTTGGATTCATTGATCCTTATAATTGTGCTTTTGGTCTCTATGTCATTTAATTCTGCTCTGATCTTGGTTATTTCCTTCCTTGTACTTGCTCTGGGCTGTCTTTGTTGTTGTTCTTCGAGTTCTTGCAGGCGTCGGGTTAGGTTGTTTGTTTGAAATGTTTCTATTTTCTTTAGGTAAGCCTGTATTGCTATGAACTTCCCTCTCAGGACTGCCTTGGCCGTGTCCCATAAGTTTTGGGTTGTTGTGAGTTCATTTTCATTTGTTTCCAGAAACTTTTTGATTTCTTCCCTAATTTCAATCTTGACCCATTCGTTGTTTAATAGCATACCATTCAGTCTCCATGATTTTGGGTGTTTTGGGTTTTTTCCTTTGGGGTTGGTTTCTAATTTCAGTCCCTTGTGGTCAGAGAAAATGCTTGGTATGATTTCAATTTTCTTGAATTTGTTGAGGCTCATTTTGTGTCCTATCATGTGGTCTATCTTTGAAAATGTTCCATGTGCATTTGAAAAGAATGTGTATTTAGCTTCTTTGGGATGAAGCGCTCTATATATATCAGTCAAGTCCATTTCTTCTAGAGTTTCATTTAATGCTGCTATATCTTTGTTGATATTTTGTTTGGAAGATCTGTCCATTTTTGACAGTGGGGTGTTAAAATCCCCTACTATAATTGTGTTGCTGTCAATATCTTTCTTGAAGTCTTCTAGGATTTTTCTTATATATTTGGGTGCTCCTATGTTGGGTGCATATATATTTATGATGTTAATGTCTTCGTGCTGGATTCTTCCCTTGAGCAATATGAAGTGACCTTCTGGGTCTCTCTTTATGGCCCTTTTTTTGAAGTCTATTTTGTCTGATATTAGAATTGCTACCCCGGCTTTTTTTTCTTGTCCATTTGCTTGGAAAATTTGTTTCCAGCCTTTCACTTTTAGTCTGTGATGGTCTTTTGTCCTGAGGTGGGTCTCCTGTAGGCAGCATATGTGTGGGTCATGCTTTCTTATCCATTCAGCTATTCTATGTCTTTTGATTGGAGCATTTAATCCATTTACATTCAAGGTTATTATTGATAGGGACTTATTCAGTGCCATTTTTGTACCACAGTTCCTCTCTGTCTCCCTCTTTTCCTTCCTTTCCTTAAAGCAGTCCTTTTAGTATTTCTTGTAGAGCTGGTTTGGTCGAGGCATATTCTTTTAGACTTCTTTTGTCTTGGAAGCTTTTTATTTGGCCTTCTATCTTGATTGAGAGCCTTGCTGGGTTAAGTAGCCTTGGTTGTAGGCCTCTGGTTCTCATTACTTGAAATATTTCTTGCCATTCTATTCTTGCTTGGAGTGTTTCTATTGAGAAGTCAGTAGCTAACCTTATTGGGGCTCCCTTGTATGTTACTTCCTTTTTCTCCCTTGCTGCCTTTAAGATTCTCTCTTTGTCTTGGAATTTTGCCATTTTAATGATGATGTGTCTTGAAGTGGGCCTCTTTGGGTTCCTCTTGAATGGGACTCTGTGTGATTCCTGGATTCCTGTAACTTTTTCTCTCATCAAATTAGGAAAATTTTCCTTCATTACTCTCAAATGGGTTTTCCATCCCTTGTTCTTCTTCTTCTCCTTCTGGTATTCCTATTATTCGGATATTATTACGTTTCATATTTTCTTGCATTTCTCTTCCACCCCCCTTAGTTTTTGCCCACATATCCTTTATGCTAGTTCCTGTAAATCCTTTCCCCTTTCCCCTGAAATTCCCTCCCTTCTCCCCTCTGGTCACTGTCCACCTGTTCTCTATTTCAGTGTCTTTGGTTATATTTTGCTTGCTTGTTTGCCAATGTTAAGTTTTTGCATGGAAGATATATGTCAGTGTATTTGTAAAAATGTGTTATTCATGATCAAGAGATCTGGATTTTGAAATTCTGGCTCCACCTCTCACTGCCTCTGAGATTTGGGGCAACTCATTTAACTTCTTCAAAACTCATTTTCTTCATCTGTTAATCAGAAACTTTATTGCTAAACTGACACAATTACTGAGAATATCAAATAAGAAAACATTTGAAAATCATTCTTTTGTAAGTGTGAAGCTAATATATACCCTTAGACACACATTATGTATATATAAATGCCTCATAAAAAAACATTATAAAGGCCTTGCTGGTGTGGTTCAGTGGATTGAGTGCCAGCCTGTGAACGTGAGGGTCACCAGTTCAATTCCCAGTCAGGACATGTGCCTGGGTTGTGGGCCAGGTCCCCACTAGGGTACATACAAGTGCATATTTCTCTCTCTCTCTCCCTCCCTTCTTCTCTCTCTAAAAATAAATAAATAAAAATATTTTTAAAAACAGTACAGAGATTATCCTCACCATCGCTGTCATCATCCTGAAAAGGTTGCTTGAATTACGAGCTTTCCCACCATCCACATTGGAAATAAGCAATGGTTTCTGCTCTACGAACAATCCATGCAAGACAAAAATGATTGGCATATGTCTAAAAAATTGGGCGGGGACATTTTAGGTTGCAATACTTATAACCCATGTTTAACCCAAAAAAATGCAAGTGAAAAGATCTAGATATTGTTACATTATCATCCGTAGGTTTATTTAAGAAGTTTATTCTGCATTAACGTACAGAAACACGGGTATGGGCACTTGTGAAACCAAGATTCAAATGATATTATGAATAGAGTTCTTGTTATTAAACTGATATGGTTAAACTTTTTATTTAGCAGACAAACTATAACCACATGTTAGTCTAAATTCCATGTTATAAATTTTTAGTATTTCAACCTCTGGGTCCTATGAGGCCAATGTTTCTTCCTGAAATACATAAAATAAGTAAAGAAAATATACACATAAAATAAATACAATGCAATGGCATAAAAGCAGTTACACTGTGTGGTGTCACATGAAGCACGTTTTACAATATTGCTCATTTAAAAACCCAAAGATAGTTATAGAGACAGAAATGTCTTAAGTCAACCATCAAAAAGGTTGGGTTTTATTTTTCTAGATTGATATCTCCTTTTTACAATCGATAAAGAATGGCCTAGGATGCCTCTGTCCTCCTTCTGAACACTTCTGAGCCTCTGAACTCACTGAGTGAGAAAAGGAGAAAAATCAGTGCAAAGGGCCCTGATTCCAATGATGTGATCGTGCTAATTGGCATTATATCATGTCATGAAATTGACATCACACTGCCAAGACTTGGCAGGATTCTGCTTATGGTTCTGCCAATCCTGAGTTGAATGATGTCGCTACTATTACTGGATTGGATATTCATGGCTTCAGTTACCCAGGGGCTTGGATAGCAGCTGAAATTCCTCAAAATATTTTGCTACAATAAACCTCGAAGAAAAAAAACAGCTGAAGAAACTGCTACCTTTTAAGGAATAACACTACAGGAGTTTCATCTGAAGCACTTTATTACTTCCTTGTAAGCCGTCAGTTTAAATCTCTCTCAGGCCAAATTCCACATCTGTGTATTTAAAATGCTTCATAAGCTGAGGTAAGGGGAGCAGTCCTTTTGGGGGAAATTCAAAGGCACACACGACTAATCCGTCCTTTCTGTGCGACCCAGAATATCAGCACTTCCGCAGAGTGGCAAAGGAAGATGGGGAGGATATTCCTGTTTTTTTTCTCCTGCTATGGCCCAAAAGATTTTTACAGAAAATACTACATAATGGGATTATGATGTAATAATGTGGTTTAGGGGAATTAAGATATGGATTGCACCACAGGAATAGAGACACAAAGGTGAGATGAGAAAATCAGCAGTTCAGCATATGAAGGCAAAACCCAGTCAAACCTCATCATTTTGTCATAAGTAGGGGAAAGTCTGAAGAGGATTTTGGAAAACTCTGATCCAGAAAATAAATTTTATTTTAATGGATTATAATTTTTTCTCATATTGTTTGGTGCAGAATAGATGTTCAACAAACATGTGTGAACTGGAAGGAATGCATTTATCTTTACAGATACAGATGAGAGAGATAGATTCTATAGTTATTTAGGTACAATATCTAAATGAATATCAGACAATCTTATGAAGAATAGATCTTATGAGTCTTTTCTTAGTGAATAAAGACCTATCATCAGTAATTAGCATGCTGATTAGCTATATAGAATCACATCTTGCGAGAGTAATTTTTAGACACCTAAGTACATTTGAATTCCCCAAGTATTTCAGGCCCTATACCCATGCACATTGACATACTCACAGAAACATTTCTTGTTTGTCATTTTAATTTGCTAAAAATATATTTTACTAATACTATAGACCTTAGCATAGCCACTGTCTGAATTATCTCAAATTCTCAATGATCGAAGTTTGAATGAATCAGGTTTCATTACATGGGGAACTATAACCAAAAAGAAAATAAACATTTTGAAATAAAAAACTCAAATCAAAAAAGGAAAGAAAACCATATAAAATAGAAATTAAAATACATTACATTTATGCTAAGTACATAAAACAATATAGCATACCAGAAAATAGTCTATATTTTAAAAGATTTACATGTCAAATATGTGAAGAAATTGAGAACGCTTCTTAAATAAACCTACGGATGATAATGTAACAATATCTAGATCTTTTCACTTGCATTTTTTTTGGCTTGCAACTGCTGGTGAGAAAACAAAAATTTAAAGACAAAATAATATACAAAAACATCACAGTATTTGAAAAGAAATACCATTGTCATTTTATTTCACATTTAGACCCCATTTTCAAGTTATAAATAGATAATATGTAGAACAGGTTCTATTATTTAAACAATCCTTAACAGGTTCAAAGGGACTTCTCCACATATGACATTGAAAGAGAAGGCAGCAGACTTCTCAGTAGTTGATTTGCCAGTTTTACATAAAATTATGCACAACTGCATAACATTATCTCTTTCTTAACAAAAATATTTTGAACATAAGGACCTAAAACCAAAAATTATTGTTAAGCATATAAATAATCATGTGGGAGAGAAAGGATAATTTCCAACCTGTAATAAACCATATTAAAAATATCACCTAAGCCCTGGCTGGTGTAGCTCAGTGGATTGAGCGTGGGCCTGTGAACCAAGGGATCGCAGTTCGATTCCCAGTCAGGGCACATGCCTGGGTATTTCTCTCCCTCTCTCCTTCCCTTCCCCTCTAAAGATAAATAAATAAAATCTTTTAAAAATATCAACTGAATTTCTCAAAAATGTTTTTAAATAAAAATATTTTTATTTAAAGCAAGTTAAAGTATGTCATGCACAGTTAGTAGAATGGCAAGGATGAAACTTGCTGATAGCTAACTTGAAAATGTATTCTACTGCATAATAAATGTAAGAATTTTTAAAGCTTCAATTAGAGCAATGGTATGCTTATCTTTAAGTGTTTTGTGTGCATTTAGGTCATTTTTTAAAAAATAAAAAAAGTTCAATGGTAAATTATGAGACTCTCGTTTTGAGGAGAGCACTGTTTATTGCAGTGTTCATGAAAAACACTGGATAATTATTTAAGACAGGGGCAAATTGTACCTTCTAATTTGCTCATCATAAGGTTTCTCCACAAGATACACATAATCTACTTTTTTAACGTAGAGTAATAACTTGCACAACATACAAAGATGTCCAGAACCCTTCAAAACCAAAATATATTTATGTATCACTGAGACATATAAGTCAGCTGCATCAAACCCTAGGAGGATTCAAGACAATACTAGTTTGGCCAGGGTACCCCCTATCCTTTCACCAACATACAAAAATGTACATGCATGCATACATACATACAGAAAATAAAGTTTTAGAAGGTCTTTTCTGCAAGAAAATGACAATTACTTGTTTAAAGACTCATATCTGTTTGACTTGAGTCACTGGAGTGACAGAACTGTTTGTGTGAATACTCAAATGCTCAATCAGGTAACCTCTAGCAGAGGTTGAACAGCTCTGAAGGACAAGGCAGTTAGATCAATATTAGTTTACTTCAAATGCTGGGCACTATAAAGAGACAAGGCTGATCATGGGGTGGATTTTATTACCTGTCGGAGTGATAAGTCCTGGAGATAAGAGGCCTGGGACTGAATGGGGCAGAAGGCGAGCATTGTCCTGTAACACTCCCAAAGAACGTTTAGGGGGCCTGCCAGGCCTTGAACTGTTGAAAAACAGACAGATAAAGATCAGGTTAAAATTGTACACTTCTTAGAAATACAGTCACTTGCTACATTTGCCTGCTAAATCTTATTTCATTGCCAAGAGTGATAGAATTTTATTATATTAAATACTATGTTCATTGATTACTGAAAGTCCAATAGTTTCCTTCCCACTAAATTTCTGAACATATGACAAACATTAAAACTGTAAAGGATAGATTTAGTTTAGATTACATTTGCAAACCAGTGCTTTGCAATACAGCTATCTGTTGTGAGAAACCCAGCTACTCCCTGCTGTTGGAGCTACAATTGATCCCTGGTATTAATACACATACTGAGATCCGAGACAGTGACTCACAGGCTTAAAATTGTACAGCATGTGGAGTGATTAAGTCTCTTCCCAGCATGCTGGAGGTGAGTAGTAAAGAGCTGATGGATGTAGAGTAACACCTGATGTTTATTAGCATGTCCAAAGCTGCCAGAGCATAAAAGTAACAAACAACCCACACCCTCAGTAGGTTCTTCCCCTCATTTTTATTTTTTTTATGTTTTAGAGTGATTTTGTTTTTTTTATTATGTTTTTATTGTTCAAGTACAGTTGTCTCCATTTTCCCGCCACTACTCTCCCCCTCCCTACCCACCCCCACCTCCCACCCTCAATCCTGCCCACTTTAGTTCTGTCCATGGGTCCTTTATACATGTTCCTTGATGGCCCTTCCCCTTCTTTCCCCTGTTATGTTCCTCCCCCACCTAACTAGCAGCACCCTCTCCTAAAGTAGCTGTACCAGCAAAAGCTGCCACCTTTGCAATCTAGGCTGCCTTCTCTCACAGAATGGCATTTTTTACTGATGAGTTGAGGCCAAACTTACAACATTAACCTAACTTATACCATTTGCGAATTCTTCACCCTAGTGTGAACAGTTCAGGAACCACAGTCTCAAATGTCAATCCATAGAATAATAAAAGAGAAAGCCAGTATCTGGCTTCTGTCTAGGCCCCTAATATAGTCAGTGTACCGAATGCATCATTTGGGAGCTGTCACTACAAAGAAGAGGCACATACGTCATCGAATATTAGGATCAAGTCACTCTCAAGTCACCCAATATATTTCAGATATTACTTTCTAATGTTGCCTAAGATATTGCTGTTGCTTTTTAGTAGGAATTCAGGTTACAAAGCTGAATAATAGAGGTTTTGACACGATGCTGCAAAATACTACGTTAAATAACCCAAGCCACAAAAATGTATGAGGTTCAGATAGAGAACACTTCCAAAAATGACTTTCAGTTCAAACAAGAAATTTAAGTTGAACCTCACTCTATCAACTTTGCAGTAGCAAAGTGCTCCATCAATGTAAGACAAACTCTGCTTTTAAATGAAGACAACTTTTAGCAACCTTACACAGAAGTACTGTTACCCAGTTCATTTTTCATACACTGCTGGTGTTATTTTCTTTCATTGTACACCAATATTGTATATCCATCTAGCAAGAAAAAGTATGCTTTTCTCATTTAATGTTTCAATTTTATAACCGGCTCTCCTGTCCCTCTTTCTACTTGTATCTGGGCCATAATTTATTTTTTTAAATTCCATGTTGTTATCCTGTTTGTCCTTGTCCTGTGTTACAGTTAACTTCGTTTAAGGACTAGTTAGCAATGAGAAGAATATGCCATTTATTTCAAATGCCTTAAAGGATCCCAAAATGACTGAATAATATTTCTCAGGGTACATTCAGTCATTGGAAGAAGGCATATTAGCTTACAAAAATAATCACCAAACCTGTACTTTTTAAAAGTGCTTCTTTGTGTTTTCCATTGGTCAGAACTCCGGCCTACTAAGTTTGCTCGTGTACACCCGATGGCTCTTCATACTTTTCTAATACCAATATTTCAGTGCTGTCTTCATGCTCATGATCCCCTCCACCGGGTTGTCTCCAGAATGAAAGAGCCTCTACTTCCCTCTCCTTCCATGTGATGAGCCAGCTGTGGACAGTACACTGTGGAAGCTATCCAATTGCACTGGCTCTGTTCTGTGAACGCAGCACATATATCTGGTTTTGTGTGTCACTGTATCTTGAGCAACTTTTGTAGTGTCTAGCACATAGTAGGCTCCAGCAAATGGTTAATTAAATCAGCTCATTAATAAAGACAGGAAATATTTCAGTGTCACTACAATTTCCAAATATCCCTTAGATTGGTCTACAATTTGCAAATGTTCCTTAGATTGCTCTACGCTCCTTGACCACATGAACCTCAAGCTAGTTGCATCAGTTCATCATCAAATAATTATTTTTAAATCTTGGACTCTACAGCCATTACAGAGCCTTCAAAATGTGATCCATTCAAATTTGACCATGTCCAAGGTTAATGAAGAGTGGATGCCACTGGCCCTGCAGTCAGACATGGACAGTGACAATATTATGTATTCAATCATCCAGCAAACAAGCATGTGCTAGCTGCCTGTTCAGTATGTGTCTGGTGTTGGAACTGGGTATGAGGGTCACAAAGGTTAAAATATAAGCTTGACAAGGTCAAGGGTTTGGGTCAGTTTGCTGTTTAATACATTGTGAGGACCTATAACAGCTCCTACCTTTGAGGAGGTTATGTTCTAGTGACAGAGATGGGTGTTTGACCTATTATTTGAAATGTATGATTAACTCTCTAGTGAGGATGATTGTGTGATATCTACTTTCAAACTTGTTTACATTTATCAGTGAGCAAAAAGTCACATGCAGATGCCTTCATTTTTACTTTTGGGGAGAATCCTTGGGCCCTTAGAATAAGTTAATTAGAATAAAGTTTGTGAAAGGGCTTTATAATCAATAGATCTCCATATTAATGTAAGATAGCTTTGTTTTTACTTTTGGACCTAATGATCCTCCATAATAAGATATTCCTACATTTCCTTTCAGAGAGGACAAGCCTGACAACATGACAAAACGCTTCAGATAACTCCATAGAAAGTTGGTAAAGATCATTTTTGACAGATGATCCTGGCATATTTCTTATCTTTAAGAGCTCTATTAACATCAGGCATATATTTACATATTAATCAAGACAAATAAACATGTGGTGATTTAAGCAGGAAACTGGTTTTTGGATGACGATTTAATCAGCATAGGTTGAAAGCTCCATCTTTGCCACATCCTGTTGCTGCTAAATTATTGATTGCATTACTGATTTCTGTAGTGCTTTATTTTATGGAGTACAAATAACCATGTAATTACTCTTTAATTAAATGATAATTGCTTGTTGTCAATTATTTGTTTCAGCTTAATTACAAGGTTATTTGTACTCTGTAAAATAAAAGAGGCTTTTTTCTAAAGTTCCCACCCAAATGGCTCTGTGGATGTATCACCCATAAACACCACAAATGAAACTTGTTGAAGTACAAGATAACAATCTTGAAGTACAAGATACTATAGAAATAGCAGAACTTTTATTAAATAACTCAGCTAAATCTTTGAGGGACTCAGGTTTATCGAATCATCATCAGATGTAATATTTATAGGTGGTTTGGGGGACTATTATTCCAAAGAATCATGATTTTCTCTGGGTCTAGGTCATCCTTTAACATAATTTATTTTGATATGCATTTGACCCTTTTTTTCTGCAAGCTTCTTTAGAAGAAATGAAATAACAGCTCAGCTTCCT
Source organism: Sturnira hondurensis (assembly GCF_014824575.4). Lineage (NCBI taxonomy): Eukaryota > Metazoa > Chordata > Mammalia > Chiroptera > Phyllostomidae > Sturnira > Sturnira hondurensis. The sequence continues at coordinate 1,220,930 of NW_028086172.1, forward strand.
AAGGTTAAAGAATAGCCTAACTTGAAATATAGTACATCAACAGCATTTCCCATTTCTGCAATTGAAGTGAATTGTATCAGGTGTTGCCTTACCATTTATATACACAGTTTGTAGAGTTGGAAGTTCCCTAAAAGGGGACATTCAGGAGCCCTTCTGTTGTCAATGGAAAAGGATGCATTCTGTATTTTTGAAGATTTTATTTACTTACATTTAGAAGGGGAAAAGGAAGAGAGAAACAGAGGGAAAGAAACATCAATGTGTGATTGCCTCTTGTGCACCCCTAACTGGGGACCTGACCTGCAGCCCAGGCATGTGCCCTGACTGGGAATCGAACTAGTGACCCTCCGGTTCACAGGATGGTGCTCAATCCACTGAGCCACAACAATCAAGGCCATTCCATGATATATTTATTTGAAGTTGTAATCAACTTTGCTCATTAAGATTATGAAATTTCACTGTTGGAATTATTTTTATTTCATGTCATCAGTCATCTGTATGTGAATCAGGGTATAAGTAACAGGAAGGTGATTGATTTTGTGCTTCAAAAATGTTTTGTTAATAAATTCATGGGTGCTATCATGAGCTTTGAAGATATTAAATGTAAATCATATGGTCACACATGATTTAGTGAGGAATCACAAGTAATGCCATCCTCTTTAAAGAAACCCTTGTCACATTCCAGGACAAACAGAGAAAACTGCTGAGGATACAATGGCACTTAAGGGGAGTGTTAGGAGCAACTTGTAATGACCACTGCCCCTGGATTCCTGAAGTGGGTTGTAATAATGACCTGGGGTTTACTTTTCAGAGCTATCACGGATATTTAAAATCCTAGGGGACAGGCCCTGAATGTGCCATTTTTTCAATTACATTAAAAGCCATGAAAACCGCTAATGACATTTACTCTGAAGGTATTGTTTACCTGACTGTAACAGTGCTACTCTTTAAATGTGCTGGTACATTTCCTTTCAACAAGAATCTTTTGGAGGGAATGGTAAATCTTGGCATTGTATTGTGGATTAATAATAATCTCTTAGGTCTGATATTTACTACGGCATTTCAAGGGTGCCAATGATAGTTCCACTCTACTTGACCTTTCAGTGTTTATGAAGAGAAACAAGCTCTGACCTCACAGCAACCTGAATCCATCTTCTCTCAGTGTTGGCAAACCGATCCCTTTTCTAACTATGGCACTGGATTGTATTCCCAACCAGATCAAAGGCAGCAGCACCCGATTCAGCAACCCAGAAAAAGTCATCCATGCAAAATGAGCAATTAACATTAATCATATATGAAATTGTTCAAGCTGATCACTGGAACCTGGTCACTATGGTAACTCTCATAAAATGGTGCTTATGTTACACTGGGCGTCAATCATCCCTTGGTTCATGGGAACTTGAATTGCAGCTCATCATGTCTCCAGGAGCTATCAGTACAATGAACAAAAACCAACAACAACAACAAAAAAACACGACACAGGCTAGGTCATTTAGTCCCTTCTTTAGTCCTCAGAGGCTGAGCCAAAACTTGCATGTGGATGTTAGAAAAGCATCTAAACCAGCATTACCTTAGAGCTAGGAAATTAACATAGGGCGTGCAGAGGACAAAGAAAAGCCTCTACTTGTTAGTGGGTTATACACTGCAATAGCAAGGATCATGTAGAACAATTCAGGTTTATGCCTTAATATTATAATGGTTATTAACAGACCTTTTATAGCTTTTATTTTATTTTATTTGCTTTTTAAAAGATTTTATTTATTTATCTTTAGAGGGGAAGGGAAGGAAAGAAGAAGAGAAATATCAATGTATGGTTGCCTCTCATGCGCCCCCTACTGGGAACCTGTCCCACAACCCAGGCACATGCCCTGACTGGGAATCGAACCACGATCCTTTGATTTGCAGGCCCGTGCTCAATCCACTGAGCTACACCAGCCAGGGCTTCTTTTATTTTGAATATTATGATTCTATTATTTTTATTTTATGCATTTTCATTGGGTGTACACATATTAAGAGAGTTACATCTTTTTGGCAAATTGAAACTTTAACATTTATTATTATGTAATAATGTTTTAACCTTATAGTTATGATATTTTCTTTTTTTTAACACACACTTTTTTTTTTAGATTTTTATTTATTTATTTATTTTTAGAGGGGAAGGAGAGAGGGAGAGAAACATCAATGTATGGTTGCCTTTTGTGCATCCCCTGCTGGTAGTTAGCCTGCAAGGAACTGGTTTGCACCCCAGGCATGTGCCCTGACTGGGAATCGAACCGCGATCGTCTGGTTCGCAGGCCCTCGCTCAATCCACTGAGCTATGCCAGCCAGGGCTATAGTTATGATATTTTCTTAATGTGTATTCCATTACATATTAAAATAGTATAGCTATTATTTTAAATTGCCATGTTTAATTCCCTTGCTAACCCTGAATTCCTGTTTTTCCTTCAATAAAAAAGAAATCTGATGTAACAAACAATTTAAGGGTTGACTACTCACTTGATAGAAAGTATAACTGTGAAGCTATTTTATACTTCATTTACATGACTCTGCTCCCTATTTAAATTAAATAGGGAAAGTGCTCTAGGCTAGTGTTAGCACCTTTAAACAAGTTCACTTTTTGTCATAAATGGACTGACTTTGAATATAATTCTTAGCATAATTAACAAAGACTGTGTAACACAAATGCTGATGTATAACTAAAATTCTTAGCAGCCCCTTTTTTTCCAACTGTGCAATTCATATTAGCATCAGTAGATTTAATGCACCATGGTAAATCTTAGAATAAATAAAATTAAATAAACATTTCCCCTTTTATGGTATAACATATCACTGTCAGACACATGTTTTCAAATAAGTGCATTCTTGAATTCAAAGAGTATATCACTGTGTAGAACTTCTGATATTAAGGGAATGGACAAGAAGTTAGCATTAATCTCTGGACACATTCTACCGGCATCTGAAATTCCACATATGCCTCCCCCAATATAGGCATGACTTCAGTTACCAAAACCATAAATGTAGGGTAATTTTGATTAGTATTCATCCTCTCCTTTCATTTTTACTCTTTAATATTTTTATTCCATTGTAATATGTGTTGTAAATTTTTATGTTTATCTATTTGTATTTCTAACATTCTAATTCAGGCCGTCATCATTTCATGCCCAGGTTATTTTCTCTTTTGAAAGATTTTATTTATTTATTTAGAGAGAGGGGAAGGGAGGGAGAAAGAGGGTGAGAAACATCAATGCGTGGTTGCCTCTTAATCGCCCCCTACTGGGGACCTGGCCTGCAACCCAGGAGTGTGCCCCGACTGGGAATCAATGCAACTCCTTGGTTCACATTCTGGCACTCAATCCACTGAACCACATCAGCCAGGGCCTGCCCCGGTTATTTTAAACAGGCGGATTCATAGTTCCAATCCATTCTGCGTAAACTGTGCAATGAATTTTGGTGAAACATCCCTTCATTATGTCATCTTTTGCTCTACAACCTACAATATTTCATGACTGCATACAAAATGAAATCTAAATGCAACCCTGGCTGGTGTAGCTCAGTGGATTGAGCGCGGGCCTGTGAACCACATGATCGTGGTTGGATTCCCAGTCAGGGCACATGCCTGGGTTGCAGGCCAGTTCCCAGAAGGGGACTCACGAGAGGCAACCATACATTGATATTTCTCTCCTTCTCTCCTTCCCTTCCTCTCTAAAAATAAATAAATAAAATAAAATATTAAAAAAATGAAATCTAAATGCTTTAGTGGGTGTACCTCAATATGTCTTCTCTTTTCTCCAATCACTTCTTAAATGAATCTTCTACTCCAGCTCGATCAGTTGCTTCACTATCAGCTATGCATAGTATCTGACCTTAAGCCTTTTCATTGTGAAACATCTATAAAGTGTTAGGGCTCCTGGGGACATGTTTTGCTAAGCTTCACCACTGTGGGAAGGCTTCAGTGTAACACGCCGTCACTGCTGTTGTATTTCTATCAGGCCACTTACTGTCTCTTGCTTCAGATCATCATCACCCAGGCTTCCTTTAGCATGAAGGGCACTTTAGTACCAGCATTGGAGGAGCAGTTACAACTAACCAAAATACTGTTTTTCACAATTGACTAATGAAGTCTCATTGGTAATTGTCAGTCTGTGTATAGTCCCATGATGATCTCCATAGTTACCATTTCAAGTTTGAATGTCAATTCAGAAATGCATGAGCATGGGGTTAATGCCAAAACTCAGGAGAGGTTCGAAAGTGAAGCAAACCTGAGGAAGCTGACCACAACTAACCTCTATGTTGAGGGATAGAGCCTGAAAGCACACCTTCAATGAATGAATACAGAACAGTTTCCTTGCTGATTTAAAATTTTTACTCTACATGGACAAGCATTAGCAACTCATATTAAAATCAAACCACTTTAAATAATGTTAGAAACTTAGCGTGGAAAAGTGGTGTACCATTGCTGGCTTAAAGATGGAGGGGAACATTTGTCAAAGATGCAGGTGGCTTCTAGAAGCTAAGAGCAACCTTGGGCTGATGCAAGTCCTACAGCTGAAATGAACTAGATTCTGCCAACAGCTTCAATGAACTTCTGAGCAAGATCTTCCAGAGCTTCCCAATTAGAAGCTCAGCTGGACTCACACTTGGACGTCAGATGTTTAAGACTCAGAGAACCCAGGAAAGCCCTTCCAGATGTCTGACACAGAGTACAGTGAGGTAACAAATGGGTGTTGTTTTAAATTGCTAAATTTGATGCAATTGGCTGCACATGAACAGAAAACTAGTATAACACATTTGCTATTGTTGAGCTGTGTGAGCTCAGGCAAATTATATGACTATTCTTGATGTTTTTTCTTGCTTTAAGATTAGATATATAAAAGAAATAGCTATAAATCTAATAATGACAAGTAAGTTACATTTGTGGTGAAATGTAGATAATTCATTAACTTCAGAGTATGCATAATTTTCCACAACTACATACCTAATTTCCCTCTTGAGAAGTCCTTACTTTTAAGGCAGAATTCAACAGTTAGAACTTTATATTTTCATTTCCAAATTTTCATTATTTTAAGGTAACTATAATACAAGCAATGCATGTGTACATACAGATTGCTCACTCTCCCCTCCCTATTCCTCACCTCGCTTATGAATGTTTTTTAGGCATTTACCGCCCAAAGAAAAAACTTTGCCCCACATCTCTTTCCAGCTTTGAAACACTAAAGAGAATTTTCATCAGCGTCAGAATAGATCATAGCAGTAGACTAGAAAACAGAACTAAATTCTAATGTTTCAGTCATTGGTAATCATGAATAAGTTGCTAGACTTTGATGAATGAACATGAAGATCTTTAAGAGTGTCAGAGAAGTACACATGTTTATGAGCAACTGGCTGGTCTCATAGGGTTGCCTTTCATTCCCCGCTTTTCATTTGGAAGTCAGGTAAATTTGGGCAGGGTCAAATGTCACAAGGAAAACTGGAGACACTGCAGCCTAGATACAGATTAACATGCTTTTCCAACAAGGCATTTTTCTTCCAAAATTATGGTTTCCACAAGTAGAACAATTCAAAAGGCCAGCAAGGGACTGTGAACTCAGAAACCCTGATTGAATTTTTCTGTGCCATTGATTCAGTTTGTGATATGAAGCTAAACTCTTTAGGCTTCAGTTTCATCATCCGCTAAATGGGTGCCAAAGTGATTTAGTGATTTGATTCGAGAAGTTACAAACAGTTGCAAACTTCTCTCTCTAAAATTCTCCATAATAAAAGAATGTGCAGGAAGGGAAAATAACCAACCAATGTGTGAGCACCTTCAAGCAGAATTTTCCAATTTAGATAAATTTTCACTTTCTTTAGTAGTGGTGGGTTGCACCATACAATTTGTTTGATAATGTTTGTTACAGGGGTGTCTGGAAGCTCTTTTACTTTCTTTTTTTGGTTGTTCTAAGTGCAAAACACCATCGTTTTCAGAATTCAATTCTTCAAAATATCCTTTTTCTTCATTGTCTTTAAGTATACAAACTTAACAAATCCAACACCTGGGAAGGATTATTTTCCTATTTCCCTCTAGCTTCTTCTGACCCAATAAGAATAAACTCTTCCTATGAAAAAAGAAACTTTTCCTAAAGTAATGGTATTTGCCCTCATACCTATAACTTGCTTCTTTGATAGTAAATAATAAATAAACTCAATGGAATTTGCTTTTAATATTCCCTCATGAGTATGTTTGACTATCACTAGAATGTTTAATCATTTTCTGAAGTGAAATGATGTCCTGGCTGGTGTGACTCAGTGGATTGAAAGCCGGCCTGCGGAACAAAAAGTCGCTAGCTTGATTCCTGGTTGGGACACATGCCTGGCTTGTGGGTCAGGTCCCCAGTAGAGGGTGTGCTAGAGGCAACCACACACTGATGTTTCTCTTCCTCTCTTTCTCCCCTCCTTTTCCCTCTCTCTACAAATAAATAAATAAATAAATAAATAAATAAATAAATAAATAAATATTTTTTAAAAAGGAAATGAAATTAGTAACACCCATGACTAATGTAGATCTTCATTTCAGGTGAGACTCTCTTTGATGCCACTGATGACAATGTGATTCTATCATTCCTGAGAGCAACAGGTGTGCACAAAGAGAGGTATGATCCAGGTCCTTAAAACTGACTTGTAACTCAGATTCAAACCCAGATTTCACCAGTCCATCCATCAATAAGCTTTACATCAGCAGTGTGAGTATTCATTGTCCTTGGAGTTTTCCTTTCTGGGAGTTATACCCTGCTTTGAGAGAGTGTTATTTTCTGGCACAGCAGGCTAGATAATAACAAATATGCTGCTAAATAACACTCCCTCAAGTCAAGAGGCTAGAGACAAAAGTAAATAAACCTTTACATCCTAAAATTAAAAGTGTTTCATCACTGATCACTTTTTTGAACATAAATTTACCTAACAGGTTCTTACCTACAGGTTCTAATTGCCAAATACAATGTGAAGCTTGTTCTAAGTAGTAAAAACCTGTTTATAATTTTTCCATTTTGAGACAAAATGATATTTATCAAGGACAAAACCCCAGAGAATGTAGAGTTCTGAAACACTTTGGGCCATTGAACCCCATCAGTGCTGTGTACTGAGAGTAACAGAACATCAACCTCAGCACAGAGTTGGGGGATGACTCTACATGAACCTTCCTTCCAGCCTCAGAGCAGCAAGGCATTTTCTACATGGCACAGCACTGTCATCCTTTTAGGCACTGTAAACATGGAAATAAATTCATCTTGGCACCATGGTAAATGAAGCAGTTTGTCCCACTCTGCCTACTGCAAAAATTAAATGTAAATAGAATATAGCTACTCATCTAGACTCAGAATTTCTTGGTGACAGGAACTGTATCTTATTGATTGTGCCTAACATATTTGTTGGTACAAAGTAAACATCCCCTGGGAAGGAAGGAAGGAAGGAAGGAAGGAAGGAAGGAAGGGGAAGGAGGGAAGGACAGAGGGAGGGCTAAGAGAATTATTTTGAACATTTTGCCAGGATATTTCATAAGGTGCTATGGAAGCACTTTTGTGAGATTCCATTGGAGTTTTTTGGTGGTAGAAATAAGAGCCAACTGTATTGATTTTCTCGTGAACTCTCCTGGAATTGGTTTAAAGTGCCCAAATGAACAGGTGGCAGGGTTACCAATCAGTGCAACGGGAAAGAACCACACTGAATATTTTTGCAATCTAAATTTAGAAAGGAATTTATTGTGTAAATGTACCATAGTTTTTTTTTAAAGATTTTATTTATTCGTTTTTAGAGATGGGGGAGGAGAAGAAGAGAGAAGGAGAGAAACATCAATGTGTGATTGCATCTCATGTGTCCCCTGCTAGGAACCAGCCTGCAACCCAGGCATGTGCCCTGACTGGGAAATGAACCGTGATCGTGTGGTTCGCAGGCCAGCACTCAATCCACTGAGCTACACCAGCCAGGGCTGTACCATAGTTTTTTGATCTACTATTTACTGATGGGCATTTAGGTTGCTTCCAACACTTGGCAATTGTAAATGGTGCTATGAACAATGGGTGCATAGGTTCTTTTGGATTGATGGTTCAGGGTTCTTAGGGTATAACCCATGGTACATTTACACAACAGAACACTATGCTGCAGAAAGAAAGAAGGAGCTCCTACCCTTCATGACAGCATGGATGGAACTGGAGAACATTACATTGAGTGAAGTAACCTGGGAGATGAAAGACAAATACCATATGATCTCACCTATAAGTAGTACCTAAACAACAAAACAAACAAGCAAGCAAAATAGAATGGGAGACATTGAATTAAAGACAAACTGACAGTAATCACAGGGGAGGAGGGTGAGGGGTAGTGGGAGAAAGGTCATCAAGGAACATGTATAAAGGACACATGGACAAAGCCAAAGGGAGTAAAGATGGAAGGTGGGAGGTGGGAGGTGCAGGTGGGTGGGGGGAGGGAAGTGGAGACAATTGTATTTGAACAATAATAAAAAAGAGATAAAATAAATTAAAAGGGAATTTTTTTGAAAATTAATAGGATATAAAAATTGAAAAATATTTTCCTTTAGTTTGCTATTTAAAAGCAGGGATTCATTCCTCTTTAAATGCACTTGGTTAGAAAAGCCATCCTCAAGTTTAGCTTGAAACCTTGAGAAGGACAGTCAGCAAGGTAACACAGTTTCTATTTAATTCTCAATTTACATGAAGCCACAGGAAAATTAATCATTCCAAATAAGCTTCAAAGTAACTGAGGAAGGAAGGGGGTTTCCCTTTTCCTAAATCCTTGCTGAGAGGCTATTGTGTCCTTTATCTTACTGCCTTGCAGAAAGTTAGTGCTTGTGTTGAACTTAAACTGCTCATTTACCCTTCAGATATATTATGAGATGCTTTTCAATGAATATTAGCTGTGAAAGAGGAGAAACTCTCTGATGATTTTCTTTACATTGTTGTGGTTACCCCATGGCTTCACAAACCTGTCTTCCCAACTGCACATATTATAATTTATACATTAAACCCCACAGAGTGTCACCTTAGGCCTCTTGCCAAGAATAATCATTTTAAGTCTTTTTGTCCTTTAGCAAAAGGGTAATTATAAATGTGAAAGTGGCAGCAAAGCAAAGGTGTTAAGAGAGAATTTAGAATAATCTCCTCCATTTGAATACAGGAAGGCTGATGAAGGAAAGAATTAAGAGAGGAGGGAGGCAAATCAATGCGGGTGGGGGGGCGAGGTGACAGCTAGCATGTCAAGTACAAAGCATGAGATACTAATACTGAAGGTGTGCTAGATGTGTTTAATCATCCCAAGTGCAACCAGCCAGCCTTTCTACTGAAAGGGCAGGGAAACTCACAAACATTCCTCACTGGAATTCATTGGTTAAAAGCCAGCTATGAAATATACATGCAAAAGGTTACTTACTACTCTGGCTTCCCACGAGTTGGGGCTATCTAACAATTTAACAACTCTATTTTCCCTGAAGATAAATAGTGTGCTCATTTAATTTGTCTTTTGTTACAACCTGAATGTGTGTAGTCTAATCTGGGAGTCTCTTCCTCCACACTACAGGTGCTTCCCTTTTGCTAATTAAACATTAACATTGTGCAATTGTTGGTGCTCTAAAATTGGTTGTTAATCACGTCTGACTAAGAGGACTGCAGAAAGTCTAAGTTGTGTTCCAGATAAATTTCAATAAATACAAGATGTTTCCGTCCTCTGAAACATTACACTGGAAGTTTATAGTTTATTTTTCAAGATTTCTACTTTAAACGGCATTGTTCTTCTACAACTTCATCCCTTGAAGGAGTGAGTGGGAGTGTGGGATACGAATAAAGGATGTTCCTAGAGGAAGTAGGTCGAGTCAAAGTCAGAAGCAGGGTATTTTACACAAATCTTACACGTGTGCTGTCAGGAAATTCCTTTTTTTTCATTTTTCTCCTGAAATGCACTGATTAATGTTAAGGTTTACATTCTCCTATGAGCAACATCTATAACTCAAAGTAATACTTTTAATATATGGACAAGTAGTAATCTATTACCAAAGCAATAGATGCTGGGTTTAAAGGGAACACAGACAAAACCATGCCACTCAGGGGCCAAATGCATGTATGAGTGTGTGTACATGCACATAAACAGAAAATCAGGACCCAAGGGGGATAAAAAGATCCTGAATTGGAACCCTAGTCTATTGTTTGGGCTCTGAAAGCAGAGGTGTGCTGGAACTGACTGATACCAGCTCTCAAGTACAAACTGTGTCCATCAACTCCTAACTTCACATTGAGGGTCAGGTTGGTGAAAATCAACTTGGCTCCCACCCTAAGCACCAGCCAGTTAAATATTTACTAGCACACAGTTGTCTGAAAGGAAAGCATTGTGATCTGGGTCATGTTTTCTAAATCAAATAATCCTTCATTAGACCTTGTCATTTTCATTGTTTATATAGTTTAAGATAAAACCATTACCATTATATCTGCCATGGAAAATCATGAAGAAAGACATTGTGAAGTCTCTGTTTGGAAAACTGCAGTATGGAAACATATCTATGTCCAAAACACACAGAGAGCTGTTTTCCTAAACACTTAGCAGTTGTTAAAAAGAATGTCAATAGAGGCATGGAACTGCCATTATTATCTCTAGAGTCTTCAGTGACTCACCTACACCCCCTGGACTCTGTTCTTCTAGATTTGTAATAAATGATTTCTGTTCCTTATGCTTAATATTATCAGATCTTTGTGATAATACCATGGCCCCTTCCATTTGTCCTTTCTATGGAAGGAAATAGCAGTCAGGATGGCTAATGGAGGACTCAATGGCAAATCCCACCCCTTCAATGCTCCAGTTTTCTCATTTGACCATACTACGTTATTAAGAATTCCCCTTTTCTGGACATTAGCAAGGCAAATGGGCAGCATACTAAACCAACTATATTCTGAACAACAATGTCCTTACTTAGTGTTAAGATGAGCTATTTCAGCCCTGGCTGGTGTAGCTCAGTGGATTGAGGGCAGGCCTGCAAACCACAGGATCACAGTTTGATTCCCAGTCAGGCACCTGCCTGGGTTGCAGGCCAGTGCCCGGCAGGGAACCCATGAGAGGCAATGATACATTGATATTTCTCTCCCTCTCTCCTTCCCTTCCCCTCTAATGATAAGTAAATAAAATTTTTTTAAAAAGATGAGCTGTTTCAAATTCAAAACAGTTATTTATAATTTTGGTAGGATATTTCAAAAGAAACACTATCATACACTGGTAGAAAATGAACTTTTTTTCTAGAGAAGATTTTTAATATGATGTAAACATTTAAAATGCTGATCATTTTTAAAGCTCTGCATGTAGGTATTATGAAAGAAATATAAAGCAAGTAAGTTATCAGCCTCTATAACCAGAAACGTATATTTATAAGTAATATATAAATCAAAACTAACTAGATTAGAACTGACAATAACAACTGATTTAAATATTTCAGAATCACAGATCATATACTTCTATGAGAAAAGCTACCCAACAGACATGCAAAAATTAAACATTCAAGTGCTAAAGAGAAAGTGCTGGCATATGGGAAAATGGTTTAAACTTTAAACCATCTGTATAAATTGTTATAATTCATAAAAGTTTATGGCAATTCATAGCAATGAAACATAAACTAAAACTCTAAAGTGAGACATTTAGTGAAAGATGACTGCCACATAACTGAGAATTTCCTCAGCAAGAACCATGGTATTATTAGCACATTGGAAAGTACCAATAACATGATGTGCATAAATAAAAACCATTTCCAACCCATGAACATGCTAATACCATGTCTATGCAAAAAGACTTATCTTTATTTCATTGTAAATCATCTGCCTGTGATATAAATATATTTGCAATGTTATTTTTTAGCCATTTGCTAATATGACAGTTACTTTTATTTGTCTGTTTAATAAGAATTAGGTATTAATGAAACAGTTTGTAATAGTTCTAATATTAATAAGAATTCCATAGACACATGAAAAGATGCTCGATATCGCTAGCTATCAGAGAGATGCAAATTAAAACCACAATGAGATACCACTTTACACCAGTCAGAATGCCTATCATAAACAAAGCAACAAACAACAAGTGCTGGAGAGGTTGTGGGGAAAAGGGGACCCTAGTTCACTGTTGGTGGGATTGCACACTGGTACAACCACTACGGAAAACAGTATGGAATTTTCTAAGAAAACTAAAAATGAATGTGCCTTTTGACCCAGCAATTCCACTATTAGGAGTATATCCCAAGAACCCTGAAACACCAATCCAAAAGAACCTATGCACCCCAATGTTCATAGCAGCACAATTTACAATAGCCAAGAATTGGAAGCAACCTAGATGCCCATTGGTAAATGACTGGATCAAAAAACTATGGCACATTTACACAATGGAATTCTATGCTGCAGAAAGGAAGAAGGAACTACTACCCTTTGCAACATTATGGATGGAACTGGAAAGCATTATGCTGAGCAAAATAAGCCAGGCAGTGAAAGACAAATACCATATGATCTCACTGTTAACAGGAATCTAAACAAAGCAAACAAGCAAGCAAAATATGACCAATGACACTCAAATACGGAACAGGCTGACGGGGTCCAGAGGGGAGAGGGGAGAGAATCACAGGGGAAAAGGGGAAGGACTCACATGAACAAGTATAAAGGACACATGGACAATAACTAAGGTGGGGGGAGGAAATGGGAAGGAGGTGGGGAGCACTGGCAGGGGCAGGGTTGGGAATATAAGACAGAAAACTGTACTTGAACAAGAATTAAATAAAAAAGAATTCCACTTCTTTCATTTAAACTGCACTTTTATTATAATACTAGAAATAACTGAAATATAGGTTTTCTATTATAGGAGAGATCATATGGTATTTGTCTTTCACTGACCAACTTATTTCACTTAGCATAATGCTAATGAACAAAATAGAACCTCGGGTATGAAAACATGGAACAGACTGACAGCAACCAGAGGGGTAGGGGGAGGCATAATGAATAGAGGAAGGAGAGGGGACTAGTCAAACAACATGTATGAATGACCCCTGGACATGGACAACAGTATGGGAATTGAGTGTAGGAGCAGGGGGTGGGCTGGGGAGAGGAGGACAAAAGGGCAAAAATTGGGACAACTATAATAGAATAACAATAAAAATAATTTTAAAAAAGACATTTATACATACATCAAAATATGCTTCCTATTATGTAGTGTAAAATAATGACAAAATCAACAATGATTTCTAACATTGAAAATGTATGTGCCAAGCACCGTTTGAATCTTTATACATATTCACTTTATTTATTCCTAATTTTAGGTAGTAGGTACTGTTATTGTCCCATTTTCCAAAAGAGAAGCATGAAGCAAAGAGGAGGTGAGCAGTTTGCACAAGCTGACACATTCCTATTTGCCTCAGTGAGTCCAGAACTGTGTCCCCAGTAGGTTGACCACCAGTCCCATGTGGCTGTCAAGCAGTTGATATGCAGTGAGTCCCAACTGAGATACTATATAACTAAATACACACTGTATTTTAAAGTCTTGGTACAAAAAATAATCATAGTGCACAATATATCATTAATATTTTTACATGGTTACATGTGGCAATGTTATTGCTTTAGATATATTGGGGTTGATAAAATATATTGCTAAAATTAATTTCACCTATTTCTTTTTACTTTTAAAATATGATACCAGAAAAACTTTTAATTACACAAGGCAATCACATTTGTGGCACACATTATATTTCTATTGGACAAGACAGGCCTAGAGTATACGTATACACATATCTGCAAATATCAAGCATCAAATGATGCTCTTGTTTTTAAAATCTTATTTCACTGAAATAAAACAAAATAAGAGTCTCTGAAAAAGACAACAAGAAATCAAGAGACATAAAGGTATCACTTAGTGACCCAAAGGTAGACAAGAAATATGTATAGTGGTATACAGCACACAAAATATGAGAGTAGGTATGTTGATTGAAAGATGCAAAGGTTACAAGTTAGGTACCCAATTACAGCTCTGAAGTTACAACACTCTATTTGTTCATCCACCAATCTACATTGTGACATTTCTTATACAGTATTCTGATATTCTCAAGTAACTCTTCGATTTCAAATTTAATTAATGCATTGTATTCCTAACTATATTTCAATTTCCTTGAGGATACCTGCATCTTTACATGTATTTATATACATGATTGGTACTAAAAAAAGATGTTGAACTTTTAGCAGGGACTCAATTTTAAAGGGTCACCAAGGAACAAGTATAAAGGACCCATGGACAAAACTAACAGGAGGTAGGATTGAGGGTGGGAGGTGAGAGTAGGTGGAAAAGGGGAAAGTGGTCATAGAAAAATGGAAACAACTGTACTTAAACAACATTTTTTTAAAGTTGACACAGAAAGGAAAAGTCTTGATTTACAAGCAATTAGAAATCAAGAGCAATCCACAATAACAAACATATCTTAAAAGTTCCACTCCCTGGTACCTTTCTTCATTTGCTAAAGGCTTGCTCCATGTATGCAAAATGTCACAATGCTGTCTTCCTGTAACTTTCTTATATCATTTTTCACACTCAGACATGTGGGTTTCCCTGCCATTCCAAGGCAGGCAGAGATCAACAGCCATGGTCAGAATAGAGTGGGGCCAGCACTCTCTCCATTTAGGCCATAGTAATGGGCCCAGAGAACCTCACGGCCTTCTAAGTCAAAAGGCATGAAATAGACCTTCAAGAATTATGACCTGAGTTTGACTTTGGGGCCTTGCTTTGGACATGTCATTTGTCAGGGCAATCAAGATTGCTTCTATCGCAGTCTCATTCCAAAGCCCAAGTGAAAGGTTTTCTAGGAACTGATGAAACTGTCCGGCTCATGCCCTTCACCTACCTATTGCGTTACTATTCTAAAGGCTATTATTTGTTGAAGCTGTGTGACACAGAAACACGGACGTTTGAAATTTTTTTAACATCTGATAGACCGTTTTGAAGCTATTGCCAGAACACCTAGGCAGGTCATTGGATATTAGACAAGTCATTTAACTTATATACATCATAGAATCATAATCTTCAAATTGGAATTATTAATATCTACCTTCCAGGGTTGTAGTCAAGATACATACACATGCACACAAGCACCCATGGGAGAAAGAAAACAGTCTCTAATACTCTTTAATAATAATGCTTAATAATGTGACAGCTCCTAATGGTGGTAGGATGTCATTGAGACTCTTACAACTGTTGGGTCAATATAGTTTGTTCAATTGGTCTAACATTTTGCTTTCACTGTAGGATAGTACATAATGAATATCATATTTTGCTTCTCTTAAACTTCTTGTCTGTATTGTTTAAGTGCTTTAAAACTCCATAAGCAGCCTAAAGTTTTGAACCACAAATATTACTCATGGTTCACTTAGGGCTTACATTCTCCCTTTTTTTCTTCTTTATCAAACTTAACTCAAAAAAAAATACAGGAATTTTTACTTGTCCAGTCTTGGAAATTGAGGCAAAGAGGCAAGTCATTTAAATTGGGTTTAGAGACAATTGTGTCATAGCACACACAAAAAATTTATCTATCCATAGCCATTAGGAATAGAGTATACATAACTGGCAATACTTAATTCAGATTTCAGAATACAGTTTTTGTTTCATCCATGTATTAGGTTTTAGTTCTTTAAATAAAACATAAAGATAAGAGATTTTTCCAGTAGAAGATTAAAAAATATTGCATGGGTCATTTTCATTTAAAAATATAGAGGATACTTGATGTTGAGAGACACATGTAGGGAATGAATTTTATTGAAATGCAACATGTAGATTATATGGCACTTGGTAAAAGTCCTTTACCTTGCTGAACAATAAACTGAAAACTAAGAGAGGTGAAGGAATCAGTTAAAAGTGCCCCAACAAGTAAGCCCCAGAGTCTAAGCCAGAACATGCTCCTATCACTTCCAATATCTTTCAACTTCATGATACTGATGGTCATTTTTGCTTAATCTTTCTTAAAGTTTGAAATCATCCTTTTAACACTTAAAAAGATGATGTTCTCAAAATGTGTTCCCTGTTTTCATGGTCCAAATCCAGTTTCAAAACAGTTCCATAGGATGATGGGTGGGAAGGAGAGAGACTTTCTGTGTGAAAATAAAGGGTGGAAACATTTTGAAAATGTTTGATTTTAAAGAAAACATTGATTTTGGCCACAGGGACTAAAACACTTGCTTCCTTTGGAAATGTTTGCTGCCAAAATAAAGGTTTGTATCTTTTTCAACATGGAAGTGAACATTTTCTTGAATAAATTTACTTTACATTTTTATATTATTATTTGAATATTGATTATGGCCACTTGTAGTAACATCAATGGGCATACAGACTGTTTTATAAAGAAAAATTAGGGGGCCCTGGCTGGTGTAGCTCAGTGGATTGAGCACTGGCCTGTGAACCAGAGGATCACAGTTCAATTCCCAATCAGGGCACATGCCTGGGTTGCAGGCTGGTTCCCTGCAGGCAACTCCCAGCAGGGGACGCACGAAAGGCAACCATACATTGATGGTTCTCTCCCTCTCCTTCCCCTCTAAAGATAAATAAATAAATAAAATCTTTAAAATAAAATAAAAAATGCTTAAATGTATTTAAAAAAAGAAAAATTAGGGATCCTTGTATTTCAAAACTTCCCTTTCTGTTCAGATTTGACATTCTGATGTGGCAACTGCATTTCAACCAATTGCCTAAACGAGTAACGAGAAATTCTGTCATCCTGTTAAGGGGAGGTTGCCCTGTACAACATTATACCATGCAATTGAAACACCTAGCTTAAAAGGCATTGTGTCCACTCGCAGGCAATATGACAGACTGACTGACTGAACTTTTCACATCTGAGGCTATAGGTTTTATTTTCTTGTGGAATTCTAACAATTTCTATCTACTGAGTGCATACTACACACTAAGAAACTCAATTTGCTTAGACTTTATTTCTGATATCTAGGCTGCTTTTTATGTATTTTATGTTGCCATGTAGGTTAATGGTCATCAACTCCAATCCTCCAAATCCGGCCACATATAATTACACTCATAAGTCCACAAAGGCATACATTGATAAGACCGTCTTATGTCTACAGAAGATGGGTTTACAACTCTCTACCTAAAACATCCACAAATGTCTCACTGGGAGAGCAGTTCATCCTGAAGAAAATGGAAAAGGGAGACGATTTTGATCATAGAAAAGAGTATCCTGGTGATTCTCAATCTTAACAACACATCAGAATTGCCTGGGAGGCTTTTAATAATTATTGGGCTGGCCAAAATTTTCATTCATTTTTTTCTGTATGACGGCTCTAGTAGCACTTAGTTGTCTTTAACTGCACTCAAAACAATTTTGTTCTATTGTATTGTGACAGCTGTCATATCAGCATGCATTTTTTTAAAAAAAGGTGTCAAAATTGGTGAGTTTTTGTGCAGCCATTTAAACATTGAAGATGGAAGAGAATACACAACATTTTCATCATCTTGTCCAAGGAGTTTATTTTCTAGTGATTTTCTAATCTATTTGACTTAGGTCTCATGTAAACCAAAGTAAGTAGACATCCTAATTATTTATAAAGAATATATTTTTAAAGACTTTCAAGTTTCATTGACAGAAGAATTCCATCTAGGAAGATAATGTATAAGGATACATTATTGGGGGAGGGGTGCAGAATCAGTCAAACATGTGACAGTGGAAACAGGTATAACTTCAGAATGTAGGGTCATCTATAATCTTTATCATCCATATTGTCCAATACCATTATTTCCTCATCATGATTCAGACTGCATTCTTCCATAAATATGTATCCACAGTCCTAATAAACTTAAAAATGAGAAGTATGGATTTTTTATGTGGTTACTCTGGGAAGAATTAAAATCTGCATCATCAGTTAAGTATTTATGAGCATCTACCACAGGCAAAGCCTAATGTGAGGTGATCTGAATGAGGGACAATAGGAAATATAAGACATACATTCTGCCCGCTGTGGCTCTGGATGAGGATAATACGTAATCTGTACTGAAGACTTACTATGTACTAGGAATGCTTGTAAGCCCTTTATACATGTTGACTCATTTAATAGCTTTAATAACATTAGGAAGTATGCCCTGTTATTTGCAGGCTCATTTTAAAGAGCACAAAGCTGTAGCTCAAGGGACACAAATCATTTCCCAAAGTCATCCAGCTATGATGGTGGGTGACTGGCATTAGAGCCCAGGCAATGCAGATCTAGGTCCAACACGCCGAGTCACTATGGTAGGCTCTCTCCAGAGTGAAAGAACCTAAACAATCCTGGAAAATTAAAGGTGTGAGGAACCTTACAGTACAGTTAGTACAAATTCTTCATTGTACACATAGGGAAATGAAAGCCCAAGGAGGTGGAATGGCTTGCCTATTTATGATCACACAGCTAGCTGCAGAGAAACCAGTACTGCAAGCAATGTTCACTGATTTCAAGCCACGGCTCTTTCCATAAGGGTCATGATCCATTTCAACATTTCTTGTTTGCATGGTTTTTCCAGTCTGGACTATTGAAAATGATGCATGTCTATAATTATCTGAGTTGAAGTTGATTGTGTACAAGCAAAAGTAAATGAAAACACTGAGATATAAAGTGTGATCTATAAAGTGTGATAGATGACAGAGAGATGGATGGAGAGATAGGTAAGATGTATATACAAATAACATGTGTAATTTTTACAAAATCTCTGCAAGTAGTATTATTATTCTCAATATATAAATAGTGGTCTGGGGCTCATGCAGATTAGGCAATTAGCCTAATGTCACACAGCTAGTAACAAAATTCAAAATTGTGCCTGCTTGTCTCTAAACTGTTATTTGTACTTCCTAAGTAGAGATTACAATTTAAAAATATTGTACAACTTTTACTCCAAGCAGAAAGATTATTTGCTCTTTTACTAACAAAGATAGTTTATTTTTTAAATTTGTGTGTGGTTACTAAAAATTATTATAGTGAAGAGATCATTTAGTATTGAACATTTTATTGTTTTTCAAAAGTATTTTTTCACTAAAATGTATTTATGTGCAGGAGAAAAACTGTTAAACTTAAACTCTCATTGAGTATTTTACAACCTAGGTCTGTTAATTTATATAAAAAGGGTTAACTTGAAACTGAATACAAATAAACAGTGTTACATGTATGCTCTATGAAGGAGCCTATTCTCTAAGAATTAAGAAATCAAATTAAATAGATATTTAGTGAGAGTCTACTCATACAAAGTGGTCCACAAGATCTCCCACTACATTAGGTCCACACTACATTAGGCCCCTGTGTGGGGCTTACCAATTTCATCTCTGAACCCACTACAATTCCTCACATAATACTTCGTCACAAATGTGGGTTGAGTTAGATTATAGAAAAAGTCAAATATTAATTAACTATAAAGGCATAGGCTCATTTCTGAGCTCTCTATTCCGTTCCATTGATTCATATATCTGTTTTCATGTCATACCATGCTATTTTGATTACTATGGCCTTGTAGTATAGTTTGAAACAAGGTAGCATGATTCCTCCAACTTGTTCTTCTTTCTCAGAATCTCTGTTGCTAAGTGGGGCCTTCTAAGATTTGATTAATATGTGGAATCTAATGAACAAACAGAACTAACAAGGAAAATTGGGACAGACTCATAGATGGAGAGCAGATGACAGGTAGTAGGGGGATGTTGGGGGCAGAGGGATTGAGCAAAAAGGAAAAAGGACTCATGGACATGGACAACAGTGTGGTGATTGCTGGGGGAAATGGGATGAGGGTACCAAATGGTAATAAAAAAACACTATACAAATTTTTAAAAAATGAGATAAAATAAAAATGGTTTAATTAAAATTTTTTAAAAGAAAAAGTCAGACCAAGTTCACAAAATCAAACAGAAAAGTATATACAATAAGCTAGCGCTGGAGTTCAAAGGCTATAGCCAGAAAAATTACAACTGAAGTGATTCCCTTTCCAGTGAGCCCATAGTGGACTAGAGTTTGTGTTCTAAGAAAGCTGGTAAAGCCTACATGCAAAAAAAAATGAAACTTGAGCACCAACTTACACCATACACCAAAATAAATTCAAGTTGGATAAAAGACTTAAATATAAGCTGTGAAACCATTAAAGCCCTAGAGGAGAGCATTGGCAAGAAAATCTCAGATATTCCACGCAGCAATATTTTTATTGATATGTCCCCTAGAGCAAGGGATATAAAGGGAAGAATAAACAAATGGGATCTCATCAAAATTAAAAGCTTCTGCATGACTAAGGAAAATAGTATCAAGATACAAAGAGAAGCAACAGCTTGGGAAAACATATTTGCCAATGATACCTCAGACAAAGCTTTAATCTCCAAAATATACAAAGAACTCACTCGACTCCACTCAAAGAAGACAAGCAACCCGATTAAAAAATGAGCAGAGGACTTGAACAGACATTTCTTCAAGGAGGACATACAGAGGATCCAGAGACACATGAAAAGATGCTCAATATTGCTAGCTATCAGAGAGATGCAAATTAAAACCACAATGAGGTACCACTTTACACCAGTCAGGATGCCTATCATAAACAAAGCAACAAACAACAAGTGCTGGAGAGGTTGTGGGGAAAAAGGAACCCTAGTTCACTGTTGGTGGGATTGCAGACTGGTACAACCACTACGGAAAACAGTATGGAATTTTCTAAGAAAACTAAAAATGAACGTGCCTTTTGACCCAGCAATTCCACTCTTAGGAGTATATCCCAAGAACCCTGAAACACCAGTCCAAAAGAACCTATGCACCCCGATGTTCATAGCAGCACAATTTACGATAGCCAAGAGTTGGAAGCAACCTAGATGCCCATTGGTCAATGACTGGATCAAAAAACTATGGTACATTTACACAATGGAATTCTATGGTGCAGAAAGGAAGAAGGAACTACTACCCTTTGCAACATTATGGATGGAACTGGAAAGCATTATGCTGAGTGAAATAAGCCAGGCGGTGAAAGACAAATACCATATGATCTCACTGTTAACAGGAATCTAAACAAAGCAAACAAGCAAGCAAAATATGACCAATGACACTCAAATATGGAACAGGCTGACGGGGTCCAGAGGGGAGAGGGGAGAGAATCACAGGGGAAAAGGGGAAGGACTCACATGAACAAGTATAAAGGACACATGGACAATAACTAAGGGTGGGGGGGGCGGAAATGGGAGGGAGGCGGGGAGCATGGGGCGGGGGGCGGGCAGGGTTGGGAATATAAGACAGAAAACTGTACTTGAACAAGAATTAAATAAAAAAATTATTTTAAAAAAAGAAAGCTAGTAAAGCCTTTAGTGTTTAGGCTTTGCTAATTTCTGAGTTCTAATTTAAAAAGCCCCAGACAGATGCATCCTGATCTCAGTCCTTTTTATGGGCTTTAAACAAATAATAGTATGTGTTAAAATTATGTATCTACACATTCTGAGCCCTGCAGAGAATAAATGAGAAAATTAGTCCCATGCTGCTAGCTCCTGGACAAACTATTCAGTCTCGGAGCTCATTTAAGGAAGGGCTTTGAGTCCATTGCATTGCCCATTATTATGAGTTTGTGACTGTCATTGGGTGATAAAAAGTAAGAAAAATATTGGCAAATTAGCATGTACTGTGTGTTGAACATTGCTCTACAGTTCACATCAACTTCATTTAATTCTCTAAAGAATTTCATGAGGCAGATACTATTATCTCTGTGTTAAAATAAAAAAGTAAGCCTCAGAGAGGTTAACTTGCTGAAAGTCTGTCAGCAGATCCAGACTGTAGTCTGGTGTCTGACTCAAAATCCACTACAACTTATACATTCATTTCTTAACCTAGTGTAACAGAAATGGCTTTTCTTTCCTTACTTTCTAATAAGCAGAAGAGTACCTCCTCAGATAAGAGAAACGAACTCAACCAAAACAGAACTGAAGAAGGAGGGAGCTAAAGAAGGGAATTGTGTGCAGTCATCTCACTTGATGTCGGAAATATCTGTACCTCCATGAGTCACCAAATTTAGGTAAAGGCACATCAGACAAAGCAGATTAGGACTTCACACTGGGAGTGATTTTTTCAACAAGTTTTTTTTTAAGGTTTTTATTTATTTATTTTTAGAGAGTAGGAAAGGGAAGGAGAAAGAGGGGAAGAGAAACATGAATGCGTACTTGCTCCTCACACACCCTCTACTGGAGACTTGGCCTGCATCCCAGACATGTGCCCTGACTGGGAATCGAACCTGTGACCCTTTGGTTCGAAGTCTAGTGGTCAATCCACTGAGCCACACCAGCCAGCACTTGGAGTGATTTTTAAGTTACACAACAGAAAGCAAATGAGTGGACTATGAGTTTCATAGCAGGAAGCCTGGTGCAAACAAAAGAAGTGAGGAATGATTAAACAAATGATTGACAGTTGTGATAGAAGAAAACTGGAGAAGAGCCAGTTCAGGGGAAGAGTCAGTGGAAATAAATACTCACAGTAAATTGCATAGGGTGTATCAAATGCTAGGGACACTTCTATTTTCACTTTAAGTCACCTCATTATGGCAGAAATTCTGAAACGTAGGCATAGATAGTTAAGTGATCTGCCCAAGGTCAAGCAACAAGTAGGGGTAGAGTTGGGATTTAGAACCTATGAAGTACCATTGCAGAGTTTGTGTAATTAGCCACTACAATGATGCATTAGAGGAAAAGCATATTCAAGTGAAGAGGTATAGGCAGCCATCTTTCAGTATGCAAAGAATAAGCATTTCAATGAAAACTACAAGAAAACAAATATGTAAGAAAAGCAGGTAAAACTATGCATAATCCATAACTGATCAAGATTTTCAAAATATTTATTACTTATAGGCAATGTGATTTATTATAAACTATAAATAAGTTCAGTATATTTTAAGAGAACTAACAACATTTATAGCACACTTTAAGTGGTTCTATAAAATTTATATCCTTTTAATTTTTGATGAGGTCCAATAGTTAGATAAATGGAAAAAGTGCTCATGAATTTCAAAGATTTTATTACCCTCTTTTTAGTTCTAATCTGCACAGTACATAAGGATCAACATACTATTATCAAACAGAAGTTAAAACTATACAGAGGAAGGTTGGTAGTAAAGGGTGACAGGGGTCAAATATATGGTGATGGGAGGAGATTTGAACAGTGCAATATGAAGATGATATATCACAGACTTGTATACTCAAAACCTATATAATTTTTTAACCAATATCACCCCAGTAAATGTAACTCAAACTCACACAGCTACATCTACATACACTACATATTTAAGAGCAAAAGTGAGTAAAGAGCTCTATGTCCATCAACTATTTATTTTTGCTATTTGTAAGGTAATAATATGTGGAAAGGCATACACAGTATTAATATTCCAACAATCTATACTAAGAAATGGCATGTGCATCTATTAAAATACATGGTAGAATCTGAAATGTGTTTCAAAATCATGTTTGAAGTGTAAGACATTATCTTTCAAACCACATCTTTTCCTATATCTACTCATTATATATGACATACTGCAACTATATAGTGTTTTTACAATTAAAAATAAAGTATTTTCTTCTTTAGATGTGTTGACTTTTTATGAAACAATAACTTAGTAGAAAAATGTGGATAAAATGTGCAAAACAATTATTTACACTGGCCCCCCACTTCTATCTAAAGATAGCAGCCAAAAAAACTGAGTAAGTCAGAGTGCCTTTGAAGATGTTTAATTAAAATCTAATCCCACATTCTTAAAAGCTCACATAAATTAAGCTGTCATTCAGGAGATTTATGCCTTCACATTTGCATATTACATACAATTCATCAATTACTCATGTTTGAAAGCAATGCCTTTCCCAGGGTGCTGAACTACCAACAGTGCCAACAGGCCCGTGCAGCCCATGAAACCATACCCACTGGTACCTTGGAGGAAGTCATCTCCATATGGCCCTGAGTTTGCACAGCCACAGAGCTCTAAGAACACTTAGAAAACTGTGACAATAATTTGATGGATTCTACTCAGATAAACTAGTTTCACAGAGATGAACATTTTGCTTTATCTTAGTGCAATTCAAAAGCTGTTCCTACACTCATGGCAAGTTTCAAAGTTAAAATAAAAATACAGAATCATGGCAGAGCTTCAGCATAGCCAGACAAAACACATAAGTGGAAAGTGTTCTCTTTGACATGATAGAAGGCAAACATTTGTTTCTTATGACATATTTGAATAAGGGAAAAATGCCTATGTGTATATACACATAAGACATATGCACATATACATATATATATGCACACGCATAATACATATACACAGAAAGAGAGAGAGAAGCAAAAATATTGAAGTCTTCAATGGCTCATTTAGAACCCTTAGAAAGCTTTAGATGTGGCATAAATGAGGTGCCCAGAGGTAAAAGGCAAATACTATATGATCTTACCTATAAGTGGATCCTAATCAACAAGACAAACAAGTGAGGAAAATATAACCAGAAGCATGGAAATAAAGAACAAATGAACAGTAACCAGAGGGGAGTGGGGAGCGGCATAATGGGGAAAAAAGGGGAAGGGTCGTCAAGGTTGTGTATAAAGGACCCATGGACAAAGCCAAAGGGGGGTAGATTTGAGGGTGGGAGTTTCAGAATGGGTTGATTGGGAAAAAGAGGTGGCTAGAAAATAGAGACGACTGTACTTAAACTACAATTTAAAAAAAATAGAAAAAAAACATGCCCTTAACTTTTCCAGGCTGCATTTTTTCCTAAAGATTACTTTTTGGGGGGGAAATACAATTTTTAATAGCACTGTGTTACAAGCAAACACATGCAAAGACACATTTTCCCTTAGAACTACAAGCTGTTACAAGATACCTGGAACCTTCCATACATGCTGAAAAGAGAGGGCACTTCAGTGTTCCCAAAAGGACAATGGTATGTTTCTAAGGCACCACATGGAACAAAAAGAAAGAAGCAATCCTCATGCTGGGGTAAGCTATCTCCAACATAGTTCGACAATTGCCACAGTATTTTTCACAAGTCTCTATCTTATTGTTCAATAGATTTGTTTTACAATCGCAAACAGCCACTGGCTATAAAAAGTGATGCTTCAAAGCTTTCTGCTTTCATGCACAATCCCCTGTCCTCTTTTCCTAAAATTTGTCACCCATTCCTTTGCCATTTTGACACCCACAAAAATTCCAAAAGCTTACCACAACTGAAAAATGTCAATGATCTTCCCTTATTTATTTATGTGTCTTTAATTCTATTTTATTGATTATGGTACTAGAGTTGTTCTTATTTTCTCCCTTTGCCCCCTCCACCCAGCACCCCCAAGTCCCTCAGGCCATTCCCTCCACCACTGTTCATAAATTAAAAACCTGTGTATTTTTGTGAGTGTATCCTGCAGCTAATATTCAGCAATGGCCCATAGAAATTCAACTCCATATGGAGGTTTTCAAGGCCCGCTATGTACAGGCACTATGGTCAGTACTGTGGGGAATAGAAAGATGCCTTATACATGGCCAGAGCTCACAACCTACTGAGAAAGCTATAAATGTATACTACTAATGACTAAAATACTGACATAAACAATGCATATGGGGCACCAAAGAGAGAAATATGCAGGCCCAGGAGATCAAAGGAGGTGGTGTTTGATCTCATCTTTAAAGAAGAGTAGGATAAATTAGAAAACTTTCTCATAAATGTGCATGCCTTGTAGAGGGGTCATGCTAATCTTTCTCTGCATCATTCAAATTTTAGTACGTGTTGCTGTAAAAAACACATAAAAACAACTTGAGAATGTGTTCGACACAGAATAATGTTCTAAGCAGAAAAACTATAAGAATATGTGAAATAAACATTGTATTTTTTCAGATACCTACTGTTTTTCATGGTATATAGAGATAGGTGATTTAGTATAAACTGTGCTTTGACATATATCAAACATTGACCATTAGCTGATCTTAAAGTTTACTGCCATTATAGCTTGTTTCTGAACATTAGCTGGAATATACAAAAAGCAATAATAATGGGTTTATTTTCCCAGAATAAAGAGCATGGCTCCTTGCACATTCTTAAATTTTCACATACTTTTGTCATATATTTTGGTTATATAAATGTAATGTAAATCATTCTTATAAGACTGAGTAGTTTTTACTTCCTGGAAATGGGAGTAAATAGTAATGTAGAACAAAATGTGAGAGGAAAATGGCGGCGGAGTAGGACAGAGCAACTCCAGTTCTCATACCCCTCGGAGAAAATCCTGGCAGATCTACTGAGGAACAGCGCAATCAATTCCCCAACCAACAATTCCCCAGCATTTATGAAAATAAGAGACCAGAGATAGTGACGAACCAGACAGCTACAGGTTGTTGGGATCTCAGGGATGCGAGTAAGGATGGAGGCAGCCAGGCCGGCAGCAGCCATTGGCCGGCGAGTAAAGACCTTGGAGCCTTGGCTGCCTCAGCATTCGGGGCCCAGAGGCTTCTGCCTGAGCCCAGCGACAGGGGCGTCTGCCACGGAGGACTCATTGGGACCCTGGCACCTGTGAGTATAGACAAAAGCTGCAGCAGCAGGGCCGGCTGCCCTGGGGAGCCAGGCACCCCAGAGTAAAGTCAAAAGCAGCAGCAGTGGGATCAGCAGCCATTGGCCGGGGTGTAAAGACCTCGGAGCTGCTGCTGCTGCAACTTCCAGGGCCCAGAGGCTTCTGTCTATGGCCAGCATCAGGGCGTCTGTCACAGAGGACTCATGGGGAACCCAGCACATCAGGGCGTCTGTCACAGAGGACCCATCGGGAGCCCAGCACCTATGAGTAAAGACAAAAGTGGCAGCGGCAGGGCCGGCTGCCTTTGGCCAGCCCAAAATGCCTCAGAACCACCGCTGCCGCTGCATTAGGGGTGTAGAGGCTTCCATCTGCGGCCAGTGCCACGGAGGAATCATAGGGAGCCCAGCACCCAGTGGAGCATTGGGCCGGCTGTGGGGTCCTTGGAAGAGCTGACTCCCTCCCTCACCATCTAGGCGGGACTAGGTGGCAGAGACCTGTCTGCCTAGGTGTTCAGGGAGGGTGGCAAGGACAGGGGGCCATGTTAAGTTGCGATCTCTGTGGTCGCCAGCCCACCAGCCTGCCAGCCCAGGAAATTTGAGAGGAGCATTGTCCTAACCAGACAGGTTGGGGATTGGGCTTGGCTGAGAGGCACGCTTTCTGAAGAAGTTTTTACTGGAAAGTGGACTGAGGTGTTCTCCTGCGAAGGCAGCTTGACTTGCTTCTCACCCAGCCACAGGACTGGGAAGGACCAGTACCAGATCCCGTGCGATCCAGGCAGCCTGTCGTCAGGTGGGCAGGCGCCTACACCCAAGTCTCGTAGCCTAGTTGGTGGGTGGGTGTGTGCCTGGACCTACAACCCAGCCCACAGAAGGGTCCTGCCGAAACCAGAAAAACCGGATTGGACAGTTTCAAACCAACAAGAAAGGAGGTTTTCTTTCTTTCTTTTTTTTTTTTACTTTTTTTTAAAAACTTTTTTTCAGTAATCATATATTTTTTTAATTTTATTGTTGCTGTATCTTTCAGTACTCTGTTCCTCTCCTTTCTTTTTTCCTGTTTTAGTCCTTCTTCCTTTCACCCCAAACTTATTGCTTTTTCCTTACTTCTCTTGACCTTTTTTTGTGTGTTTGTTTGTTTGTTTGTTGCTTTCTATACCACTGTAAATACTTCACAGCACATCTCTCGGGTCTTAGCCCACTTTAAAGGTTCCTGAATTCTATTACTGTAGTGATTAACACTACTTACTCACACGCTATGTCTATTTACTATTCTTTAATCTCACCTTACCTCAAAATCTGACCACCCGCAACCTCACTGCTTTATAGATACAACTCACAAGCCTTCCCTCCCCAACCAGAGACTTATCTTTGGTCTATACTTTCTTAAAAGTGGCAAATCGGGTTGAAGATTACAGTTAACACTATGTAGAGCCTAAAGATCATCTATCTCTTCTCTACTGTCTATGACTGTAAATATCATAAAGTACTCTCCTGTTGTCATCAACCATTATGCCTCCCCCTCCAGCTGATCACACACACACAAAGAAAGGAGTAGGTGGAAGCAGAGAACATCAAGATACCTGCAGGAGATTGCACCACTGAATTTCACAGGAATTCTACCACAGAAGTTTACACCATAAGCCTAGGCAATCAGAACAGATCAATTTAAGAAGCTGAAGCTAACAAGAAGAGTCTCATAAGCAATGGGAAGAAAAAGAAACAATGCCCAAATGAAAGAAAAGGTGGAAGTCTCAGAAATAATGACAGATGAAAGAGAGGCAAGTCAGCTATCAGATATTTAATTCAAATCACTAGTTATCAGGAAATTCAAAGAGCTCACAATGAGCTACCAGAAACTAGAGGGGAGCAATAATGAGCTCTCCGCAAATTATATCAACATGAAAAAGGAAATAGAAACTGTCAGCAAAGGCCAAGAGGAAATGAAGAATACAATTTTGGAACTAAAGAACAAAATAGAAGGAATGAAAAGCAGGATTGATGGGGCAGAAAAGCGGATCAGCGAGTTGGAGGACACAGTAGAAAGAATCTCCCAGAAAGAGCAAGAAAGGGAAAAAAAGCTCAAAAAGAATGAAGAGGGACTAAGAGAAATGCAAGATAATATGAAACGTAATAATATCCAAATAATAGGAATACCAGAAGGAGAAGGAGAACAACAAGGGATGGAAAACCCATTTGAGAGTAATGAAGGAAAATTTTCCTAATTTGATGAGAGAAAAAGTTACAGGAATCCAGGAATCACACAGAGTCCCATTCAAGAGGAACCCAAAGAGGCCCACTTCAAGACACATCATCATTAAAATGGCAAAATTCCAAGACAAAGAGAGAATCTTAAAGGCAGCAAGGGAGAAAAAGGAAGTAACATACAAGGGAGCCCCAATAAGGTTAGCTACTGACTTCTCAATAGAAACACTCCAAGCAAGAATAGAATGGCAAGAAATATTTCAAGTAATGAGAACCAGAGGCCTACAACCAAGGCTACTTAACCCAGCAAGGCTCTCAATCAAGATAGAAGGCCAAATAAAAAGCTTCCAAGACAAAAGAAGTCTAAAAGAATATGCCTCGACCAAACCAGCTCTACAAGAAATACTAAAAGGACTGCTTTAAGGAAAGGAAGGAAAAGAGGGAGACAGAGAGGAACTGTGGTACAAAAATGGCACTGAATAAGTACCTATCAATAATAACCTTAAATGTAAATGGATTAAATGCTTCAATCAAAAGACATAGAACAGATGAATGGATAAGAAAGCATGACCCACACATATGCTGCCTACAGGAGACCCACCTCACAACAAAAGACCATCACAGAATAAAAGTGAAAGGCTGGAAACAAATTTTCCAAGCAAATGGTCAAGAAAAAAAAAGCCGGGGTAGCAATTCTCATATCAGACAAAATAGACTTCAAAAAAAGAGGCATAAAGAGAGACCCAGAAGGTCACTTCATAATACTCAAGGGAAGAATCCACCAAGAAGACATTAACATCGTAGATATATGTGCACCCAACATAGGAGCACCCAAATATATAAGAAAAATCCTAGAAGACTTCAAGAAAGATATTGACAGCAACACAATTCTAGTAGGGGATTTAAACGCCCCACTGTCAAAAACGGACAGATCTTCCAAACAAAATATCAACAAAGATATAGCTGCACTAAACAACACCATAGAAGAAATGGACCTCACTGATATATATAGAGCCCTTCATCCCAAAGATGCTAAATACACATTCTTTTCAAATGCACATGGAGCATTTTCAAAGATACATCACATGATAGGACACAAACGAGCCTCAACAAATTCAAGAAAATTGAAATCATACCAAGCATTTTCTCTGACCACAAGGGACTGAAATTAGAAACCAACCCCACAGGAAAAAAACCCAAACACCCAAAATCATGGAGCCTGAATGGTATGCTATTAAACAATGAATGGGTGAAGATTGAAATTAGGGAAGAAATCAAGAAGTTTCTGGAAACAAATGAAAATGAACTCACAACAACCCAAAACTTATGGGAAACAGCCAAGGCAGTCCTGAGAGGGAAGTTCATAGCAATACAGGCTTACTTAAAGAAAATATAAACATTTCAAACAAACAACCTAACCCGATGCCTGCAAGAACTCGAGGAAGAACAACAAAGACAGCCCAGAGCAAGTACAAGGAAGGAAATAATCAAGATCAGAGCAGAATTAAATGACATAGAGACTAAAAGCACAATTCTAAGGATCAATGAATCCAAGAGTTGGTTTTTTGAAAAGATAAGCAAAATAGACAAGCCTTTAAGTAGGCTCATTAAGAAAAGAAGAGAGAGGACACAAATAAACACAATCAGAAATGAAAGAGGAGAGATTACAGCTGATACCACAGAAATAAAAGGGATTGTAAGAAATTACTATGAAGAACTGTATGCCAATAAATTTGAAAACCTAGGTGAAATGGACAAATTTCTAGAAAAATATAATTTTCCAAAACTCAAGGAAGAACAAGTAGAAAGCCAGAACAGACCAATAACAGCAAATGAAATTGATGCAGTAATCAAAAAACTCCCATCACACAAAAGCCCCAGACCAGATGGTTTCACAGGAGAATTCTACAAAGCTTTTAAGGAAGAGCTAACCCCTATTCTTCACAGGCTATTCAAAAAAGCCCCAAATGATGGGAAACTCCCAAACTCTTTTTATGAAGCTAGCATCATCCTAATTCCAAAACCAGAAATGAGACACAACAAAGAAAGAAAACTTCAGGCCAATATCGCTGATGAACATAGATGCTAAAATCCTCAACAAAATATTGGCAAATCACATCCAACAATACATCAAAAAGATCATACACCGCGACCAAGTGGGATTCATCCCAGTGATGCAAGGATGGTTCAATATCCGCAAATCAGTAAATGTAATACACCACATAAGCAAAGGCAAAGACAAAAACCACATGGTCATATCAATAGATGCGGAAAAAACTTTTGATAAGGTTCAACACCCATTTATGGTAAAGGTATTCAGCAAAGTGGGAATAGAGGGAGCATTCCTCAATATGATAAAGGCCATATATGAAAGCCCTACAGCCAACATCATACTCAATGGGCAAAAACTAAAAGCTTTTCCACTAAGATCAGGAACAAGACAAGGTTGTCCACTTTCACCATTTCTATTTAATATAGTATTGGAAGTTTTAGCCTCAGCGATTATGCAAGAGAAGGAAATTAAAGGCAATCAAATTGGAAAGGAGGAAACAAAACTGTCATTGTTTGCAGATGACATGATAGTGTACATGGAAAATCCTATAGACTCTACAAAGAAACTGCTCGAACTAATAAATGAATTTGGCAAAACAGTGGGATACAAAGTCAATATCCAGAAATCAAAGGCATTTTTGTATACAAACAATGAATCAGCAGAAGCAGAAATCAAGAAAAAAATCCCATTCGATATAGCAAAAACAAAAATAAAATATCTGGGAATAAACCTAACGAAGGAGGTAAAAGACCTGTATGCACAAAACTACACAACACTGAAGAAATAAATCAAGGAAGACCCCAACAAATGGAAATAAATACCGTATTTGTGGATTGGCAGAATTAACATCATCAAAATGTCCATACTACCTAAAGCAATTTACAGATTTATTGCAATACCTATTAAAGTACCAATGGCATATTTCACAGACATAGAACAAACACTTCAAAAATTCATATGGAACCATAAAAGACCCTGAATAGCAGCTGCAATGTTAAGAAAGAAGAACAAAGTAGGAGGGATCAGAATACCTGACATCAAACTATATTACAAGGCTACTGTAATCAAAACAGCCTGGAACTGGCATAAAAATAGGCACATAGACCAATGGAATAGAACAGAGAGCCCAGAAAGAAATACGAATCTCTACAGCCAATTAATATTCGACAAAGGGGGCAGTAACATAAAATGGGGTGAAGATAGCCTCTTCAACAAATGGTGTTTGGAGAACTGGACAGCTACATGCAAAAAAAAGAAACTCGAGCACCAACTTACATCATACACCAAAATAAATTCAAGGTGGATAAAAGACTTAAATATAAGCCATGACACCATTAAAGTCCTAGAGGAGAACATTGGCAGGAAAATCTCAGATATTTCACGCAGCAACATTTTTACTGATATGTCCCCTAGAGCAAGGACTATAAAGGAAAGAATAAACAAATGGGATCTCATCAAAATAAAAAGCTTCTGCGCAGCTAAAGAAAACAGCATTAAAATAAAAAGACAACCAACTGTATGGGAAAACATATTTGCCAATGATACCTCAGACAAAGGTTTAATCTCCAAAATATACAAAGAACTCACACGACTTCACTCTAAGAAGACAACTAACCCAATTAAAAAATGGGGAAAGGACTTGAACAGACACTTCTGCAAGGAGGACATACAGAGGATCCAGAGACACATGAAAAGATGCTCAATATCGCTAGCTATCAGAGAGATGCAAATTAAAACTACAATGAGATACCACTTTACACCGGTGAGAATGGCTATCATAAACAAAGCAATAAACAACAAATGTTGGAGAGGGTGTGGGGAAAAGGGGACTCTGGTCCACTGTTGGTGGGATTGCAGACTGGTACAACCATTATGGAAAACAGTATGGAATTTTCTCAGAAAACTAAAATTGGACTTGCCTTTTGACCCAGCAATTCCACTGCTAGGATTGTATCCTAAGAACCCTAAAACACCAATCCCAAAGAACATATGCATCCCAATGGTCATAGCAGCACAATTTACAATAGCGAAGAGTTGGAAGCAACCTAGGTGCCCATCAGTAAATGAATGGATCAAAAAACTATGGTACATATACACAATGGAATTTTATGCTGCAGAAAGAAAGAAGGAGCTCCTACCTTTTGCAACATCATGGATGGAACTGGAAAGCATTTTGCTGAGTGAAATAAGCCAGGTGTTGAAGGACAAATACCATATGATCTCACCTTTAACAGGAAGCTAAACAACAAAACAAACAAGCAAGCAAAATATAAACAAAGACACTGAAATAGAGAACAGGGTGACAGTGACCAGAGGGGAGAGGGGAGGGAATTTCAGGTGAAATAGGGGAGGGATTGAGAGGAACCTATATAAAGGATACATGGACAACAACTGAGAAGGGTGGAAATGGGAGGGAGGTGGGAGCACGGGTTTGGGATGGGATGGGAATAATAGACAGAAAACTCTGCTTGAAAAATAATTAAATAAAAACATTGGAAAAAGACAAAAAACAAAATGTAAGTGTGTGTATATTATCATTCTCCCTGGCTATAATTTAACCCTGAGGAAAAATGTTTTTCGCTTGGTTCTATGAAAGAATTTCTCCCAGGATATCAGTTCAGTTCACAACATTAGCAAAACAATTGATATTCAACGTGTCCTATGCTCCAGCTTCCTTCAAATCCTCCACCTCTAAAGCCTATTTAATCTACAGGGATTTTAATTATGATCAAGAAGTTAACTGTAGTTGTATTACAGTCAGAAAAATCTATATGGAATAATTATTCATTTTAACAATTTGACTAATTAATTCATGTCTGAAGTAGTTTATTTCTAATAATGTGGCACAGTGGGGATATGTACAATGTAAGGTTGCTATATCTGAACAACTAGTGATCATTTATCACTATAATGTTTTTGCCTTACAGGAAACAGGTCTTTACTTAAATCATAACTGCTATTTATAACTAAACATTGTCTTATTACAATATCTCTCCCTAAGTGAAAAGTAACATATCATCCCACATATCATACCTGCCAGCTATCTCTCTTCAAGAAAGACATATCCCCCCCTTTCAGGGAACAGAATTGAAAAAATACACACCTCCCATGATGTTTTCCTTCAGAAGCTCACAGCCCTAATATTGAACAATGAATGATTAGGAAACAATTTTTTTATATTTTATTGGTTTATTGTGTAGAGAGGAAGGGAAGGAGAGGAGAGAAACATCAATGTATGGTTGCCTCTTGTGCGTCCCCTGCTGGGAACCGGCCTGCAACCCAGGCATGTGCCCTGACTGGGAATCGAACCGCGATCGTGTGGTTCGCAAGCCCGCGCTCAATCCCCTGAGCCACACCAGCCAGGGCCAGAAACATTTTTTTATCCCATCTGCTTACTGTGGTAAATTCCTAATCTCATACAGGGAGGGGAATATTTCCTGGGTGAAAAAACATAGCAGAATTCAGACCAACTGGAATTCAAGTTCTAATAAATAAGACTGTTGTAAATCCAAATAACAAGACTGACACTGTATGAGATAGAGACCAACTTATTCCATGTAATGCACTGTCCTAAATATTAATTAACACTAACTACTGAATTAAAAGATATTTTAAGCCAGAAGTAAAAAGGAAAAAGGTATTCTAAATATTCACTCTAAACAAAATACAGGCTGGGCAAAAAAGTTTAGAGAATATTTTGATATACTGCTTTTGTTATAGTTCAATAGGTATGGAAACTCTATAAATTCAATTGCAGTTCTAATTTCATCATTAGGTGAAAAACTCTTTAAACCTAAACTTTAAACCTATTTAAAATATAATGTATATTTTAAATTAAGCATAATATTGTTTCACAAGGTATTTTCATTTTTTCTCCTTATATTGTATATTTGACAAAACTGCCCTAAAATTGACTTATGTAATAACTATACTATGTATTTATCTTCAAGAGTCTGATGATATTACTATGTGACATAAAACTGTCTATAAGACTTCTGTATTGAAAAGGTGAAGGAATTGAGAAAAAAAGCTATAGACAGACAACAGTATGGTGATTACCAGAGCAGAAGGAGGGGTGGGGGCAGGTAGAAGAGGGTAAAGGGGGTAAACAGTAACAGAAGGAGACTTGACTTGGGGTGGTAAATACACAATACAATATACAGATGATGCGTTATAGAATTGTACCTCTGAAATCTACGTAACTTTATAACCAATGTCAGCCCAATACATTCAATTAAAAAAAGGCAACAACCAAGAAGAAAAATAAATGCTTTGTCCATTGTGAAACTCTATTATGTGTTGTTTAGGCAAGAAAGTCATTGAAAATGACAAGCAGTATGTCAATCAAAACACAGATATTAAAAGTACTTAAATACCTAGATTAGTAATCCATAATGTTCTAAAAGAACACAATACGCAGAGTATTTTTCTAAATCAGAGCTTTAAGGATGGTCATCATTCTTGCTGCAGGCTCACCAAATATGAAGCCTTTTTACCACTTTTTTGCAACAGTCTTACTGTAAACACACATCAATTTTCCTGTCCAAAACCCTGTTTCAATCAAAATAAGATTAACAGTGTCACAGCAGAATACCAATGAAATCTCTGACTTACTGCAAGCATCTATCAAGTAAGTAAGAGGCAGAGATTAGGTAAGAAACAAATAGTAAGCTCCCATTCTCAAAGTTGGATATTAAGGCAGTAACAATACAATTCATTCTATTCGATATGGCAAACATTTATTGAATTATTAATGTTTGCTATTGATTAGCATTCACTGGATATCTAGTAAATTTGGAAACTTTACACATACTCTTACATGCACATAATATGTATATACCCACATGCACATATCAGCAGAGCCCAGTAAGGAGGCATGCTGTGTGATAAACTCAATGAGTGGTAAGTGAATGACTTAGTCGTTTATTCCATTTTAATTTTCCACACATAATACCCCAAAATGCATTGTCATATCCCCATATTTGTGAGGCTTATCAGGGCCTGAAGGTGAAAACAGAGGACACTGAAATATGTTTTCGTCCAACTGCTGGTTCATATCACATTGTTTCCACGCTTCTCTTCCTGAATTACGTAGGCTAAACAAGGGGTGAGTCTTTAATTTCTAACATATTAGAGACTATCGTGTTATAACTGCTTTGGGGGCTTTATTGGACTTCGAATGTAAGTTTTTCACATGTTGAGAAGATTCACTCACTGAGAGTAACAAGCTCAGGATTGGCACATAGAATGGTATTCTACCGCTGTCTACCCAGGAAATGAGATTAATTTATATCTTTAGCAAAAATCTCAAAAAAGAATTGGGAATATGCCCACTAGCTTTCATCTGACACCATATGAACAGAGTCCCTGATACTTAAAAGGAGTTGAAGTTAAATAAGTGGAGAGAGATGCTGAGTTAAAAATGGAATAAGATTAATGGTAGATGATGCAACAAGAAACAACAACAAAAAAATAAAGTGACTTAAACAATAGTTTACAAAGTCACAAATATAGCCAAATAAAATGGAGAGCTCCCTAAATGATATCTAATTATTAGAGCATTACTGTAGTCAGCAATATGCTAATGCTAAAATTTAAATCAGTGATTTTATGTATTTCATGGTATTTTGCTTATACTTCATTATCAAAACACTAATGAACTTGACCCATAACCACTTGACAGTTACAATGCATTTCTAAATCGAAGATACTGTCCAAAT
This sequence comes from Sturnira hondurensis, assembly GCF_014824575.4. Classification (NCBI taxonomy): domain Eukaryota; kingdom Metazoa; phylum Chordata; class Mammalia; order Chiroptera; family Phyllostomidae; genus Sturnira; species Sturnira hondurensis. The sequence goes on from NW_028086172.1 coordinate 1,257,429, forward strand.
AAGAATGCAGTAACCAAGGGTTGCTCTGGTAATTCTTTCATATTTTTTATTGTCAACAGTATTGGAATTTTCTAATCACCTTTGATTGCTGATAACAAAAAATAATAAGATACAAAAAAAGAAAAGAGAGTGAAACACCATGTTCACTGACAACACAACTTTAGCCTTAGAACACTTTGTTTTTTAAATAAACTTTATTTATTTATTTATTTAAGAGAGAAGAGAGGGCAGGGGGGGAAACATTGATTTGTTTTTCTATTTATTGATGCATTGATTGGTTGATTCTTGTATATTCCCTGACCAGAGATCCAACCCACAACCTTGGCATATTGAAGGACGCTCTAACCAACTGTGCTACCTGGCCAGGGCCACCCTCTCAACACTTTCTAAATTACAAAATTAGGTATTTGAAACCAATTTCCCTAGTACATAAAAAGTAGCATAAGACAACAGCTATATTAACTTGAAGAAGGCTATATATGTGTGTGTGTGTGTGTGTATATATATATATATATATATCCTATATATAGTCTCTCTCTCTATATATATAGCCTATATGTATATAGTCTATGTGTATAGACTATATAGTCTACTACATATAGTCTATATGTATATATAGTGAGACTATAGTCTATCACTGTAAAGTACCTATCCCACTTCCACCACCCAACAATTTATCCATGTAGCCTACTTTTTTCATGTGCAGTGTCAGATTTGCCTTCAGATTGTGCAGCTTTGGGAAACTACATAGCATAGTCTTGACTCGGTCCAAACTTCTTGCCCATTGTTGGCAAGATAAAATGAGTCTCTTGGGTCTTTAGGGTTGCCTTCAAGGCTCATGGTTGAGGAAATCAATTCTATGTAGGAAGAGCAAATACAATATTTTATATTTGTATTCTATTATATAGAGAGCCCCAACTGCAAAGCCCTTCAGGTCATCCATGGTGAAAAATCATTGAAAAAGAATATCGTAAAACATGCCTTCTAATTCTAATTCTAGAATTCTAGAATTAGTGTGTTGATCACATTGTAAGGTATAAAAACTTTAAAATTGTATGTGGTACATCTGAAACTAATATAACCAATATAAGATTGTATACCAACTGTAATTAAATAAAAATAAATTAAGAAAGCACACCTTCTATTGAGATTAAAAATAGGGAACTCTTTTTAAATACTAAATAAATACTCCAAAGCACTAGGAACCAAGTCAGGGCATAAAAGGCTGAACACATCACCTTGATATGCCACAAGATTCTGTGCATGGTCTCCTCCAGGTTGTCAAAACTATGGCCAATTGCATTGGAACTGGTGTCCCTTACTTCAGAGGGCCCTCTCATAAACTAGGATATCTGGATGCGAACTCCAATATTCAGGAATGTCACATGCTCACAACTATAGTCTTGGTCATTCCAAGTACCTAAACATGACCTGATGGACGCCTCAGGCTCCTTTCAAAACTGAGCTTCTGGGAATGTGCAAGTATCTCAGATGGTATCAAGGCAAAAGGTTGCAAAAGTGTGCAATGTAGCTAACCTGTCTTTTGGACATGAGCATCCAGGCAAATCTCTATCCTTATTTATTTTCTTGAAAGGATAGAACAGTTCCAAGGACACCAGAAATTCCTATTTGTGAATTGATTTAGTGGAACACTATGACATTATTAAATGTGTTTCTATTTGTCTCTCTCTCTCTGAATATAAAGCTCTACTATATTTCAAGTTTTATAATTTTGCTATGGTAAAAAATCTAATATTGTCATGGAAAACCCCTGAGGAAAGACTATTCATGTACTTTCTTGCAGGAAAAAAAGCAATTAATTTATAAAACATATTTAGTTTTGAACTGAAATTTTTAAAAATTTGAGAGTCAGAGAAAAGTGTAATACTCAGTTCAGTTCTGTTCTTTTGTTAATAAGATACATTTCATATTTATTAAGAGACTTTGAATTTCAATCACTTTCATTCATTATAAACTTTCCTATTCTCAGGGGCCAAAACCTATTCATCCTTCTATGACCTCTCTACTTGTGATCCCTGGTCTTTATCTATACTTGTCTCAAGCCATTTACACTTCTTACCGTCTATTTAGGTAATCGATGCAATTAAAACCTGAATTATATCTCCAAGTAGATTCATTCAGGAGTAGACAGGGGCTAATTCTATGACCACATATACCCCTATAATGCTCAGTGCAGTTTTTTGAATGTTATCAGATACATAAAAATATATTCATGCATATATAACAGGCTGAAAGATTGTGAACATGTTTTCTGAAGTAGAGTAATTAACAAGATAGTTCAGGGAATGGGATATTATGATGGTCTTTCATAGAGTTTTACTATCAGTATGTGCCCATACATTACAATGCAAATCATGCTTATAGTGTTGTGGTTTAGTATTTTTCCAAAATACTAAATATTAGGACAATTTCCTACAGTTGTAAGTATAAGTTTATAAATAAAATGGGATCTTCCTCAGATGACCAGAGATCTTGCTATAGCTTAGGATCATCACTGTGAACATAACTAACCACTGTGCTATACTAGAGATGCAGAGAGCAAATAAGTTTGAAATGAAATATGTACTGATCTCAAGATACTTTGTGAACTGTCTTATTCACTGTGTCCTCCTCAAAGCTAAGTACAGCTGCCCAGAAAAAATCGCTTCATTGGTGATTTAAAGTAATTGTTTTACAGTTAATCATACTTTAGCTTTATCATGACCAAGCATTTCCTATGAGCTCCACAGAATAAGCAAGGCAGAAAAATACTATTTCAAAATATACACTATGAAAAATATGTGTGCATGTGTATATAAACTATGGTGATCTGAAACAGCATATAATGATGAATAGGCACACTGCAATTCTTGGTAATTGTGGACGTGTGCATTTATTTGCAAAAAGGAGGAAAGAATGTATTAATTAGGTGAACAATACATGTGCAATCCCCCTCCTACAAAGATGTTCTCATTTCAATGGGAAAATCTCACGAAACCAACTGATTTTCAATTTTCAGCATTCTATTCTCTACCATTCATTTCCTATGCCTCGTATGCATTGATTTCACTCTATTCATTCTGCTTTTGTGTAAATGTAATGCAAAAATATAACAACTAAAACCTCACTCCCAAGGAGGGAATGCTCTATTCTAAGGATAATATTTGTTTTATACAAAAATACATCGAAGAGAAATATAAAGAAACTATTCAACTCACAGTGAACTACTGAGGTACTCTTGTATTTTTATAGTTTGATCTGTTATTTTTTTCCTTCTCTTTATTCTCTGCCATATTACATTGGTTTTTTAAATATAATAATGCTTTCAATTAAATGGAAAATCAACAATGTTTTTTGTCTATATGCATAGATGGGAACTCTTAAATGACATTTCTATGTTGATTGATTCCTATAATTTGTACATAATGTTTTGGTCAAGGTTCTACTAATACTTTCCAAAACAATTATCTTTTTTTCTAAGAAGTTCTGAGTCTATATTATTATTTTTCCATAGGTTAAGGGAAAAAGTATCCAATGAATAAGAGACCAAACCTTTGAAAGGGTAAGTGTCAAAAGCAAATTAGACCTCTGATGACATGAACTCCGAGAAAATCAAATACAATACTCCTTCTATGAATTTGTAATTGCATACCAGAAAGCAAAGAATAAGATAAACATTTTTCTGTTTGTTTTTCATTTTCATAGAAACTCCATCCTTATATGCTTTTAGATGGTCACATTTTGCTGACATTTACAAACATTTCATGTTGATCTTACATGGGCCACATCAATCATCTATACAGTTTCAATGACACTTTGTTAAATAAACTGTCATGAAAGATTTATAGAGAATTTGATAAAAGTAAAGAAGATGTAGTTTAGCCTTTAAAGATGCATTACCCCTTTTCTGAGGTGTAATATCACTTCTAAACACCATTAAGTTTTAGTAGCAATAAGTAAAGGGAAAAAAAACCCTTTTTCCACACTTTTATTTGCATAACACTCTTCCCCCTCCAAACATTGGAGGTGAGAGAAGGGGAGTAGAACCTCCCCCTTCCCCCAATCCAGTGTTCCTTGGACTTAATGGTTGTGCACTGATCCCATTTCAAGAATCATTACATGTAAGTTGACAGCATTCAGAGTTTATTCACTAAAGAAAAATTAAATAAACGAATCCTTAATCCATTCATGCAAACAAGTGCTTCCTGCAAACACTTGAGTCTTTGTATTCTGAATAGGGTGGTGTATGATGACAAATTTGACATAAATTATTCCTCACACATTGTTGAGGCATTCAAGTGGAAGAGGGTTACTAAAAGGCTACAGTGGGATTCATAGATGTTTTTTAACATGAATAATTATGATATGAGACCATTTAATTCAATAGTAAGTTAGCAGCTGCCTTAAGCACCTGGCTAGTTATTTTTGTTGTTTGTTTTTCCATGGAATTAAAAATAATTGTTATTTTGAATTGGGAATCAGTCTCTAGCAGTTTATACAAGGCAAGCACTAACAAGGTCATGTTACAATCATATATCTCATTGTTTTTTTTAAATATTTTTTTTAATATTTATTTATTTATTTTTAGAGGGGAAGGGAAGGAGAGAGGAAGAGAACCATCAATGTATGGTTGCTTCTTGTGCATCCCCTGGTGGGAAATGGCCCCTGCTGGGAACTGGCCTGCAACCCAGGCACGTGCCCTGACTGGAAATCAAACCGCGATTGTCTGGTTCGCGCTCAATCCACTGAGCTACACCAGCCAGGGCTTCATATATCTCATTGTTGGGGGAGAGCTGGCAATAAGAATTTTGTTAACACCATGGATCTTTCTTTTTTTTTCATTTTCTATGTAAATTTGTTGAAAAGTACCAATTTGGAATATAATTTTCCAAATTCTGGCACTGTTCTAGTCCTCCTTGTAAAATTTCCTTGCTTTGTGCTCTATTCGCTGACAGAACCAGGCTCTTTCCCCTGCTATCAGCTTTTGGGAAAATTTTTAAATCTTTCAGATCACTGAGTTTTGTTGCCTATAAAACAAGGATACACTCTGGCAGTTAACAGTTTATTGACTAAAAATTTTATATCCTTGTATTTAAAAGAACAAACTGTATATGCTGGAACCTAAGAATTTAAGTGCTTAGTATGTTGCATAAGTTAAGTGTATACTACTTAGCCAATACAAAGAAAATTGTTGATTCTGTTTCTGAAGATGAGATTTGACTTACAAAATGAAATACATGTTTTGAAAATGAGCTGCATTATAATGGAATAATAGAATTCAACTCTACAAGTAGATAGAATACACAAAGCATTCTTTATAAAGGAAAGTTCAGTGGAAAACCTACATTTTTAACAAAGCGTTCATAATTCATTCCACATAACAGTTTGAAATTTAGTACTCATAGTGGTAAAATAGTATTCTATATAGACATAACATGTGGAAATATGTTTCTATTTCAAAGGTCATATTTTTCCTTTGACAATATTTACTACATTTTTGTTATACCTTTTAGTATCAAAATATATATTTCTTTTTTTTTAAATCAATGTATGGTTGCTTCTCATGTGTCCCCTGCTGGGAACTGGCCTGCAACCCAGGCATGTGTCCTGGCTGGGAATTGAACCACAATACTCTGGTTCACAAGCTGGCACTCAATCCACTGAGCTACACCAGCCAGGGCTTCAAAATATATATTTCTGAAGTTTCTTTTTTAAAGAAACCACAGTAACCACTATCATTTTTTTTAAGTGATGAGAAGCTGAGGTTTTTAAACCTTTGATTCTCTTTTACTTTTAAGTAACCAACTCTTCATTTCTTATGAAATTAAGAGACAAGTTTCTGACTTGTTAAGATTGAAGGGAGGGCAAACTTCACTTTTGAGTTAAGACTTGACTAGCAATTCAGTTGTAAAAACACATTTTGAGAATCACTGTACAATTTCATAGGGTTAAACAATAAATAATGAAGAAATCAGTGGTATAATACAAAGACAGCTTCTTATAGTCCTATAACAAGAAAATCAAGATTTTGCTAATGACATTTTCATTTTATCATAGAGAACTCGAGTACAGCAATGAAATTTTGGAGTTAGAAATGCCAGCGCCACATTCACACACTTACTCTCATGTCAGAGCTCTGACAAAACTCATTTGATTTGATCAACGGAACTTTGGAGGCTTTTTGTTCCCTAAGTAAAACCAAACATTATCTAACAAAGCAGACATGACAAAGACCAAACCACGGCATTTTCATTACCTTTAATATTTACAAGTTTGCAAAGCTAAAGGTCAGCGAAATATTTTTGCATACTATATTAGTTTGTCACACAGACTTAGAAGCTAGTAAAAGAACTTTGAATCCCCATAAGTCTGAATGAGCAAATGTATAAAACCTACAGTATGGTGTCAGGTACATAGTGTTTGTGTAAAGGTTGTTTTTAAATAACTGAAGGGATTCTCTCAGAAAAATATTTGAAAGAAACAAAGTTCTTGCAAAAGCATAATTAACACTTTATAAATTATTTTCAAAAAGCAGCCAAGTGCATTCTACTTGTCTATATGTTGGAACAGCTTCTAAAAATATCTCTCCCAATCTACCACTTTCCCTTCATGTGGAAACCAGTTTTACATGGGTCATATGTGTTAGAAAAGAACTGAAGAACAAAATAGCATGTTGTTTTCATGGCTGAGGTGAAAATATGTTTGGAATATTTAAACGATTTGAAACCAATTATTTATTATTACAAAATTCCTCTTATGTCTTTTTTTTAAATAGTTTACACCCTTACACCACAAGTAACACCTGTGTAATGGCAAATTTTGCCTTACATGCTTTACCTGTTATCTTCAAAGAAATCTGTATAATTTTTCCCAGTTACACTCTATCTGGCTCTTTTGTTATAAATTTGTTGAACCACACTTGAACAGAACACTGAATATAAATATCTACTATTAACACAGTGAATAATCATTGAAAACAAAAATACTCTATTGTTTCATCACCACAATTTTCACTATCAGAAGTCCAAAGATAACGTACTATTAGCTTCCCCTTAGGAATAAAATGGTATTGTGTAGTTTGCACAAGAAAGACAAGCGTCCCCTTGTTGCTATATTTCTTCAGTCCATTATCTCCTTCATTAATCACATTCTATTAGGTCCTGACACTGGGTGAGCGGCTTTATTTCCACACTGTGTGTTACCCTTTCACATTACTCAGAGAGTCTTAATCTAGTCTTATTTAAAGACCTGCAATTTCTATCATGAATGTCAAGGGAAGAATTTTTTTGAGTTGCAGCTTTGTCCAATATTTAGGTTTTCAATGAAAACTTTATTAGGTAAAATGTGGTGCAAAAAGAACACAAACTATGACCTGGCCTGTGTAACTTAGCTCAGTGGATTGAGCTTTGGCCTGCAAACCAAAGGGTTGCTGGTTTGATTACCAGTCAGGGCACATGCCTGGGTTGCAGGCCAGGTCGCCGGTGGGGGGTGCATAAGAAGCAACCACACATTGATGTTTCTCTCCCTCTCTTTCTCTCTCCTTTCCCTTTTCTCTAAAAATAAATAAATAAAATCTTAAAGAAAAGAACACAAACTATAATTTACACCTAAGGGTAAGAAGAGATTGGAGGTTCAATGATACGTTTAGACACAGAGATGGTGAATCAAGCAGTGAGCAAGAAAGAGGTTCCAAAGTAAAATTTCTTTTTCAAGGAATTTGATATGTCAATAAAATTTTCAGACACAATCTACAATTGACTAAAATATAGTTACTAAACTCAATGAGGTGTTTAATTTCAATTTGACTATTGTGTTCAACATTTCATAGATATTTTGGTTAGTATTGTCAGAGACAATCAAATTTTGGGATCTGCCAACCCCCAACAAACAACAATGGACACAAAACTTTCGCACTTCTTTCTGCAGATGAGTCCTTAAAGTTTTAACTTCAAGATCTTTGCACTTTCTGTTCTCTTTGTGACCTTACCATAGAAACCTTCCCTGACCTCTGCCTTTATTTTTCCCAATCCTATGCAAAGTATAATTTACTTGTTTACTTGTTTTTCATCTATCCCCTTCAACTATTTTATTTTGCTTTGGGCACTTGTCATTTGTATTGTTCACAGGTGAGCAACTAATATTTTAATTAAGAAACTTGATTTGACTAGGTGTATTTAGGTACACATTGCATGTATATTTACACAACAATGTAAGTTAAATGGATTGGTAGGATTATTGCTTGTGGGAGACCTTCCTCCTGAATGCTTAGCTGCTCTGAATCCCTCCTAACTAAGCACACTTAGTACTGCAAAAGTCATGCCTCATGACCCTGTCTCCTAGTTTGGCCATTCAAGACTTTAGTCCCTGATGACACTGGTGTTACTCACAAAACTATCATTATGTTTCCCTGATCCAGAATTCCCTGAGTACCATAGGTTGCTGGGGTGACCAACTCATCCTATTCTCCCTTTTGATAAAAAAGATAAAAAAGAAAGATAAAAAAGAAGATAAAAAATATGAACAGTAAAATGACAACAAACTCACAATTATCAACAATGGAACCTAAAAAAAAACAAAAACAAAAATAAACTAAGCAAACAGCTATAACAGGAATAGATTAACAGAAATGGAGATCACATGGAGAGTTATCAGTGAGGGATGGGGAGCGGAGGAATGGGGGAAAATGCAGGGAATAAGAAGCATAATGGTAGGTACAAAATAGACAAGGGGAGGTTAAAAATAGTATGTGAAATGGAGAAGCCAGAGAACTTATGTGTACGACCCATAGACACGAACTAAGAGGGGGTATAATAATGGTGGGAGGAGGTATACAGGTCAAAGAAGAATAAAGCAGAGAGAAAATGGGACAACTGTAATAGCATAATTAATAAAATATATTAAAAAAAGAAACAGAAAAAAATTTATTTTGGGAGAAACTGAGCAAATATTACACAGTAACTAATTAGGTCATAATAAAGAAAGCTTAAATTTTGAAAGCCATAGTTTTAAAAGTAGGCATTAAACTGTATGCATGTACATAAAGAGGCAAAAATTATAACGTAGCTTTCATGTATATGAAAGCATTAAAAAGTAATGAATCAAATTCTGCATGTTAAAAGGTACAATTTTTTCCTCTGAAACCAAATATTAACCAAAACACCAAATGCAATAAAAGGATTATGTCCTGCATTGCAGTCACAGTTAATAAATGTTTGATGGCCCTGGCTGGTGTGGCTCAGTGGATTGAGCACCGGAATGCAAACCAAGGGGTTGCCGGTACGATTCCCAGTCAGGGCACATGCCTGGGTTGCGGGCCAGGTCCCCAGTAGAGGGCAATCAAGAAGCAACCACACACTGATGTTTCTCTCCCTCTTTTCCCCCCTCTCTGGAATGTTTTTTAAAAATAAATAAATATTTGATGATGCAGATTGCCTTCCTTGAGCACTACATCATTCATATACCTATTTTCACAAAGATTTGGCCCCAAAATAGATGATATTTTTCTGCATTGCTCAGACTGTCTTTGTAAATATAGTAAACTTCTGATAACTCTTCTTCATTCATTGTTCTTCTTTTTTTCTCTCTTTTTATACTAAATTTATTGGTGTGACATTGGTTAATAAAATAATACAGGTTTCAAGTGTACAGCTCCATAACACATCATCTGCACACTGTGTCGTGTGCTCACCACCCAAAGTCAAGTCTCTTTCCACCACCATTTATCCCCCCTTTGCCCTTTTCCAACTCCCTTTGCGGTGTTTCTCTCTGGCTGTCACCATACTGTTGTCTGTATCTGTTTTTTTGTTTTGTTTTGTTTCATTTTGTTTTCTTTTTTGTTCTTTTTATTTTGTTTACTTTTGTTCTTTTCTTCACCTAATTTCACTCAACCCCCAATCCCCCTCCCCTCTGACAGCTGTCACTCTATTCTCTATCTATTGTCTCTTTCTATTTTGTTTGGTAGTTTATGTTGCTCATCAGATTCTGCACATAAGTGAAATAATATGGTATTTATCTTTCTCTGACTGTCTTATTTCACTTAGCATAATACTCTCCAGGTCCATCCACACTGTCACAAAAGTTAAAAGTTCCTTCTTTTTATGGCTGAGTAATATTCCATTGCGTAAATGGACCACAGCTTTTTTATTGAGAGTGTGTGTCTCCTCTCCAGGACCCTCACTCCTTGGTTGTCCCATGTGAGCACATTTGCACTTGTATGTGTTCCACTCCCCTCTCTGTGATGCTCATGGTCTGCTTTAGCTTTCCACCTGCCCTTCCTCTATTGATGGACACTCAGGCTGCTTCCAAATCTTGGCTGTTTTAGATAATGCTACAATGAACATAGGGGTGCTTATGTTCTTTCAAATCAGATGGGATTCTTAGCATATATTCCCAGAAGTGGCATTGCTAGGTCAAAAGGCAGTTCCAGTTTTTAATTTTTGAGGAAACTCCATGCTATTTTCCACAGTGGATGAAAACGCTGTGGTGCATTTACACAGTGGAACACTACTCAGGCATAAACATTTTTTAAACTGCTTTAGAGGTAGGTATTATTATTATCATCATCTCTATTTTACAGATTAGGAAACTGAAAGACACACAGTTTAAGCAACTTGTCCGGGATCACACAGCTAGTAGATGATTAATCTAGTGTTAGAGTCTCCACAGTCTGGCTCCAGAGCCCATGTTTTTCAATCACTACACAACCACTTACTGACCATCTCTAATTCTTTGAGAACAGAATTATGTCCTCTAGTCTTAATAGTTTCACTGTCACAATGTGATTTGAAATTCACAAGCACAACTTTTAATTCGTGCACATCTCTCATGTGGCCATGCAAGTGTAAAATTTTGTCAGACTAAAAATAAAACTTGAGATGGAAGGAATTTCATATATTATTTTCTTTAGATATTTTCAATAACAAACCCACAGGCTGGAGAGGAACAGACCTGCCTTATATCAAATTCCATTCTATAAGTGAGATATATTATTTTGAGTCTCCTGTGTATACGGTTATGTGTAACTTGGGCACAACAATTAAGTATCTGCTAATTAAGATATCTGTCTGGATTGCGCTAAGTGAAACAAGTCAGACAAGGAAAAACAAATATTGGATGATTTCACTTATACGTGGGATCTAAAAACATCAAATGCAGAGAAAAAAAAAGCATAGAATGGTGCCTACCAGGGGCTAATGGATTGGAGAAATGGAGAATTGCTGATCAAACGGTGCAAGTTTCATTTACAGGAGAAATAAGTTCCAGGGATTTAATATACATACAGATGGAGACCATAGTTAACCATACTGTATTGTATATTTGATAAATGCTGTGAGAGTAAACCTTTAATGATCTCACCATAGCAACAACAATATAGTAATTATGTCATGTGAAGGCTGTGTTAGCTCAACCTATTGTGGTCAACATTTCCCAATATATACATGTATCAAATCATCACATTGTAAACCTTAAACTTACACATTGTTATATGATAATTATATCTCATCGAAACTAGAAAAAGGTATATATTTGCTGGGGACATTTGGAAGACCTGACTGTTTTTCCAAGGTTAAAAAAAGGACATTTTGTTCTCAGTCAAGTATTTTTTTAAATATTTTATTTATTTATTTTTTAGAGAGTGGGAAGGAGAAAGAGAGGGAGAGAAATATCAATGTGTGGTTGCCTCCCACATGACCCCTACTGGGGACCTGGCCCATAAGCCAAGCATGTGCCCTGACTGGGAATGAAACTAGCAACCCTTTGGTTCATAAGCCTCTGCTCAATCCCCTGAGCCACACCAACCAGGGCTTAGTCTAATATCTCTGAACTTTTCAAACTTTCTCAGTGTGTACTCCAGAGGGAACTACATAACAGCCTTTACTAATGGCAGAAGCCCTCTTTTGCCAGAAAGGATTATTGTCCACTCAGTTGCAGGGGTAACAGAACACCAAGTTCATTTGGTAGTATTTATTTAATGTTCTCCTTTAACCTGTTTAAAACTGTACTAGTCCAAATGTCATGAAAAGATGTGAATACTCACTGAATAATTAGTGAACCTAAAAAGTAAACCAAATGTGAAACAAGAACCCAGTTTGTTTGTGTTCCCTCAAGCTTTTCTAAGATTTCAGTGGCCTAAGCTATTTACAATTTCAGCTGACTTTGGAGGCTTCTCTGATGATTAATGTTTCAGTGGTAGCCAACAGTGTACCCTGGGCATGCTTGTCAATCCAAAAAAAAAACCCCAAACCAAAACAAACTAGCAGATATATTTATTTGTTAAAATGATTTTTTCCTGACCCATACTTTTGGCTTAAACCCTTCCCCTTTTTTCATCCCATCCCCCAACCCTCTCCCCTCTGACAGATGTCAGTCTGTTCCATGTGTCCATGCCTCTGGTTCTATTTTGTTAAATTATTTTGTTCATTAAATTCTCCACATATCAGTGAAATCATATGGTACTTGTCTTCCTCTGACTGGCTTATTTCACTTACAACAATACTCTCAAATTCCATCCATGCTGTCACAAAAGGTAAGATTTCCTTCTTTTTATACACCTATGTAGTATTCCATTCTGTAAATGTACCACAGTTTTTTGATTCACTCATTGACTGACAGTCACTTAGATTGCTTCCAGCACTTGGCTATTGTAAATGATGCCACTATGAACATTGGGGTGCACCAGTTCTTTTGGGGTGAACTGGTGTTTCAGGATTCTTAGGGTATAATCCCAGCACTGGAATTGCTGGGTCAAAAGGCAGTTTCATTTTTAGTTTTCTGAGGAAATTCCATACTGTTTTCCATAGTGGCTACACCAGTCTGCATTCTCACCACCTAACACTAACTCTTTTTCCACATCCTCACCAGCACTTGCTGTTTGTTAATTTGTTTATAATGGCCATTCTGACAGGTATGAAGTGGTACCTCAGTATGTTTTTTTAATTTTCTTTTTTTAATTTAATTTATTTATCTTTAGAGGGGAAGGGAAGGAGAGAAGGAGAGAAATATCAATGTATGGTTGCCTCTCACAAGTCCCCTGCTGGGAACTGGCCTGCAACCCAGGCATGTGCCCTGACTGGGAACTGAACCATGATTGTGTGGTTCACAGGCCCATGCTCAATCCACTGAGCTACACCAGCCAGGGCTCAGTGTGGTTTTAACTTGCATCTCCCTGATGGCTAGTGATGCTGAGCATCCTTTCATATGTCTCTGGGGCCTCTGTATGTCCTCCTTGGAGAAGTGTCTGTTCAGGTCTTTTGTGCATTTTTTAACTGGATTGTTTCGGGGGGATGATTAAAACAACCTTTACAAGTCCAACTTTATGAGTTGCTTAAACAAGAGTGTAAAGTCAATGCATGACTAGTGCAAAATTCAAAACAGACACTGTCTTCTTATGGGACAAATTATATTATTTGCTGAAGATCAGTTGTATAATCATTCAGAACAATACATTTTAAGAAACCGTACAAATGATCGCTGATATTATTCTCATTACACTATTATTATGTTGTTTTTATTATTATCATTACTGTGAGTCTATGGTGATGTAATGGTGTTATAACAGAGGAACTGAGTCACTGTGTGTGGCATTCCCACTAGTACATTCAAATAATTCTATCATTTCTATTATTATACTACTTATGCCAACCATTGCATTCACATTCTGTGTCAGATCTCACATGTTCTCAGTTGGATTCAAGTCTTCAAAAGCTCACATTATTCTCCTCTAAATTGCCAATGATGTATTATAAAATTGTTGTGGTAATGAAATCAATTTGAACACAATCTTAGAAATGAGACACCATTTGTTTCATTTTTCTTATTTGTCTCTTTCCTTCACTTTGCTTTAAAATTATTCTAAGCATTCCATAACCTACTACTTATCCTTAAATAATTCAATAACATCAATTTGGCTAAATAATAATGACCTCAATTTTCCCAGGTACAGAAATTTTATATTAAGGCTGTGAACATACTTTTAACTCATACAAACTATCATGAAAGGAATGTGATTCTGTTTTCTGCAGCTTCTGATGTCTCCTTGAAAAAAACTATAAACATATGTATATCTATAGATACAGATATAGGTAATATAGATATAGATTAGATATAGATATATAGGTAGATAGGTAGGGAGAGAGAGAGATTATTCACTCTCAAGACAGAGGAAGTTTTCTCAATGAAATTAATAGACAAAATTTAAAAATATTCAAAGTGGGAAACAATAGAGTTTAGTCATCACAACAGAGTTAATACACAGAATGAGACAGGCGTACTGGTAGATACTTTTAAGTAGGATCACAAGCTAAGGCTTCTAGTAACAACTAGCACACCACATTTTCACCAATTGTATGAGAGTTCAGCATCACATAAAGTGACTCTTAGTAAGACTCTTATTATTTTATTCCACAGAACAGAAGGCTAGGTTTTGAGTTACATGGATATGTTGCATGTTTTATGTGGGAATGTGGCTGAAAGATCAGCAGCACTAAGAGATTAGTATTTTTTTCTTTTTTCGTAGTTGGCCTTCCATGCTTCATTGTTAGGGAAGATGAATCAGGAACATACAACCTTTCAACCAAATGTTACCTGTACCATAATAGGCATTTTCAACTGGCTCTGAAAAATGCTCTGTGGAACAGAACTCATGCCCAATTGTCTTCTACAAAGCCAGTCCCTAACTACCACTCACAGCATAATTGTCAGATTTAGATGTAGTTGAATCAAGAGTTTAGAAAAGCACTGTCAAATGGAAGGAGATACAATGTGAGTTACATACGCAATCTTAAATTTTCTAGTAGCCACATTTTAAAAATGACAAATCAGTAAATTTAATTTTAATAATAATTCATTAAGCCAGTACATAAAAAATGCTATAATTCTAACATGGAATCAGTATTAAAATATTAATGAGATAGTTTAAAATCTATTTTTCATACTAAGTCTTCAAAACCTAGTGTGGACTTCTCACAACACATCTCATTTGTGCTGGACACACTTCAAGTGCTCAAGAGCCACGTGGATGTAGTTACTAACTACCACATAGGACAGTCCAGGTTTAGAGCCTCACAATACACAACCATCATAAAAACTATAAAATGTATTACAAACTATAAAAAATATAATGGGAACTATAAAAAGAAGTTTAAGAACACCAGATAAGTTAACCTACGCTTCCTCAAGCCATGCCAAAATATTGCATAAATTGAAAGGAACATGTCACTAAAAATCCTTCAAATGAGATGGATTCTATAGAAGTCTGTTTGAAATTCTTCTGCATTCTGTTGCAGACTGATGCAAAGAGAATTCTCATCTTCATTTCTAAAGATTTTCATCAGATTTATTTTTATGAAATTGTAAAATTTCTACATTTTAAAAAAGAAATGACATCAACATAGAAATCTAGTTCAGAACCACCATTTTATTTACACCAATGTGAAGGCCACTAGGAGCCTTGGCTTTTTGCTTTCAATGAATTTTTTTTAAATGAGGACCTCCAAAACACCTGTAGCTTACATTTGAAATTTCTTTATTACAATACCCCAAGCGTTTATCATTTCCTAAATCAAAATCAGATTTTGCTTACTTGAATCTTAGTGGACATAGTTTATAGAAAGTGTGAACAAAATCACAGTGGGCACAAACAAGATCATAGGACTGAATGAAAGTGAATTCACAGAGAGAGATTCTCCACTCTATTTACATAGCTTTGTTGATATCCCAATGTTTGTGTTTATCAGAGAAAAGTATAAATGTCTTCTCTGCATTTTCCCAAGTCCACAAAATCTACAATTTTATAAAGAACAAACTCAGAGAATATCTAAGGTGACCTTTATTCAAATAGTCAACAACCTGTATGTGCAATGTACTACGTATGGCAGGTGGTAAGGATATAATGAAAAGCAAGGTAGATCTGGCCCTCGATTAATGAAACTGTGGCTACATACTTGTCTTTTAAATCTCCAACTTAATTAGTGCAAAGGGGGACAACTGGCACTCGATATTATGTTAAAATTATAAAATACACTAATAAAAATAACACATTTAGGGACCAACTCCCATAAAATTGATACTAGAATGTCTGATTATTACAGATTTTGATATCTTTTTCCAATAAAAGTCAATAACAAATTAAGAATATAAATTAAAAGAATGTGCTGTATATTCTCAGCTGCTCTGAAAATTCTATATTAACTAAGTTAGATTTTTTTAAGTTTTTTAAACAAGTAAAGAGGACAGTGCTAAGGTATCCTCTCACTATAGGCTGTACATTTGAATTTTTTCCAGTCTAATAATGGACATTTTCAGTTGGCTGCAGGAATTATATTTGCTGAATTAGAACATCACACAAACTCATAACATCATCAACAATATCATATTTTGCTGTGTATAATGTGTATCCAGGATGTTTTTGACCAAAACTGTAAGAAAAAAAATCTTTCATTTTAATTTTTTTAATTCAATTTTTTATTTATTTATATTTAGAAACAAAACTGATTATCATATTCCAAGGTATTATTTTGCACACGGATATTATTATTGTTTTCTAGAGTTACAATTTTAATGCATAAAGCATAAATTAAAGAATTAAAAACATTTATATAGATATAGAATTAGTAATACCCATGTATAATACACATCCATATTTTTCCCTCCAAAATTTGGGTGAAAAAGTACACATTATACATGGCAGAAAGGTAAGTAGCCATTCATCTCAAGCAGGCCAACCATCAAAAAGGCATTTCCAGTGGCAGCTTTTGCAAAACTAAAAGCTAAACTAAACACCTGAATTCAATAAAATTATGAAAACATGTAACTATAAACTATCACAAATTTAATTATATATATATAATTATATATATATAATTATATATATATATTGGTTCATTCTGATTTGAATTTGTATAGACATTTCTTGAAGAGAATGTGTATGATATCAACTTGTGCACCTATTCTTTAATGTTAAATATCCTACTAAATGTGGGATTTTATACAGTATGTCTACATTATATTTAAGCTACTGCTGTATTAATTTTTTAATTATATAATATAGGATCTAACAATTCTATTTTATCTCTCTTGTGAAATCTTTTGCCTCTTCTGAACTTAAAAATCTCTCACTGCAGTAGGTATAAATTTCATTGCAGCTTTGAGGTAAACAAGCAGTCTTCTAACTTTTAAATAATGTACTAATTTCTGTTTAGGTGAATTGGGATTTGAAGGGCCATCCAAACCTTTTCATCACTCAACCTAAAAAGCTTTCAAGGTCAGTTTCTGAAATTAGAGAAATACCAATACTGCCCCAGTCTTGTGCTTTCTAAAATAAACCTCCAACCATTATCTTTTCTAGCAGTAGAACAAGGAAACTTAAGTCCAAATATATGCATAAAAATTCCCCTTATATTGTCAACTAGGTCATTTGACTCAGGTTTCTCTAGGCTTGGTTGTTTTTATTTCCATTCCCTGAACTAAGTCAGTAAATATTTAATGGTACTTACTTCTTACAGATTATATATTTAAGACTTTTCATTTATATTTGAAAGATTTACCATTATTTCATGACAACCATGGTCAGGAACACTTCTTTTTATAAACAAATTGTTCTTGGGCATTTAGAATCAGCTTTAGTTTCTGCAAAGAATAACCTAAAGTTTAGAGCATTTCCGAGTAACAAGTCAGCCAGTCTCTGAACCTGTGCAAATAACTTCCAAAAGACTCAACAACCACCGTTTCTTACATTTATAGTCCCAGAATGGGCTTCTGTTTTCCACAGACAATCCATCACATACTGAAACCAAATTTACTTCATAGAAATAAATCACTGATAAGAAAAAGTAGAAAAAAAACCTCTTTCCCTAGAGTTAAAGAAACGAACCCTCTACCATTTTCTATGGATCAGAACCTCAAATCCTGAATTTATAAAATATTTTGCCCAATTTGTAGCGTTATTTCTGGGGAAAAAATCTAAAACTTCCATGTCACCTTCAAACATAAGATAATACTGCTTTGTGAAGCAACTAAGAGGTATAATCCATGTCCATGGCACAACCAGCCCTAGACTTCAATCTGCAGCACAGTCTGTCTTTAAAGATAAAGAACAGACTCGTTAAGGTAAGAGAAAATTGCTCTTGTAGGTGATTAACTGTAAAAAAACAGCTCCCATCATCTGCACTGAATTCTTTTCAATAAGTGGAATCACTGGGGAGAAGAAAGAACAAAATAAAACTGATAAAAAGGAATGTATTTTAAATATTTTAATGGTGCTTCTGCATTTTGGCTAATGAGCATTCTCTAAATGAAATCTATTAAAAGAAGTCAATACATCGGCTCTTCTACAGGGTCTAAACTGGATTTCATTTATTTACATTAAACAGTTTTCTGGTTTCTTATTTGCATATTTCTGCTTATTTTTCATTTGCTTTTATCCTCTTTCATAAATCAAGGCAAATGAAAATATCCAAAGTACATAAACACCTTGTCTCTTTGGGGTTAGACTGAGGAATGTGGGCTAGAATGGAGTATTAGAATTACAAGGCTGGATTCTGGTAAGGATAAAGAATTGAAATATTTTAACCATAATGATAACAAATGATCCTCTCTCTGCTTGAAAGAGAAAGCTAGAGGCAGACAGGGAAGCAAAGGCACAATTTCTTTTACTTTTGACAATAAGCATCTAGATTTCTAGAAATCTAGAAAACTATATATATATATATATATATATATATATATATATAACTATATAAACTGAACAATGTTGTTAAAGGGTAGGAATACATTACATAACAAAGTTATCTCAGATCTTCTACAAAAATCTTTTCTTCAGTAATTATAGCTTTAAAAATATTTTTTCTGATGATTAACAAAAAAAGTTTGTAGAGAACGATCCCAGATGAAATAGTGGAATCAATTCTCAGGAGTGATGTGACTAGTTCTTTTATTTAAAAAAAATTATGAATGCATTGTTGGCATACAATATTATATTAGTTTTAGATGTACAACATAGTGATTTGATATTTAATACCTTACAATGTGATGACCACAAGTCTAGTAACCATCTGTCACCATTCAAAGTCATTATAATGCTATTGAGTATATTCTCTGTGCTATACATGACATTCCTGTGGCTTATTTATTTTATAACTGGAAGTTTTTACCTCTCATTCCCCTTCACCTTCTTTCTGGTGTGACTTGTGCTTATGTGGAAACATAAAGAAAGTCACAGTTTAAGGAAATAACTAGCTAATAAACAAAGAAGAAAGAAGGCATACACAAAGTGGGGAAAAAACTACTAGGTGCATGTTACATATGCACACATACAAATGCACACATGCCACCACATATACACATGTAAATAATGCCACCTCTGTCAACAGATGGAAACTGCAATAGTACATCAACTTTAATACTGTGACAAATACACTTCTGTTCAGTGAACTTTATGCACACACCAAGTCCATACAGGGAAGAGGAAAGAATGGCTCCATATTCATCATTCAATTTCATGACAAAAATATGTGCTATTTTAAAGTTTCAGTAGTATTACATAATTGTTCCAATATAACAGTCTGATATACATGCAGTTGTACAAGTATTCTTTTGTATCAATTTACTTTTTTTAAAGATTTTATTTATTTATCTTTAGAGGGGAAGGGAAGGAGAGAGGGAGAGAAATATCAATGTATCATTGCTTCTGGTGTGTACCCTGCCAGGAACTGGCCCGCAACCCAGGCATGTGCCCTGACTGGGAATCAAACCGTGATCGTCTAGTTTGCAGGCCCTCGCTCAATCCACTGAGCTACACCAGCCAGGGCTCAATTTACTTTTTGATCTTAAACCAGTACACCAACTGGTCATCCCAGCTCTTATAATTTCCAACTTGCTTTTATACCCTTTAACGCCACTAAGCATAGTTATGCATAGTTATTCACTGCTGTCATTCTAGCCCACTATCTGAGTCATACCATACGTTCAAGCTTACCTTGCCCCAGATGATCACTTCACTTACTGTATTTTTTGGACTATAAGATGCACTTCCCCCAAAAAAATTTGGGAGGAAAATGGGGGGGTGCATCTAATAGTCCAAATGTAGCTTACCTGGCTCGCTGTGGGAGGGGGCAGCGGTCTATGTTATTTATGCTATTAAATATTTTACCACATTTTTGCTTCAAAATTTTTTTCCTATTTTCTTCCTCTAAAACCTAGGTGCATCTCATGGTCCAGTGTGCCTTACAGTCTGAAAAATTTGGTAATAATGTGTGATTAATAGTTCTTTAAATTAAGTAAAGATGCTTTTTGTAAAGATTTTGTTTATTTATTTTTTAGACAGAGGGGAAGGGAGGAAGAGAGGAAGAGAGGAAGAGAAACATTAATGTGTGGTTGCCTCTCGCACGCCCCCTACTGGGCACCTGGCCTGCGACCCAGGCATGTGCCCCAATTAGCTTCAATATGTGCTTCAATAAGCATGACCCTTTGGTTTTCAGGCCAGTACTCTATCCACTGAGCCTAACCAAGCAGGACTACAGTGAAGCTGATTTTTAGGCCATACACCTCTAAATATAACTTAGGTAGAGTATGGCAAATTCTTTTCCTATTTTTCAAGGGCTTCACCTAAGTGCACAAGAAAAGCTCCTCCTATTTCAGTGTTAGTCTTACTAGTAACTCCTAAATATTTTCCCCTATTTGAAACTTCCTAGAAACATCAAAAAAGGAGAGATCGTTTTCCTGTATCCAGATGCACTCAATGTGGAGCTGTCAAACTAATTGTAGAGTAGCTGCCACTCCCTCCACTCCCTTATTTGTGATTTCTCTTTCCTTGGTTCCAGTTACCCATGGTCAACCACAGTGTGAAATTATGAAACGGAAAAATCAAGAAATAAACAGTTTATAAGTTTTAAATTTCATGCCATTCAAAGTAGCAAGATAAAATCTCCTGGCTGCCCACTCAGTCCCATCCAGGATACATATCATCCCTTTGTCCAGTGTATCCACAACATATAGGCTCCCTGCCCATTAGTCACTTAGTAGCCATCTGGATTATCAGATCCACTGTGGCGATATCACAGTGCTTATGTTGAAATCTTCATTTTACTTAATAATGATCCCAAAGTGCAAGAGTAGTGATGTTGGCAATTTGGGTATGCTAAGGAGAAGCTGTATACCCCAACCTTTGAAGGGCAAAGGTGAAATTTTGGAACTATTCATAGTTTTAGGCATCCACTGGAGCAGTCAGATTGTATTCCCTACACATGAGAAGACAACTCTACCTCTTTCTATTCCTCAAAATAATTTATCTGCTTTCCTCACATCTAAAATACATTTAGCCCTGCCACAGATATTATGTAAATATATATTACTGGTTTTCTCATTTCTTCAATGTTTTCATCTTCCCACATATCCTTCAGGTGTTTAAATACATCCAGCTTGTCTTCGATTTTAAATTTTTTATAATGAAGACATCATTATACTCACATCATCTGCACAACTCTTACCTAGCATGGAATGCCAGCAAATGCGTGTTTAGTGGATGGTGTTTGATAGGATAAAGATGATGAACCTGATCATTATAATTATTTTCCATTGCACACTATTCCTAAGAGTATGAAATTATGTCTGAAGTTTGCATGAACCTTCTGAGACTGGTAGGGTAGTATAATAAGTAACTACTCAAGTGTAATAATGGCTGGCTGATGACTGGAAAATGTTATTTGCAATTTATCATTTGACTAATTAAGAATACAGACTGGTTCATTAGAACATGGAGCTAAGCCAAAGCAAAGGTTCTGGTCCCTCCTAAATACTGGTCAGCTTCCTGCAAAGGCACACTGTTAAAACAACAAGGGCCTAGATGAGATAGCATAGACTGAGATGAAACAAAACTGAGTCATAATTTTAAAAAAAGCATCAAAAGCGTAACTCAAAAGGGTGATTTCATGTATGAGGAACAATCAATTATAGGGTGGCCTTCCTCCATAAATATAAAAGTTTCTAAATACGGCAATACTGTTCTCACTGTCAACTTCCTCTAGAAAAGGAAGGAAAGCTATAGCCAAAGAAGGCAAATAATAGAATCAGAATATAAAACAAACCAAGGACAAAATAGTCTTTTAAAGCCATCCTGTCAGTTGATACAAGGAAAAGACAAAGAAAAAGACCAAATACAGACAGGGGTCCACAAACCATCCACTGCCCCAAAAGATTTACTTGACTCATTTCTTCATGCATTCTCTATGTGTCAGTTCCTGTCCATCCTGCACTAAGTTAAGAAGAAGTGTCTTAATTGTAAGGCTGTCATATTCTTAATACTAACAATGAACTATATTTACAAAGCACGGATCTTTTTCCTCCAATTTTCATTATAGTTCCTACATGCACAATATTGACATTAAATTAAAAATTTCAGCTTTATTCTGGCCCATTGCCTCAACTTTCCCCAGGGTGTTTCCCACATTTTGTGTTTTACATTAAACTATGAAGCTATTTACATAGCTATAATGGCAATGGTGTAAGTATTTAAGTATTATAAATGTTATCCTATATGACTAGGCAGGTCTTTTTTTCTGATACAGTCAGCTGGAATAAACAAAGTATAAGAAACTCTTCCATATGCCCAGGAATGCTTCCATCTGTAGCTAAAATCTAAGTAGCATTCCAACAATAGAATTATTTTTTATAATAAAACTTCCTTTGACAAAGGTAGATGATACTAACACATTCATACTACAGAAGGTTTTTTCTATTAATTTAGAAATTAGTTATATGAATCAATACTCTATGAAACAAATTGCACTAGCTAGGTCTCATTTCAAAATGACAAATTTCTGTGCTGGGAATTGGGATTTATCTTTAGAGAGTTCAGCAAAGCAAAGAAAATTATTTTGTCAGATTCTCACTCAGAAACCTTTAACCCCTTTCTTTCTACCTAAAAAGAATTTTTCTGAATTTCTCAGACACAACCTATGCTTTCTCATCACTTCACGCTTGCTCGTACAATTCTCTTAAGGATTTGAGAGAAGGATATTCTAACAATATCCTTAATCCTAATTTACAACCATTCAAATCAATCACTCTTCAAGGTACCACTCAAATACCACAGCTTAAATCTTTTTTCTGCCATCAATAATCCTGGCATCCTCGATCTATCACTCTAAAGGGAATAGAGTTACCGTAGGACTCTATTCCCTTCAACTGCATCCCTTGCTGGTAACTGGCCTGCAACCCAGGCATGTGCCCTGACTGGGAATCGAACCGCGATCATTTGGTTCTCAGGCCCATGCTCAATCCACTGAGCTACACCAGCCAGGGCTTCACATAATTTTCTAAGAGATCTCTCTCCTGGGTATCTACCCCCAAATTTTGAAAACATGTATTCACAAAGCTACACATACCCTATGTTGCTTGCAGCATTATTCATGGTGGCCCAGACATGGGGACAACCAAAGTGTCCTTTGATAGAGGAATGGATAAGGAAGATGTGGTGCGTATATAAACAATGGAGTACTACTCAGCCATTAGAAATGGTAAAATACTTCCATTTGCAACAGCATGGATGGACCTTGAGAATATCATGCTAAGTGAAATAAGTCAGACAGAAAAAGCTAGGAAGCATATGATCCCACTCATATATGGGATTCAAACCTGAAACTCATAGACACAGATAGCAGTATGGTGGTTACCAGAGGGAAGGGAGTGGGGAAGTAGAAGAGGGTAAATGGGACCAAACATATGGTGATGGAAGGTGATTTGTCTCTGGGTGGTGGGCACAGAATGCAGTATATAGATTGTGTATTAGAAATGTACACTTGAAATCTACATGATCTTATTAGCAATGTCACCCCAATAAAATTAATTTAAAATTTTTTTAAGTTACTCATGAGAAAAAATTTAAAAAATAAATAAAGGAACTCTTTACTTAACATTACCTAGCTCCTGGGGTTGCTTTAAGAATCTATGAGACAACATATATTAAACCACTTGCTAAATTTTAAGCACTCACTAAACAATTGTCCTAAGCACTTCAAACATACTGGGTGGATACCTGAATGAGAACATCTGCTCATAACCATGAAATATGTCTTTAATCTTCAAGCTCTATAAAGAGGTGCCATAAAGTTTGCATTAATAATTTGTAATTTACTTGTACAGAAAATCTATGTACAAGTGTACATTATGAAGTATTCTGTTCTTTGGTGCATGATGAATGAAAAGAACGGAAACATCTAGGAGATAAACATACATTTTATGCTTACATAAGTGGATGAAAACTAGATACTATCATCACTTCTAAAAATTTCCACATAATATATAATCACTTATATTTTTCTTTGGGTCTGATTCATGAAATTAAAAGTCATTTAAAATTTTTAAGGGCAGCATATAATATGCTAGCCTTCATTAAAGCTGTTCAAAATCTTCTAAAAAATTAAAATGTAATCAAAATTATTGAAATACAAGAGACAATTCATGGACTCAAAATTATTAATTTATATCTGATGAAGCAAAATATTTAAGTATTAATGGTTTCTTATAGTCTTTCAAATTTACATAAATATAAATGAGTAATATTATTATTAACTTTTAACATTAAGCAATACATTTTTAGGTGCATGTGACTATGATTAAGGGTTAGACACAAGGTAAATGTTAGCACAATTTTAGCATAAAAACAAGTTGCTGGGGAAATGTGACAGGTTCTGCTTTGTGTTCATGTAGATGCGTTCTATTATAAAAGAAGAATGCTCAGGCACAAATTCATGTACAGTACTTGTGACTTTATCAGACGAGGCATAAACTCCATGGAATATTTTAAGGAAGCCCTCTCTAAAGATGCTAATTTATAATTCTATAAAGAAAAGGAAGTGTGCATGTCTGCGTCTGTCACAAAAATTTATGAACAGTCTGCCTCCTCATTTATGCATCACAAGACAATAAAGCCATCAGTGATATTTATTCAGAGACCTAGATCATAATAAAATATAGACACACAGAAAGCGCAGTTGCGTATTTAAATGGCATATGGCACTGGCACCGTGTGTTTGCTGGCACACCTTCCTATCATTGAGGCAAATAGGATTGGCTAGCTGCCTTGCTTTATCCCTTAAAGTTTTTGTTCTCTACTGAGAACTGAAGCTGATAGGAAAACTGAATAACAAGGAATGATCATGGCATGTGCAACTGCCACTGATATGGGTTACATGTTCCTTGATCTCCATAAAAGAACCCACCAAGATACATATTATTTTTATTTTGCAGCTGAGGACACTGAATTAGAGTTTGAGAACTGTGCCCCAGGTCACACTAGCTAGAAGAAATGCATGGATGTGAACTGTGATTTCTCCAATGCCCAACCAAGTCTACCCACTTTCCAGTACACCTTGCAGCCTCCTGAACCTGGGGATCATCACCTCTATGATATCAAGGTTCCTTGTCTCAATTCAAGAATGAAATCACTTACAAAAGCAACTGCTTAGTGATATTCCCATTTCACATAATTTTCTTTTTTTAAATACACTTTTTATTTTTTTAAGATTTTATTTATTTATCTTTAGAGGGGAAGGGAAGGAGAGAGGGAGAGAAATATCAATGTATAGTTGCCTCTCGTGCGCCCCCTGCCAGGAACTGCATCCCCTGCTGGGAACTGGCCTGCAACCCAGGCATATGCCCTGACTGGGAATCAAACTGCAATTCTTTGGTTCTCAGGCCCGCGCTCAATCCACTGAGCTACACCAACCAGGGCTTCACATAATTTTGTAAGAGCCCCAACAGGTGCACTGTCACAAAATTGCCATTCCACATTCCATAAGCTAAAAATGAAAAAGTTGCCTTTTAAAAACTTAAGTAAAGCTAGTGCTCTTTATTCCCATGTCCCTGATGAAGACATATTTCTGCATCTTTTTGCTACTGTAAATAGAGATGCAATTTGTAATTTGAAGGGACTGAGGCTCTGTTAAGTAACAGAAAGCTCAATTAACAATAAATGCATATATACAGCTACACACCTGGGACACTATTTTATTTTTAAAACTATCATATATAAACTGCAATAAGAAACACACATGTAGGGTCTAGCACAAATAATGCTCCTTTTCATTACAAAATATTTTATGGAAAAATCATAAGCATGTCACTCTGTAACATAACACTATCACACTCAAGCACACCAGATGACATTTTAGGTATAATGTTCAAATTAAAATTGTAAATTGTTACACCCATATTACTACCCTACCAACATCACTCAAGCAGGCCTTACTTCTGCAGGACCCTATATGTATGTATAGGCATATATTTATATATAGTCAATTGTCTGAAGTCCTCTCACCCTGTAAGTCAATCATCTAGAACTTAAACTGACCACTCATTTCTTCATAAAAGTGCAAAGTCACATCTACCTTCATCCTTCTGTGGAATTTCATTTCAGGTTTAAAAAGAGAGTTTTCTATACATGCAGTCCTGTTGAATTCCTAAACCTATGTCTTTCAGTCTTCCATATTTTGCGTGACTTTTCACTCTTTCCTAGTTATGACCTTCATTTTGGTCCACCAGCTTGTCAGTGAGGTCCAGAAAATGTATTTGATTACAAACCAGAAATATAAGAATTAATCATCTTTACTCTAAAAGGCAAGAGAACTAATGAGCTCATTTTCCTCCCTCCCCTTAGAAACCTGGTGGAATCTTCTCATGTATACAAAATATTTTGGTAGAGTTTCTCAGTGCATCAGGTGGATAACCTCCCCAGACACCCTTTGAATGACAGTTTCCTTCTAGTTAGAGAAAATATTGTAATTTTCCATCTTGCTGGAAATTCTGGACTAGAGCCAATGCACAGTGGGAGCCACACATTTTGTCCTGATGAAGTTTTGTGATGAGTACAACTTTCTCTGGTGACATTTTACTTTTTTTATAAATCTGAGGAAAATTTTCCTAAATGTTTTTATATGATGCAAAAAATAGAATGGCAGTATCAAGAATGGAGGACAGGCAAGACAGCAAATTATATTTTTAAAAAAGGAAGTTTTTAAGGAAGCATTTTAAG
The DNA here is from genome assembly GCF_014824575.4 of Sturnira hondurensis. Taxonomy (NCBI): domain Eukaryota; kingdom Metazoa; phylum Chordata; class Mammalia; order Chiroptera; family Phyllostomidae; genus Sturnira; species Sturnira hondurensis. The sequence goes on from NW_028086172.1 coordinate 1,284,454, forward strand.
AAAAGTTACACCAAGCCAAACTCAAAATCAAAAAAAGTTCCACGATGGCTTGTTGCTTACCATTAAAATATTATAAAAGTTGAATAGAAATATAGAAGGAAATTATGATTCCCTTTTCCCTATCACAGGAACAATTAGAGGAAAAAATTTAGAATTAAGCAAAATGAAAACCAATGTCATTGGTTTGCTTCCAGTGACCAATGCACACTACAGAGAGTAATGAAGAAACCACCTGACCTTGACAAGGGCTTCTAACCATTTTTTCCATAAATAGGGCCTAAGTTGAAAAATAAAAGATCCCAGCTATACCTACCTCAGTCTGCTTTAAGTCTCATTCTTTTTCTTTCAATGCTATTCCATTTTATAGGACACATGCTAAGGATATATCGGAAATAAATCTAAACAAGGAGAACATCACCATCCTGTAGACTAACTCTTGATACACTTGCCAAAGCCTTACGACTCATTAAATCATTCTCATTTCCTAAGCACAACTCTGTCAGTAAACTATCTGGTGAACATGGATGGACAGACTCAGCCAGTGTGGCAGAAAGACAGGCTGTACCATCAATTCAACATTCTCAGCAATGGGACATAATGGGGCACTGTAGATGTCAGGATGGCAAAGATGTTCTTTAGGGCAAATAGGTAAACTATAACATTCCTTGGGAAAGGAAGAGGTGAGAAAAATAAGTACAATCAGGATCTGCATCAAACATATTAGGCTGGTATTTCAGGCTACAAATTTCAAATTGATGTCAGGAATGAACCTGCTATCAGATGACTGATATCAGCTCAACGGTAGGAAATCCATGAAGCAAAAAACCAAACTGTTGAAAAAGTGTCACCAGAATATTAGTGTTGTAATAATAATAGGATGAAACATAATAGGATGAAACACAATAGGATGAAACTGATTTACTTCCCCATGCTACTGTAGTCAGTTCCACCTAGGAACAGCTGTTATTTTCCAATTACAATTCACAAGACCAAAATATTAATTAATTAGGGAACAATGTTTAATTTAAGCAAGCAGAGCAACATCTTCTTGCAAAGTATTATTTTTATAAGGAAGTTGTCATGATTATTTGGCATAAAAATTTAATGTGGTGAAACAGTTTATTGTCTGCTATTGATATGCAAACAACTTTCTTCCGTATTGAGAAAGTGCTATATAATATGAATCCAAGTGTAAAGAATTACTCGTTAGTTAAAACTGGACTTCATTGACAGCTTTCCAAATATTTCACTTAGTAAAGTACTGTTGTTTCAGTCAAAAGATTATCTTTTGGAATCAAAGAAGCAAGTTAATAAAGCAACAATAACAAGGTGATGTATCTGTCAATGTTTATAGATAAGGACGTTGAGCTATAGGTTATTGGCCTATGGCATTGACACTGTTCATATATCATAGCTCCCCAACACACTCTGTCAGCATTGTTTATTTCCAGTCAGGGGTTAAATAATGACTGTGTACTAAGAATGCCTGTGGGAAACCACTTTGTCTTACATACTGTTTACCTGCTTACTTCAGAGCAAGTTTGAAGCTAAACTACAGAACAACCATTATTCAGAACCACCTGAAATTGAGCTGGATGGAAGTCCTACAACTAAGGAGATAAAGGAGAAACCACAAGGCGACTAGTAGGAGGCATGGAGATGTGGAACAAGCTGTTGGCACACCCAAGTGTGGAAGTGAAAAATCAGAAGGGATATCTTGGGTACAGAGGTCCCTCCTGAGGGGAATGGGGTCACATTCCCACATCAGGACTCTAGCACAGGGTTTCAGTGCCAGGAAGAGAAGTCCCTATAACTTCTGGCTGCAAACACCAGCAGTATCTGAGGCTATGAAAAACAGAAACTCCTGGAGTCTCAGGCAGTTCCTCGTAAAGGGCCCACACACAGACTTATTCAGTCTCACTCCCCATGAGCTCCATCACTGGGGCAGCAACTTAAAAGGCACCAGGGATACATGGGAAGAAATGAAGTGTCTGACATCAGGGTAAGAACTGGAGGGGCAGCTTTCTGCCAAACAGAATTGCTGGCAATGGCCACTGTTCCTTTTCTGAGCCCTTCTTCCCCCACAGAGCCAGCAGGAAACGCTATATCTGAGTCTCAACCTGGTTCACACTATTGGCCCTACTGTGGTGATTCCCTGAGACCCTGCCCCACCCAACTTGCCACCCCACCCAAGGTGTTTCCAGTGGATTTTCCAAACAAATGGTCTGTCTTGCCTCATACTTCAGACTTTCTTAAAAACTCTCAAACAAGCAGCATCTGGCCTCAGTGTACCCTATATCTCTTGCTCAGTGGCCCCAGGCCCCATGCTAGTGCCAGGTGGCCTTGTATGGCAGCATAACATTGCTTCAGTACCTTCAAGTCCAGCACAAGAAGCAGCCAGCCCTGATGAAATGCTGGTAGTGGTTGACCTAGGCCTGCCCCTCCTGGGAGGTCCCAGAGCTAGTGCAGCCAGTACAGGTTCAAACCATGTCATAGCACAACCTAAAGTCCTGCATAAGCAGCCCACTCAAGGGGTGGACTCGGCAGAAACCTGAGCCACACTGAAATAATTCCCACTCACTACAAATCTGATCCTCCACAGTGACTGCAGATAGTCCTCGCAGCTGATTGGCCTGTGGGTAAATCCATCCCATTGATGTGCCAAGGACAAACAAGGCTCAACTACAACCCACCCAAGGGGTGCACCTGTAGTGCCCAGCTTGGGTAGACAAGGAGGCTTTAGTACTGAACCCTACAAAACACCTACTGCAATAAGCCACTCCACCAAACCCAGGAGACATAGCAGCTCTACCTAATACATAGAAACAAACACAGGGAGGCTGCCAAAATGAGGAGACAAAGAAACATGGCCCAAATGAAAAAACAGCACACAATTTCAGACAAAGAAGTAACCAAAATAGAGACAAGCAATCTATTAGATGCAGATGTCAGAACAGTAGTTACAAAGATGTTCAATGAACTTAAGGAAAAAGTTGATAAACTTGAAGAGAACTTTATCTGCAAAAAAGGACATAAAAACCATAAAAAAGAATCAGTCACAAATGAAGGATACACTATCCAAAATGAAGAACAATTTATAGGAAATCAATGATAGAGTAGATGAAGCTGAGAATCAGAACAGCAATTTGGAATATACAAAAACAAAAAAGCACCCAGTCAAAACAGCAAAAACAATAGAGAATCCAAATAAATGAGGATAGCATAAAGGAGCCTTTGGGACAGCTTCAAGTATACCAATATCTGCATCATGGGGATGCCAGAAGAAGAATAGGCAGAGCAAGAAACTGAAAACTTATTTGATAAAATGACAGAAAATTTCCCTAACCTGGTGAGGGAAATACACATACAAGCCCAGGAAGCAAAGAGAGTTCCAAACAAGGTGAACCCAAAGAAGCCACTCCAAGCCATATCATAATTAAAATGCAAAAGATTAAAGACAAAGAGAGAATCTTAAAAGCAACTAGAGAAAAGAAGTCAATTAACTACAGGGGAGTTCCCATAAGACTGTCAGCTGAGTTTTCAACAGATATTTTGTAGGCCAGAATGGATTGGCAAGAAATATTCAAAGTGGTCAAAAGCAATGACATACAACCAAGATTACTCTGGCCAGCTAAGGTAACATTTAGAATCGAAAGACAGATGAAGAGCTTCCGAGACAAGAAAAAGATAAATGAGTTTATCACCACCAGACCATTATTGCATGAAAAGTTAAACGGTCTTCTTTAAGAAGAAAAAGAAAGGAAATGGTCAGCCAACTCAGTTGGTTGAAGCATTGTTCTGATGCAACAGCATTATGGGTTCAGTCCATGGTGAGGTCACATAAAAGATGCAACCAATAAATGCACAAATAAGCGGAACAACCAATCAATCTCTCTGTCTCTCTCTTCCCCCTTCCCCTTTCTCTCTAAAAATCAATAAATAAGAAAGTAAAAAAAAAATAAAAATAAATATATGAACAAGCAGAATAGAAACAGACCCAAAGATACAGAGAGCATTTTGATGGTGGCCAAATGGGAAGGAGGTTGAGTACAGGTGAAAAGGATGAAGGGATTAAGCAGCACAGATTGATTGATACAGAATAGCCACAGAGATGTAAAGTACAGCACAGAGAATGTAGTCAATAATACTGTAATAACTTGAGTATGGTGTGAGATGGGTACAAGATTTATCAGGATGATCACTTAGTAAGTTATGTAATATCTAATCACTGGGGTATACACTTGAAACTAATGTGGTATTTCAACTGTAATTGAAAAAGAAAAATAGTACATATATAGCCATACATACTATATAATCTCAAATATGAAACCACACACACACACATATATAAATACCATAAAAATGACTCAGAATCAAAATTATTTTCCTCTATTAACTGGCATAAATCATTATGACATTGGTAAATTCCATTTTCTTAACATTTAGTTTGTATCAAAATTACTAACTCTGATAAAAGGCAGTTAATTAAGGGTTTCATATTTCTTCCACAGCCTTGTCAAAAATGTATAAATAAAAAATATTAATGAATAAACACCAGAGATACTACTGTGCTTTATATAATTGGCTTAGCCAATCCTGTCTACAGGAAATTAGTATTTTGAATTTTTATCCTTACAAAGGCTTAAATATATAAGAAATAAGTGAAAAATTCCTTACATCCATATTATTTAAAATCTCATATGTAAAAGGTAGGTTAAATTTGACATGCATGCTTATGTTACATTCATGTCATTTAGGTTGGATAGTTTCAGTATTTTACATTCCACATCTCTAATTGTTGATGTTTCTACCACTCCTTATTAATCATAGACCAATTCCACTGCAAAGAACTTCAAAACAATCATCTGATCTAGCCTTTGTTTCAATCAAATAGGTAGCTGAATAATTCAAGAAACTTTTTAGATGTCCAAATATCAAAGAATTTCATTCTTGATAAATTGACAATAAAATCAAGGCAAGAGGTTTATATTTCCAATATTTTAAATTATTTAGGATAAAAGAAAACTGATAGATGATCCTCTCTAAGTAATAGTAACACATTACTTCACAGTCTACCAAACACATAAAAGTCATTCTGAAATATTCAATTACACATTTATTCCACTTTTATAAAGACCTCAGTGTCAAAATCAAATAGAAAAAAATCATCTTTCTTCTGAGTTCAAAGCAAGTCAGTGTACACTGCACTTTCTTCTTCCCCCACCTTCCTATGTAAGGATATTATCAGACACCATAACTTTAAACCAGACAGCTTGCACTCAAATTTAAGAGAGGTATTATGGGTTTTCTTTGAAAGGTTAAGTGACAGAAAGAAATCTGTCCATTTTCAGCAGCTGAATGTGCTTACTGGTTTAACAGCGATTTTTTTTTTTTACCAAAGACATTGCCAACTTTCACTCTGTCAGATGATTTGAAAATATCTACAGCACTTCCAACCTGCATTAAATGAGATCTAATGGATTAAGATACATGTGGTCTTTCTTGTTAGTCATGTTGGAAACTTTTCACAAGCATTGGCAGGACCCTGATATAAAAGTAACCAAGGGGTGCCGGTGCCAATGATGAAAGACTTTGTTGCCATGGTGTCATCTCATAAATCATCAATTATTGTCTGTTATTATGAATGTGACAGCCACATACCATCATAAAGGGATTTGCATTCTCATCTAGTTTTAAGATGTTTTTCCAGGCATTATTTGCTTTGTAAAAAATATGTCAAGAAAACCATGGAACATTTTAAGTTTGTTATGGAGTATTCAAACGTTGATTCGGACTTTGTCAGTTTGGCATTTCAGCATCCCAACCTCTCCTTGGCATTATTGAATACTTTATCTTTATAGTTCATAAACAGAATTCTAAACGTGGGTATATCACATAATAGGCTAAACCCAACAGAAGCAATTAGAACTCTTTTGGTTGCTATGACAACCTAAACTGATCAATTTCCTGTCACTGTTTTAAAAGAGGCACTCTCCTGTGGCCGTAAATACTAATTACAAACTCAAGCCGTTTGCTAACATGTTCAGTTTACAGATTAAAGCAGTTCATGCCTAATTTATCATTTAACATGTCCTCCCACATTTATAGTGTGGCACAGAATGAATAATAACTTCACTTGTTTACAAAATTTTCCAACTTAATTTTACTAATTATTTTTGCAGTTGGTAGAATTTAGCTGCACTGCTACAAGTTCAGTAAACTCAATGGATTTGCAAAATGCAAGGACAGATTCCAAAAGTAATTTCTGATTGAGGTTGAAACGTTTGCTTAAACTCCTTCCTATAAATGCTTATTTAAATGATGATTACAGGTTACCCAGGAAGTTTCAAAATTTTCAAGAACACACATGAAATAATGTCTTCTCCCACAATCTGTTCATTTCGATTAAAGAGAAAAGAAGTAATATATTTTATTAAAACCCACAATGAATAATTTAGCAAAGGTACCAGTTGATACTCTCAATGGGAAATGCAGCTTTTAAAAGAAAGCAATATATGCTGGAAAAATTAGTAAATCCCTGAGACAATACATTCAGAGTACTACTGTATAATCTAATATTAAGCTCTCCCTTCTCCACCCCCACAATGTTTTATACATGCCTCAAAGTCTATACTTCACATTTTGAAGAGGAAGAGACCATGGTTGGGGCAGAGAACTTCTAACTACCCCAGAATGTTAGTGAAGGCAGTGCTACAAATTGGTAAACTATCTTTGAAGAATTTCTACCTCTGATCAACTCCTGTGAAAATATTACTATTATCATATATAGTTTTTTAAAAAAACTAAAGCATTTTCTCTTTTCCAGTGTACATAAGCTACATAATAAAAAAACTTTGCTAGAATGTATCATTATGATTTAAACATCAAGAAAGAAAAGACTCCTAAACTGATCTTGCCCATCATCCCACCAACTAACCCACAAGCTTACCATTTGACTTAGGTTTTACAATTTCCAAAGCTGAGTGGGTTCTTCTTGGACTTCAAATAATCACATAATCACATAGCATTTCTAGGGAGGCTGACAATTTCTCCAAATCAAACATAATAAACAATGCTTCAGTTGATTCTCTAGAAAGAAAAGTGGAAACCTGGAAAGTTTGCATTGTTTGGTAGGGGACTAAGCAAAATAGATGATGTGAGGTCCCTATTTCAATTACTCTCTGGACACAACTGTTCTCTTCAAATACATTGCTTAACAGGGCCTGCCCTGCCACCCCAAATAGCTCCATCCTATAACTCTTGTTGATCAACACAAATTACATCTAATGAAAGTAAAAATCCTTTAGCTTGCTGAAGAAGGACTGACAAAGCACTTCCAATTGCTTCTCAACCCAGCAGCTGTAGCCTTAACACTCTACAGCTCCGAGGACCTTCTGACAGCCTGTTCACAGGTGTTCCTCTTCTTCAAGCACCAGTTCAGTAAGTTAGTAGCAGGAATTTTACATCACCACTGTGTCGGGGTGAAAGCTCCCGTGGCCTTATCTCAAAAGGAAAGGAAATCTGGCCAGTTTGAAGCACTAAATACTAATCTGAATGCAGCCAGTCATTGGCTGGAAGCACATGGTCCTAATTTCAAAATCAATGTATAAAATATCATAAGCTGCTATATAGCACTTGGAGAGAAATAGAAAATGACATTTAGTAATGTGATTCAATTGCTAAATATTTATTGAATATTGAAGCTTAAATGTCAGGAAAATATGCTAGATACTGGAGACAACAGTGGCCAGCAAAACAATGGCATGGTCCCACACCTACAATATGCTTATTAAATTACCATAGTAGGGACTTCTTGTCAACATGACAGCATAGGCAGACATGGTTCACCTATTTGCACAATCACATCAAAATTACAACTAAAATATAGAGCAACCATCACTTGAAACTATCGAAACTGAGTTGAATAGAAGTCTGACAACTATGGAATTAAAGAAACCACAGCCATTCAGACTGGTAGGTGGGGTACAGACACAGAATGGGTGGGTCCTACACCCAGGTGCGGTGGATAAAAATTTAGGAGGGATATCTCGGGAGCAAGGAGTCTCAGCCCCACATCAGACCCCCCAGCCCGGGGTTCCTGTGCCAGAAAGATAAGTCCCAACGACTCCTGCCTGCAAAAACCAACAGGGATTGAGTCCGTGGAAGGAACTGCCAGAGCCTCAACCATTTCCTCTTAAAGAATCCACACACAGATTCACTTACTCAGACTCACTCCCTCTGAGCTCCAGCACTGGGGCAGCAGCTTGAAAGGCACCAGTGGTATACAGGGAAGAACTAAAGTATCTGGCATCAGGACAAGCAGAGGCCATGATCCCTCTTCTAAACCTTCCCCCCACTGAGCCAGCAAGCTGGTACCATATCTGAGACTCCATCAACCTGGCTAACACTGTTTGACTTACCTTGGAGATCCTCAGACACTCCACCTGACCCAATTTATGGCCCCACCAAGCTGATTTTCTATACGAATAGCTGGTCTTGGCTCATCCTTTACAACTTTGTAAATCCTCTCAGACAAGCAACAGCTGGCCTCAGTGAGCCCCACTCCAGGCACTAGCAGCAGCCAGATTAGCTTCACAGGTTGGCTTCACCTGGGAATCTCCAAGCCCAGCACAAGTGGCAGCCATCTCAGATTGCTTCAGAGCTCAGGTGAGGTGGTCATGGGCAAAACACAGGTAGGGTCTGATCTTGGCCTGAACCACCCAGGAAACCTCAGGGCCAGTGTACCCAGTGGATAGCTCAGACCAGATCAGAGTACCACTACCCTGCCCCTGCATAGCTGATCCTCCATGGAGGGTAGAGATTGATGGTCAGTGGTCACAGCCAGTCCTTACAGCTGACTGGCCTGGGTAAATCCCTCCCATTGATTTGCCAACAGCAACCAAGGCTCAACTATAAGAGGGGAGTGTACTCAGCCCACATGAAGGACACAGCTTGAGTAGCCAACTTGGGTGATGGGGAAGTTGTGCCACTGGACCCCACAGGAAACCTACTACATTAGGCAACACTACCAAAACACGGAGTCAAAAGAGCTCTACCTAATATATAGAAACAAACATAGGGAGCCCACTAAAACAATGAGACAAACATGGCCCAAATGAAAGAACAGATCAAAACTCCATAAAAAGGACTAAACAAAATGGACATAAACCATCTATCAGATGCAGAGTTCAAAACATTGGTTATAAAGATGCTCAAGGAATTTAGTGAGGTCCTCAGCAGCTTAAAACAGACCCAGTCAGAAATGAAGTATATGCTAATTGTAATAAAAAACAATTTACAGGGAAACAAGAGTACAGTGGATAAAGCTGAGAATCAAATCAATGATTTGAAATATAAGAAAGCAAAAGAGAGTTCCAAACAAGGTGAACCCAAAGAGGCTCACACCAAGCCACATCATAGTTAAAATGCAAAACATTAAAGACAAAGAGAGAATCTTAATAGCAGCAAGAGAAAAGCAGTTATTACCTACAGGGAGCTCCCATAAGATTGTCAGCCAATTTCTCAACAGAAGCTTTGCAGGCTAGAAATATTCCAAGTCATAAAAAGCAGGGACCTACAGCCAAGATTGCTCTACCCAGCAAAGCTATCATTTACAATCCAAAGGCAGATAAAGAGCTTCCCAGACAAGAAAAAACTGAAGGAGTTCATCACCGAGCCTTTATTATATGAAATGTTAAAAGGACTTATTTAAAAAAAAGATCGAAACTATGAACAATACAAGGGCAAAAAATAGACATGTACCAACAGCTGAATCTAAAAATCAAACTAAACAAACAAGAAGAACAGAGATAGAATAATGGATGCAGAGAGTGTTTTGATGGTTGCCAGATGGGAGTGGGTATGGGGAAAAATGGGTGAAGAGGTGAAGGGGTTAAGAAGTACAAACAGTTAGTTACAGAATAGCCATGGGGAAGTAAGGTACAGTATATTAAATGGAGCAGCCAAAGAACTTATATGTATGACTCATGGACATAAACAATGGTGGGGGGAATACCTGAGGAAATGAGGGATGCTAAGTGGAGGGGGGCAAATGGGGAAAAATAAGGACAACTGAAATAGTATAATCAATAAAATATAATTTGAATGTTAAAAATAAATTATCACAATGTTTTAGCATTTTCAATTTTTTTCTTACATACTTTTGCTCATTTTGCTCTTCATAACCACCTGGTATGAGACATTTATAATTCCATTTTATAAATGAAAAAATGGATTTCCATTTTATAGATGTAAAGTGATTTGATTGTGATTCTGGACCTAGTTGTTGCTACAGTGAGAGATTAAACACTAGATTTCTGACTACAGATTCAGAACTCCTACCACTATAGAAGCATTTCCAAAAATGTGTTGCATGGACCACTACTTCTCTGAACAGAAGGGTGAGAAATCTTGTATGTTATATCTTCTCTTATAGAATCAGCACATTTTAAAATTATAAGATATAAGACCTGTGATGAACAAACTTGTTTATTTTTATTTATCCCCATGTTTCCTAAAAGTATTCTACCTCAAATCATCTCTGTAGGAAAAAAAAAAAAAAAAAAAAACAAGTACCAGACAGCTCAGGAACTGATAACAAAGTAGTGTATATTCAATATTCAGTGTGTGTGGGGGGTGACTACAGAAAGGACATGATTGTTGGGGAGTTACATCATACATTTCCAAATCTATGCATATGACCATGAACATGTATGACTATAGAAGACCAAGAGGCTTTTATTCCCATGTCACTAGATACTATGAAAGACATGGGCAGATGTGTGTGTTGAGATAATGAGGCCTATGCCCATTCTCAGGATTAAAAATTTAGGATACCAACAAGCAAATGGAACTCCTTGGAACAACAAGCAAAAGAGAATTCCTTTGACCCCCCTTCTCAGTCACCTCTAACACTTGCTCAGGATTGAAAAACTCAAATCCTCCTCTAAACAAAACTTCATGTAATGGCTCTTTCTAGAAGTAGGGTTTCTGATTTCTGACTACTGATTTAGGACTCCTACCACTATAGAAGCATTTCCAAAAATGTGTTGCATGGACCACTACTTCTCTGAACAGAAACTACACAAAGTGAGCCTGGGGCATCTTGCAGTGCTGAAAAGTAAGAAAGGGCTAAAATAATCCACAATCATGGGGCATGTAAATGTACCCAGGGGCCAAATGAAAGAGTTCTGAATAGCCAAACCTAGAAAAATGTAAGCAATAAAATAAATGTTGTATTATTGGATTATAGCCCAAAGTAGAAAATGAATACTTACAAGTTCCTACTGAAATAAATGATTAAATAAATGAATAAATAAATGACATATCTACCATATAGAAAAATTCCAAATAATTTATATAGCTACTCTGCCCTTCAGAAGGTGAAGCATAATTTCCTACCATTCCACTGTAGGATGCACATAGTGGCTGCCTTCCAAAAAATTCCACAGTATAGTATACACAGAAGGGGTGGGGTCACTTCACATTGGAGAAACCTGACAAACACTACATGACACAGGTGATGAAGGGCAACCTCAAGAACGGTAAGTCATAATGATAGTGTGTACCCTTGATATGATTTGATGAAAATGGCACTTTACTGATGCGTCTCCTCCAAAAACCCCAATTTAGCAATAATAAAAACACCAGACAACTCCCTGACCTGTACTCCTCAAAACTGTTAAGGTCATTCAAAGCAAGGAAGACCTTAAAAACTGTCATAGCCAAGAAGAGTCTAAGGAGATATGATAACTATATGTAAGGTGGTGTCATACATCCTGGAACAGTAATAACAGTAATATTAGGGGAAAACTGAGGAAGGCTGAATAAAGTACAAACTTCAATTAATATCAGTATATCAATATTGTTTCATTAACTGTGACAAATTGATTCATTAATTGTAACATGTTAACAATGGGGGAACTGACTCCTGGGTGCATGGGAAGTCTCTGTACTATTTCTGTATATTTTTCTGTAAATGTAAAACTGTTTCTAAAATAATTTGACTAGTCAAAACCACTGCCTCTAATATAATCACCTTTATACCAAGCCTAGCTATATAAGAACTGATTTATCTCTACATGAATTGTAGTCCATCTTAATTCCAAAAATCACAAGCCACAATTTTTAGAAAGGGAGAAATACACAAACACAAAATAACTAAAGCACAATTTTAATGCAACCAAAGGGTAAAGTATGTACATACAATTTCTAAATGGGCTGTTTCAAACATATGCACCAAATCCCTTCATGTAATGTTCTCAATTCAGTGAGTGCTTTATTGGCAAATGTAAATTATGATTAAAAAATAAAACCACAGGGAGCCAGTCAAGTTGGGGGCATAGGTAAATGAGGTACTTGCATGCCCCCAACAACCACATCAAAATTACAACTAAACTGGACTTCCGCCAAGATGGAGGCATAGGTGGAAACACTGTGCCTTCTCCCACAACCAAGTTTGAATAAAACAAAGGTTTGGATAAACAAAGACACAACCAAAGGACAGAAAATTGAATTATACGGAAGTCCGACTACATCTAACCGTTCAAGGGGATGGTAAGAGGGGCGGAGCCAGCAGCGAGCGACCCAGGCGCGCAGGCAGACGGGAACCAGTTGGGGTGCGGGGCAGACCGAGGGCGCATATTCGCGCACAGTGAGACAGACCACGCAGGCCCCAGGGGGCGAAGGCTGAAGGCGGTGGCACACTCGCGAGCAGTGGGACGAAACGCGTGGGCCAGGTGACGGCAGCAACTGTGGCACCGGTGAGGGCCGTGGCGGCAGGTGGCAGACAGGACGCCATAGTCCCTCTTTGACCCCACCCCCACATACAACATCACAACCCAGCGACTTAGTTGCCCTGTTCTAGTGAACATTTTAGGGCTCTGATCCTGCTATGGGACAGGCACGAACAACCTGAAAGATGGCACAAGAAGAACTCAAAGTCCAAGAGCCAATAACTCTCAGCGACCAAGAAATTGCCAGCCTCTCAGAAGCACAATTCAGGACACTATTTATCAGGATGCTCACAGAACTGGTAGATTATAGTCACAAATTAGAGGAACAAAGTCACAAATTAGAGGAATATATGAAGGCTAAACTAATTGAAATGAAGGGAGATGCACAGGAAACCAATAGTGATGGAAAGGAAACGGGGACTCAAATCAATGGAATGGACCAGAAGGAAGAACAAAACATCCCACCAGAAAGGAATGAAGAAATGAGAATTCAAAAAAATGAGGAGAGGCTTAGGAACCTCC